>NC_064764.1:8232939-8567939 GCF_011397635.1 Epinephelus fuscoguttatus
AATGGTTCATATAATATATTACCAACATCATGCACAAGGTTGCTATGATATCTTAATAGTGCTCCTATAGGTTAGGTTAGGTTCAGGAGAAGAATCCTAGCTGGGCATTGTCACGTTACGCATTTGTATAACGTGACTTAAAATCACACAATCTTGACTTTTCGTTTCACATGGTACACAAACGGAACAGAATCAAAAATCTATGATGTTTGACCTGTCCACCATCCCGACATCTCAGCATGCTGACTTCACCTGATGTCCTCTTTTTCTTTCATTATATAATACAGCCTGTATTGCACAGGTCATGTAATCTCATCCACCTGGCTCTTGATTACGTGGGTTATAAAGAAATTAGATTTAGTGCATTACTTTTTAGATGTATAAATATGAACACTGAGTGGGACAGCCTGACATGATTGTTATGGAAACCCATCTTATTTTGTCAAATAAAAATAATCTCAATTTATTGTTTCAGCTCATGCTTGCCACTTTGATCCTGTATGGAAACTAAAATATTCTCTGTCACTTTTTGGAAGCAATGTAAAGTTGATTTTCCATATACCATTTATTGGGGTTTTTTTTAGCACCATTCAAAAGTAGAAGTATTCAACATATAATTTGCATACTGAAATATATTCATGTGAGGTTATCATTTTCTAATTTATTTGAGTCATCCGTACCTTTTGGTAATTAATTTTAAATCGTATGTGTCAGTAATAATTTCTGCCAGCTGTGTATAACTTAATCAGAGTTCATAGGCCTATCAATTGTGTCTGACAGTCATTGTATTAAGAATATTGTAATGAGGGAAAAAACAGAAAGAAAAAGAAAACCTTTGTCTCATATTTTGCAATGCTGTGTTCCCACTATCTCAATACAATGTGTATCATGTTCTCTCCTTTTGTGGCATGATTGTGACATTTAGCACCACACAATGAAAGATTGGTTTGCACAGACACATTTGCCCTCAGACGCAGAAACACAATCCTGGAATGTCTGACGTGGTGAAAGGAACAAGAGATGGAAAATGTACAAAAGTATTGTATTCAACTGAAAGTTCTGCTATTCATAAAGAAAAAAAAAGTTTTCCCCCCAAATCTGCAGCACTAGATACTCACCAGCTTGTCTGTATCACCAAATAAATGTGTCAATAAACATGATTTCCTATGCTCAGCGCATTTGTGTAGAACTGTAGTCTCCTTCTCAGTGAAGCATACAGTGTGAGGGAAGGCAGTGAAACCCAGATACGGAAAAAGGGAGTGGGGTCTGTGGCATCATGTTTTACCTTTCCATGCTCAGTTGCACGGTACATGCGCATTATCAGATTTAGATTACCATCCATCCCCAGCTGTTCCCTTTCACACTGGCCCCCACATCCCCCCTACTATCAACTTTACTGCCACCAACCATCCCATTCCTTTCTGTGCTTTCCCCTAACTGAAAAGCAGAGAAGCAGAAAGAGCCAGTGTTTTCAGCAATGTGTTGGCTTATCGTTACGACTCAATCACTTTATCCTAACAACATGGTGAGAAGATTGTATCCAGGGCATGTTTTAGCCTGTTCTTTATATTTTCCTAGAAATGAAAGGATAATGCACTTTAATTGTCCATCCAGTCAAATGTGTTTGGAAGTATGACTCCTCATAGCTGTTTGATTTCATTTGTCCAATGCACACATAATCAAATAGTGCATCCTTGTTGTCAAGCAAAGACAACACAAAAAGTTTTTTTCAGGCAATTGCCAACCGAGGAGTAGAGAGCATCCAGTTTGATGACCTCCAGACTGCGTCTCTCTTTTTGCAGATGATGTAGTCCTTATGCACTCAAAGTATCAGGCCCCATCTTTCCTCAAGCATGAAGCTTAGAAGGAGAAGAAGACATACTTTATTTATTCCCAGGTTGAAATTCAAGGGCACCTTAGCAATGACAAGGCCATGTGGGACCGCTCCAGCTACCAGTTCACACTCCATGCTTGGTCTGTACGGGGACTGACCCTCCGGCTCCCAAGCCAAGTCACTATGAACTGAGCTACTGCTGCCCCAAACAACTTGCACATTGCATATTGATTGAAGTGAGCCTGACAATTAGCTTTTCCTCTATTTTACATTCACATTGTTGAGTTGGGGGAGAAAAACACTGTGCTTTTAATAGCGATTAAAAAGAAAACACAAATTACTGTCTCAGGGTTGTTGGTCAAGTAAGTGACAGGACATTTATATAAAGTTGAATCTTCCTCATCATCTACCGGTCTAACTGAAGGACAACTTCGAGTCTGGAATTGCAATGGGAAGTGCCAAGATGCTGTTTGGAATTTCACTTCACACTGAATGGCAGCCTGCTGTGCCTGTAGTGTTTGGGTGCATATGTGTAAACATGGGATCAGATGGTTTTTACAGGCAAGTGTGAAGCAGGTGGGATTAGAGTGAGCACATCCAATTCTGAGGCCATGGTGCTGTGCCAGAAATGGTGATTTCCCTCATATGGGTTGAGAGCAACTTACTGCTTGAGGTCTTCTCTGAGTCCCTGCAACACTGTACTGGACTGTTGTAACGAAGAGGAAGTTGGTTGATATACAGAATGTTCCAACTCCCTCACAAGTTTTGGGTAGTGAATGAAAGAATGAGGCTGTGGATTCAAGCAAAATTTCTTCTATTAGAGCTGTTGGGGCTTTTTCACGGAGCCAGTTGAGGTGGTTTGGATTTCTGATTAGGAGGCCCCCTTGACGCTTCCCTGTGGAAATATTTCAGGCATGTCTAACTGTAAGGAGACCCTGGGGTAGACCCAAAACATGCTAGGGGTATTATCTATCTGGCCTTAGAACACCTTGGGATCCCTGCAGTAGAAGCTGGAGGAAGTAGTCAAGGCGAGGAGCACTGATGGTACTTTTTCTCAGCTTGCTACCAATGCACCTCAGGCCCAGATACGTAACAGAAAATAGATGCATGGATGGTACAACGATACACTGTATAAATAATGGATGTAGTCACCGTGACATCACTTACTGGTTTGTGGACTCCCGTTTTGAAACCAGTGACAAGTGACCATAATTGGATGATAGGGTGGAGCTACAGAGGAGCGAGGGGTGGATCTGACTGAAAAGCTGAAGACAGTATTTGCAGTCAGCCTGTCACTCAGTGGGGCCCTGCCCTTAATTATGAGTAACTTCAAGCCTTAATAAAATGTAAACAGGTGAGTTACATAAAAATCCACCCTCCGTACAGCTGTGGTGAATATGGAAATGAGAGAGCAAAAGTGATTTTTGTTTGTTTTGGGTTTTTTTTAACAGGTGGTAAAATGTTACTTTCTGCTGTAAGGTTGGGCATTTTCACATTGGCATCCATGGGGATATACTCACTAACTCTTGGCCAGCCTCATGTGGTCATTACAGGAACTGCAGTTTTTGGCACTTGACAGGACACCAATACTTGTAAAGTCAGTATATAAATGAACGTGTTAACAAGTCAAACAAATAACAAAAGACAAGAGACAAAACAAACAAAAAAACCCAACAACGTATATTTCAATCTCTACTTGGGCAACATCAGTGCACATCATTCCTGTTTTTTTTTTGTTTTTTTTTCTTAATTTCAAAGTGCTTCAAAGTCTCATGGCTCGGATCACTGTGTAGTCCAATTTTAGCAGACTTTCAACCTCAGTTAAAGAGAGAGAAAGCTAAAAAGGCATGACCATTGAGTCAACTGAGAACTTGATTGAGGACATTAATATGTTGTTGTAATGCTTACTGTATATTCATTTCTGTAATTATACATTACCTTGATGTTCTACCTTGAGAAATACCTTATTAAAAATGTCATGGCCCTGTTATTCCTTCAGATGATACTCTTAGTCCTAAATTTAACCTGCTTTGGGATAGATACTGTTAGCCATCTGAACATATTTCAGATCATGTCAGGTAGGTTTATGGTTATTGGAGGCTCCAGCCATATGGAAAGAACAAGGCAATAATACAGAAAACATATATTTAATAGCAGCTCCCCTCGTTAATAACTTCTGGAGAGGTTTGTTGAAAAGCCTTAAACCTCCAGATGCAGAATTGCAACTGCTCAGTGTTAAGTGTTTCTGCACTGCAGTTTTACTGTGTGACTACCAGGTGTGTATGCATATAATTGTATCAATGTGAATAAAGCAGGGTGCTGTTGGAAAGCGCCATGCTTGCTCAGCAAGTCCATACATTTAGATTTTTATTAGATTAAATCAGGAAAATTTGGATCAGCCTTGTAAAACTTTTACTGCATGCAACACATCATCCAAAAACGACTCAGTAAGAATGTTGAGTATATCCAGAAAACCATGAAGGTTTTGGTTACTGTGAAAAGGGAAAGAGAAATAAACCACACACCCCTCCCTCCATACACATTTTAGAATTATTGTTTATCAAAACTCGATCTTCGCCAGAGGGAAAACCAATCAGATTATTCATGAGGCAGTCTCTGCAAGTATCATTAGCACGTCATCGCGATCTGTCTCCCCACTTGGTGCTATCATTATGGCTAATCAGATTAGCATCATTGTGTCATTACCTCAGAGTACCTGTGCATCATTTCACTCGATGAAATGCTCGATGAAACTCCCAACACATGGAACATCTTACCATACAGACGCCCATAGCAAAGACAGTGGAATATGCTTATACTTAGCAGGCATGCAATACTGGTATTACCTCATGCTGGCTTTCTGACATGCAAACAAAACACACTACAAAGCAGTCTCTCACAGACACACATACTGTACACACACACATTAACTGTCATCTTGCATTAGTATCTGTCTATATTTGTTTCCTGTAATGAACTTACAGACCAAGAGATGTTGTACTGTAAATGAAATAAACCTTATTTAAACAACTGGTTTATCATTGGTTTGAGTTGTTATTTATTGCTCTAGTATATTGCTACGCTTTTTTTTCTTCTGACTACTGAAAAAGACTTAATGAAACTAACGGAAACACGCAAATGTAGGATGGTTATGAAGTTTGACGAGAAACTCCATGCTTAAGATAATTCATGACATTTGATTAGGCCCCATGTGGCTTGATTTGCCATGGTCTTGAATGCACGGAAAGAGACAAAGTAAAGCTGGTTGAAGGGTTTCTTGTTATTTCAACCATAATTGCTGGGGAGAAATACATATATTCGTATTTTTCATGCTCTTTACAGTGAAGTAAGTGAAGCAGCCAACTTCTCAACCATTACTGCAATTTAAAAAGAAGAAACCTTCCCAAAAAGAAATCCAGCACCCACAGAAATATGAATACTAAAAACACAACAAAGTAACTTTGTAGAATAAGGCTGTTTTAGCTTGACTGTCAAAGGCAGAGAGAAGTAAGCGTGTCAGCACTTTTTGTTAGAGTGGCTCATCACGTCTTGTTGTGGCTTGCCAACATTGCAGCGCCTGAGGTGCTATGAGCCTGTCACGAGAGGAGCAGATAGTGGCTCACATGTGTAACCGGATCTGCATGGCACAGAGTCTGCAAGCACTGCTGCTGCTGGGTAAAAACATGCATCTGCAACAGCATGTTTATTAAGAATGACAAAAGAATGCTTGTCTTCTTCACTGATGGACCTGTATTTTTGAAATTAAAGTTTAGACAGGTTCAACGGGTGAACTCAAAGCATACAATACTATGAAAAAGACTCGTACCCATTAATTATGATAAATATAGAATTAATTTTAGCCTTAACATGTATTTGCATGTGTGAATTAAAGCTTTTGCCTAACTGCGTACAAGAGAGTGTCAATGGATAAAGTTTCTATTCCTGTAAACCAAAAGTAGTGTATTGGAGGGGTACAATTTTTTGACTTCCTCCATAGACACGGTGTTCTTCTTTGGATCAGCAACCAAATATACGTCAGTATCTGATAAAATATTATGACAGCACCTAAGATTTGTAGACTCGAACTCTCATTTACTTAAACATAGTACGTAGAAACATCTGGTTCATATAAAAAAAAAACCCTGTAAAGATTTAATGGTTTATTTTCAAGACCCTTTAAAAATTGCAAGTGCAAATTCATAAATGCTGTTCCTTCAATAAATGTATAACAATGAAAAAAAAACACCTGATTTTACTTTGCAGGTTAAGAAATGCAGCAACTTTTGCGACTTTCCAGGACACAGCTGCTGTATATCTTGCGGCCTTCAGTTTTCCGAAACCAGACAACTGTTTAATGGTGCGTTCCAGCAGTCCTCACCGACTCATAAAGTTGGGAAAACATGAAATGACAACAGCTGCATCTAGATGGTCATCGGTCACTGGTAAACACATCACATTAACTGGACCAGTAAAAATGAAACTGCAAGAGATAAATAATGGAAGACAGGCCGGTATGAGCAGCATGGATATGTTGTCAAAGGCTATATAGAACAGATGTTATGGACACGTACCTGAAACATTGACAGTCTGTCAAGCTTTGGTATCATAGGTCGTGTCTTTGTTTACCACTGATTTGTAACACTTTTACCAGCTGTCCTGAGCTTACAAGTAAGCTGGAATCCACCTTCTGTATTTGATGAAGACCTCCAAAATGCACCATCCAATTATGGTTTGGCTTGGTTCAGCAGCTCAGGATGATACTTCAGTAAATCCTCCACTTTAAGGAGCCCTGTAGAGTTTTCTTGTAAGCAAACATTCTGTGTTATTCACCAAAATGTACTGCGTGTATACTCGAGCAACAAATGTGATGAATGCATTGGCAAATGCATGCAACAAATGTTTCTCCCCATAATCTAAGAATCCTTTTAACAAAAAGCATTCATGTTGCTATAATGAAACAAATTTAAGACACTGACAGTGACTCATTTAGATGATTTAATTTAATTTTCACTGCTTGGAATGAGGCATGGTGGCATTCTGCTATTAGTTAACGCAGTAGAGCGTATTGTCTCAAGGGAATTTTGTAAGGAACTGTTACAGATCATTTGTCCATGATCACCTGGAGGGACTAAGGGAGGGGAATAAAGGAATAAGGCTGGCAATATTCGATATTGTTGTGATTATCAACACATCCCATGAAAAGACAAAAGCTACCAGTGAAGGCTCAATATTTTCTAACCTCCGTATCCTGTCTGTGGCACTGAGCCCCAAGCCCATTTGTTCTTGCTGTGGGAAAATCTTTAAAAACAGGAAACAAATATATTGTAATTTTTTTAAGGCTAAAAATGTCTTAAAACAGCTGGTCACTGTAGTTTTTATCAAAAGTTACTCAATCAGGATTAAAGACTGCATTTGTCGGCGACTATTTTCAGTTTATACTCATTTTGTATGCTAGAGGATTTAGAGCAGCAGGACAGTGTATGAGTGATTGGGTCAAAATGATGTTTCCTTATGGATCATGCTGTTCTTCTTCTTCTGTGCACCATTCATACGTTTTCCTATGAAGAGTAACACACCAAAATTTGTACACAACCCACGTAATGATTAGCAAGTAATATGTGCACAATGTGACCAGAGAACTAGAGTAAAAAAGGTAGTGGTCCAGAGCAGTCTAGTCAGGAGGCAGGTTGGGTGGTGGATGTGTCATAAAGCACAGAACTTTCCTTTGTGTGAACTTTGAACAAACTTTGAGTCATTTTAAGGAACATCGTCACTGTGTTTCTATCCATAAACCTAATCGCAGTAACTTTACTTGCCTAAACCTCCAGAACTTGGGTCCATGTCATTGGTCCGACATCCCATTAGTCCGACGGTCCACGGTGCTAAACGGCTCCTGGCGGGCGTATTTCTACCTTGATGGTGCGCCGCGACCGGCTCTGAGTCAGCTGGGAAAGGCTTGAGGCGGAGCAGGCTCACGGCTTATGTGTTTGCCACTTTCTTTTTCATTTTAACCCACACCATGATCTTTTCCTGACCCTGACCAAGTGGTTTTTGTGCCTAAACCTAACCAGACCTTAACCACAGGGCATCATGATGATTTCGGAACAATGGAACAGTGGGTTTGATATGGTCGGAACAATGAGATGTCGGACTAATGGGCTGTCGAACCAATGGGCTGTTCCCCAGAACTTTACGTTAACTGCATAACTTTACGTTAAGGACCTTCAGTCATTCATGGGGTACTAATTTGTAGGATATCATGTGCAAGGATATGTTGTCATGGTAATAAAGACACATCACAAAGTGTAACAGTGTGGCTCTGTGATGTGTTGTTAATAGTTTTTGGACAACAATGGAACTCTTTGGCACAGAGGAAGAAGAAATATCAGGCTCGGATACACATACAGTATCTGTTAGCATAATACATTCACTGATGGCTTTAGTCTTGTCGTGTTTTTTTTTCTTTCTTCTCTGTCATATTGTTGACAATAAGAAAATGTATAATCAGTCTAATCTGCAGTCATACTCAGTCTTGTTTAGTAAATTGTGTTTACTCCTGCAGTAATGTGCTCTATAGATAAAGCTCAATTTGTCTTACTTTCCCTTTGTCTTACTTTCCTATCTACTGGTATTTGGCATAAAAAAGGGAAAAATATTTTATATTTGGCAACAGCCGTCATTGAAATTATGAACAGAAAGTGCAAAAAACATTAACAGTTGAAGACAGCTGATTAGCAGGCACCTCCCACACACACACTTTGCTTAGCTTTCACTAATTACTCAAGTTAAAACTCAAGGTAACAAACTTTATGCGGAATAATGAAATATGTAGCATACTTAAAATCTGAATGATGCGCACCTCTATGTGGCAGTAAGTAACTCATAAGTATGGGCTCCAACACCTTTTTGCACTGGTTCTTTTTCTCATGATTAAAACACATGACAATTCCTTGTTACTGCAAAACAAGTTAGTGTGCTACAGTAATGAGAAAATATATAACTAAAAGAGAATATAATAGCGAAAGCAATTTGTATGTGTGATGCTGCAAATATAAGCTTACTTTAACAGCAGAGAAAGAACTATTTCACATGCAAACTGGTTTTCATTGTTGGATTAAGGACAGCACTTTTAATATATTGCATTTAAACAGGTTAAATTCTAAACATTTTGCACCTTAAATTCAAAGTCTGTTTTCTCTCCGCCTTCTAAGCAAAAGGTAAATTTGATAAAGCAGCACCTAAAGTCGACTCCTTCCCTTCCTACTGATCTATGGTCTGCTTCAGACCACAGAAACAGATGTTCTACAGGTTGCCCCGCTCTGAATGGGACCTATTGTTGGGGATTAAAACGGAGCAAGTGTCCACACCGGGTCGAGGGTCAGGTTAGGCAAAAGGCACCAGGTTCCACAAGTCTTGACCTTTTAAATGAGTGCAATGTGATACAATGCATGGGTCAGCAGTCACATGCTGAAAGCAGGCACACATGTTGACGGAGACCCTCTGACCCCAACCGCCTCCGCCCAGCCCCTGCCTCGGCCATGACGTGTGGTGACTGAGACTTGGCTGGGATAACAACCCCCTGAGGCTTCTGGGTAATTAGGGGACCCAATCAAGCAAGCCTGAGGCCTGACCTGGAATGGGGGAGACTAGTTTGAACCAGGGACTTGTTGTTCATCTTTAAATTTGATTTACAATGGAAATAGACGTGCTTTGGTTTGACTTTTAAGTTAATAATGAAGGATAAATACTTTACCAGCTCCATGCACCAGTCCATATCTCATTTTATTGCTGTAATTTGACAACCAAGGAGCAGTTGAGCTTTACAACCACTGTTCTGCAAACAAAGGAGACATGTGGATTTGTGTATCATTTCATGCTGGACCTAATCATTTTTCTTCAGAGACATCAATTTGGCTTCTACTGTATTTAAATTACTGTAATCTTTAAATTAGAGTGTTGGCCCAAATCGCAATCCCTATGGTTGTTTGGTTGAGTGCTCTAAACTCTCATACACATTCATGAAGGTGGAATGATATTGACCACTAATTAGGGACTCCGAGATGACGTATGATAAATGTTTGGTGTCTTGTGACAAATCTATTGCGTTGGTTTAAAGCTGAAGTAGAGCAGATGCACTGTGGAGAGTCCAAAATAGCCCCACCACACTGGAGGTTTTTTCTGACTTAATAATGTCAACACCAGAGCCCTCACAAAACCAGATGGAGCCACTTTATTTGTTGGACTGATTGCGCCTACTCGAGTTTATCTCCAGTTGTTCGCATTGCGGGGAGAGCGAAAAGGGAGAGATGTCTGGTCCAGTCAATGCTGTAATTTATGGTGTGCTTTTAAAATCCAGGGTTGCCACAAAGTTCTGTGTAACAAAGCACATAAATGCATGATAACGACATCAGACAACACTGCATAAATCTTAACATATGAGGCCACTTCTCTCTCTTTCTCTGAGTGGAAACACATGAAAGAAGAATTATAAAGGTGCACAAAGATCAGAGAAGGACTGACATGATTCACCAAGAATGAAAGTTGAGACCCTTTGAACCTGCAGTAAATTTAATTTTCTTCTTGAAAATTTTAAAAGTGTATTTATTTAAGTGAGGTTCCAGAACTTTATTTTTGAAATATTTATATTTTACACAGCTGTAAACTTTTATTCTCTCTATCTGCCAGCTGCAGTTACTTTTTCAAATTAAGACTGCACATTAAAAAATGAACTTAAAAAATACAAAACATAAAAGCAGTGTCTACTTGCAGCTCCTTGTCCCTTTTTAGATGTCTATAGCTTGTTAGTAGCTCCACCAAAGAGACATTTCCCATTTCCACCCTTCCCATTTATCATCTCACAATCCCTATGATTTATTTTGTGACCCCTTAAAGGGGTCTTATTTCTAGGTTGGGTGCCACTGGTGTAAACTACATATCTGTCAGTGATCCTCATATAACGGTTTGAATGATATTCTACAAAAGTGCACACCACAGTTCACGTGATATCCCAAGAATGAGGACCCTGGAGACGATGTTATCTCATTAACATAAATTACATATGTTACGTTGCCAAGGTTAGGTTGAGGCAAGTAAAGTTACTGTGGTTAGGTTTAAGAACAGAAACATGGTAAAGATGTATATAAAATAACTCAAAGTTCACACAGTTTCACCACTCCAAACTTTACCACTGGTAAAAACAGTGCATGAGAGCAGCCTGTATATAAAATAGTTAAAACTAGCTCCACCTGGAGAAGTTACAACAGTTAAAGCAACATTTACCTTTCTGGAAATGTTACACTTTTCTTTGTTTAGGTTACAATGCTATTAATAAGCTGATGGCACACTAAAATGTAAGTGAATTCCACCAGAGATGAAAACTCATAATTATATCATTCTCATATGGTTCTAAGACTTCTAAGGCCTCCGACTGACGTAACCGCTCGCTTAACATCCCACCCCCCACACCCTCCACCCCTGAGTCTGAGACAACAAACAGGCTAGTAACAGGGACGCTTGTGGATATACAAAAGGGACGAGATGGTCGCAGTTTCTGCTGGACAGGTATTTTTAGTTTGCCTCTAAGTTTGAATCAACATGGCAGTGCGACCAATGCTTGCGGCAGCCTCTGCGTACATCAGCGAAGTAAACCCGGTGCAACAAGAAGTAAATTCATCAGTGCAATACAGTTGCGAGTTTCTAACAGACTTTAGAAACCGCTGCAGAGATCTAATGCTACAACCGAGAGAGCTCAGGATTTGTAGCAAGCTTGGCCTGCTACGTCGAGCTAGCCCTGAGATGACCGTGGTTTTGCTTGGAGCTGTCCTGACGGGGAGACGCCGGTGTAGCACCGTGACAGGACACGGGAGCAGGGGAAGCGCTCTAGGCTAAGAGCTAACCCCATCAAACCAAGTGTTCCCAGCGTCCTTCTGGTGAACGTCCACTCGCTGGACACAAAAATGGATTACACCCGACTGTGAAGATCCACTCACCAAGGAGTGAGGGACCGCTGCGTCCTTGTGTTCACTGAGACATGGATGAATGGTAACATATCCGACTCTGGTGTTGAGCTAATGGGGCTAACACTACATACACATCCAGTTGCTAATGGCTAACGTTAGCCTACTGTAGCGTAGCCTCTGAAACATTAACGTTATCTTCCTTGTGGGTTTCCACTTACTAGTAACGTTAACACTACTATCTAATGTTAGCACTGTAACCTTATTCTAAACCTCATCAGTCATCACTGATGGTTGAGTTGTAAAACTCTGAGGTTGCGTTTCACTGTCTTGGTTGTAACGTTACACTTGCTCTCCTCTTCCGCATATCTAACGTTGCCAACGCCTACATCTACCATCATGGGTGCAGATCTGATGACAAGTCTGGGGGGGGACACAATCAGTTTTGATTTTTTTTTAATTGCACGCGTGCAAATCATGCCCACAGAGCGCTTGAGATTGCCAGCATATTTCACGATTTCATAGAGGCTCATCACCATCACCAAGTCATTCAAAAAGCACTACAAAGAGAATCATATGCATACCTTTACTGTTTATTTCTCTTAAACAGCCAGTAGTACATGGAACCAGCCATCAGCCTCCTTTTCACTGCTTCGCTGTTAGTTAATGCTACTTCTAGTCTCAGGGTCTCAGGCATGTTATGTCCACTCACGTTTTCATCTCTCGCCTCTCACGGATTCCCATTTCTCCTCATCATCTTCCCTTTCTCCCAGTATATAGGACTACTGTATACATTTGTTCAATTTCAATCATTTAAGCTATTTAGAATTGGGGGGGACAATTTGTGATTTTCAGAATTTGGGGGGGGGACATGTCCCCCCCATCCCCCCCGGGATCTGCACCCATGTCTACCATAGATGTAATGAGGACATAATGGAGGAGGTGGAGTTGCAGGAGGAGGGGGATGGGACTTTGGAGGGAGGCGGGAGTTGTGAATGTTCACATTTTTTCTAAGTCCTTTGTGAAATGCAAGAAAGGTAAGAGTTCCTTTAAATGCTACTTATGCGTTGATGCATCAGTGTTAACAATCTAATAACATAGTTTATGAGTATATAGTATATAATATTTTTACACTGTGGTACTGGTACTATACTGTTACTATTCACAACCTTAAGCAGATGTGTAACTCTTGTGCACTTTGACAGATCAGAGAGATGTGGCTCACACAAAGTATTTCACAAATGCTGTTCTTTTTTTTTTATCTTCACTGTTTTTGCTGTTTTTGCCAAAAACAAGGACCCAGATAAAGACAATGGCCATAAAGCTCAAATCAACAATAAAGCTAATAACAATGTGTTCACGCTCATGCATTGTTGAAAGTAAAGTTGGACACATTTTGGCTCATGAAAGAAATGTAGAGCTGGATCAATGCAGGGTGGTCAGGAGAAGGATTTTGGGCATCTATTGCAGGACCTACCTGTCACATAGGCAATCTAGGCATCTGCTACGGTGCTGCTAAACACAAATACTTTAATTTCTTTTTTATTATTATTCTAAATAATTCTTAATGTTCTATATTCGTTTGTGGAAACTTGGAAAAAGATTGAGCGGTTACAATACAACCACAAACAAATAAACAGCAAAGCTCTGTGTTTAACCCCACTCCAAACCAACAAAAACATATCCAATTGACAGATGGAAATAGACTAAAAAAACAATTTCTGAAAAAATGACTTCCACTTGTAAACTGACTCTGTAGTCATACTGTCTGTAGCCCCGAGACAATCATGACAAACAGAAACTCTGCTATGTAAAAACATGGTTTCATGGTCTCCACAACCTCGTTTACTATTGAAGGTTGCATGTAAACAATGCGATCTCATAGAAATATGTGACATGAACACAGCCTCTTTACACTGGCACATATCATCACATATAACTACTTGGTTAGGTTTAGAAAAAGAGTGTTTTTGTGTTTTTGGTTGAAATACCTTCACCGGTTACATACAGAATGTAACTGCATCATGCGACATAACACAACGTAACTACAAAACTCCTTAGTACATTATGTTAAAGAGGTCCATGTTGACTTTTTAGATTCATACAGGACAAAATTATCAGTATCCTGGGTGAAAGTCCTGCATTTGTTTGACCCATGCACCACCCTGACCTCCTTTCTACATGGACCTTTTCGCTTATTATACTAACAATGGGGTTGTAACATTAACCACCTTCCATTGCATGATGTCATTGAGCCATGGAATTTGTGTGTCCACTATGACAAAGGATCGTAATTGACTTTCCAAAGGCACTGTTTCCGTGGTGCCGTAATTTCAACGTACCAGTTCCACCACTACATAATGCATTGTTAAGAGGTCATGGTCATTTCATGTATTTCTACAGGACCAAGTTGCATGCAAAGCCTGGTCTAATTTTTTTTTTTGATCCAGTACAAAAGTCAGTCCCTCCTGGATTTTCGGGATTGTTACAGCCTGAAATGCCAGATTTCTTGTTTTTTTTTTTCTCAATTAAATTGCAGGGGCAAGTGAACATCACAAAATTGTGATGCTGTCTCAGATTCTGAACTTATTATTGTGAGTATTCAGTGGTTCCTGCAGAATTAGAAGCTCTTTGTGGTTTGGGGGAGCAGCAACAGCAGCCGATCAACGGTCAGTTGTTGATGCCATTCAATGCAGCACTGAAGGACCGTTCAGTGAGCTCCTACCCTCTTGCTTTCTCACAAGGTGATCTCATCCCTGTTCATCATATTCAGCCAAGCCACTTAGGCAGAAGCCCTGCAGCAGTGGTTTCAGCCCAACAATAAGCTGTCAATCTCGCACTGACACCAAATTAGCTCAACTATATTGTTAAACACATGAATAATAGCCGGGTAATATTAACCATGTTAACCCGTTAGCCTTGAGTAAATCAATACGCTGCATGCAGCTCTACAATGAAATGACATTTTACTTGTTTTATATAGTCAAATTGGACGCAACATTGCAACATCCTGGATGAACTGAACAGCTAAACAGGAAAGCCACTGGATTCAGACCTTAGCCTTGTATGCCTACCATCCACCCTAACCACCTCACATAAATATAATGCCTTATTTATGAGAAGAAAAAAAAACATTTATTCTGCTCATTACATTTGTCACCAAAACCTAATTGGGAAAAGTATTTAGTAAAATATAAACAGAATTTCATTGGTGTGTGGAATACTGCTGAACTTGATAGGGGCACCCATTGTTCACACTTCCCTGCCCCTACTTTAGACTTTGTGATGACATTAAAGAATTTGGGTGTGCTTGTATGAGACAGAAATGGAGTATTACTGGCCTACTGGGATTTCTCCCGAACCTCCTTCTTGGCACCTGGCACATTAACTTAAAGTTTTACCTTTACTCATGCCCTTACATCACAATCCATAACAATAATCATATGCCCACAAGCCCAAGAAAAGTCAATAAGTCAAAACCACTAGGCCTTTTTCCACATGTTAGAACAGGATTGAGTAGAACCTCTGCAAACAGAAATCCCTTTTTTTGATATCAAATGTTCAATAAATATAAGAAAAGCAATATTGTACACAGGAAATGAATGAAGCAGTAGAGGTCATCTCAAAGGTCAGTAATTATAAGTATAACCACCAACCCTGATATCTCTAATGTGATATAAATACTAAATCATGTGCTGTATTTTGGCAGTGTGTCTCGAAACCCAGCAACTTCATCATGCCATAATTACTGTGTGAGGAAGAGGATGTTCGACTTGAGGAGGAATGCTGAACTCATTGCAGAAGTCAATTGTGCTTCATATTACATCCTTCAGACACAGGATCCAATGGATACTTTCTGTCTGTACAAACACTCTGGTTGGATCTGCTTACACATGAAGTCATGGCCAATCCCATCAGTCTCACGTAATATATCACCCTCTTCATCTCTCTAGCGTTCTGTCATCACAGAGTATCCGCCGTCACTTTTATGGTGTGCATCTTGCTGCACTGAGAACTATTTTACACCCTCAATTTTGATGTTTAAAGCCAAGATAAGGCTCACTGTTCCCTCTTGCAGATCTGTTTACTTCATATTTATTGACAATATTTCATTGTGGTCATGTGAAGAAAGAAATGCAAAACTTCATCCTTCTATACAAAAACAATAAACCACTTCCAGGTACATGGTTCCAGGATACGTAGAAGGTCTCCTTTTTTTTAAACAGTGTGGCTCTGCCCTGCCAGAGGCTTCCTTGTAAGCTGGTTTTGAAATGAATGCCTTTATGTTTTGGTTTGGACCCACTGAATAATTTACTATGTAATTACATACTCTGCAAAAGCCTCTGTGTCCACTCGGGCCCATTTGGGATTCTCTGTAGCATTGCAGTCACAACCAGAGCCTTGACCAAATCAAAACTCGAACCCACTCTCTCATCAAAAACTGGAAAACTCACATCCAGAGGCAAAGTTTTATGTCTGCAGTCTGCTAAATACCCTTACACCAACAATTGGGGTGTAATTTCTGATATGCAGCTTTGCCAACCTTTTTTTTTTTTGAGCCACTGCAAAACAGCACTCAGCCGAGACGCTGTAGTCTGCGAAGAGCTTTTGCAAAACATGTCCCGTCATTACAGTTGGCAGGGGTTCACTGAGATAAATGACAGCAAGCTGCAGCAAAGTTATCACTGTGGCTGATGGGAAGCACCCGGTAATTTAAGACAGGGAAAAACTGCTCTCAACAATATGGTCACTGTCGCACGGGTTTATGCAGGATTCAGACCAAGGACCAGATGTGGGACAAAGTCATTGTTTTATAAGTCACAAGCCAGTCTCAAGTCTTTGCACTCAAGTCCTAAGTCAAGTCCCAAGCCCTAAACTTCGACTTTCAAGTCCTAGACAAGTCATAATGCACTCTTCACAAAAAGTAATGTCGATTTAATAACAGAATGATAATATATTAATTTAAAAAAATTAAGAATGCATTTTAAAATTTGTATTTATTGTTGAAAAAAACCCAAACCAAATTATCTTTGGTAACATTTTTACCAACTGGCAACCAGTCACATAACATTAGTTTTTTTAAGGTTCCCCCCTGTAACTTGATTAGATGCTGCTGAACTGGTTCAAAGTGGATCATCTGTGGAATTGATAGTCAACTGGTAATGAGTAATGTTAAGATTAACTGATTCAAGAAATACGGAAATCAATTGATATGTGGCACACTTCTTAAACAATGCTTTTTATTCTTTCGGCTTAGAAGAAGGTATCAAGTATTTTCAAGTCAAAAGACTCAAGTCCAAATGAAGTCACAAATTTGTCAAAGTCAAGTGATGCAATGATCATTTAGAAACTTAGGTGTGTTATGCAAGCAAGCAGTAGGAGAATCTTTCTAATATTCAGGGTTAGACTGATGGGTGTGTCGTGCTCAGAGAGCACTTTAGGTTTGCGTGCATGTAAACCAACAGCAGTGGTTGAGAATGTGGGGCTGGCAAGATTTTGCCAAAGTTCCATTCAATCTGTATTTTCTGTGTGTCATGCACAGATCTGTAATCTTTATTAAAACACAGCTTGTTTTGAATATTACCATCACTGATGCACATGTGTTTGAAATCACAAACATACCAGTGGTACTACTGCTGATTAATACATGTGGGCTGGTGTTTTTATACGTACACATATATATATATATATATATATATATATATATATATATATGTGTGTGTGTATATATATGTATAAAAGTAAAGGAGTAGAAGTAAAGAATCTTAAAGGATCTTAAACTCATGCACGCCTGAGAGTCTTCCTTTGTGCTCAAGTGTGCAACATATATATATATATATATATATATATATATATATATATATATACACTTATATGAGCATGAGTTTAAGATCCTTTACTTCTGTAAACACAGAAACACAAGCACATCAGCACGACCACACCGTGACATGCAGGCTGGCTGGGGGGTCCACTTATTAGTTAGCGCTAGCTTGCACCTCACTTAAACTAACCAGTCCTGTTCCTGACAAACTGACATTAAACAAAATATGCGCTTGTGCTTAAACACTTAGCTAACACTCTGATAACATTTGGCATACTCACACAACCCATATTTCAGTAGGTTACGCTTCTGATGTTGTGATTCGCCATTTACTCCTGTCAGGTGAAGTACGTTTTCATCGGACTTTTACACCACAGTAATGTTACGTGCCTAAACCTGACCTCCATATCTTTACATTTATAATGTAACATTAAGTCAAGGATGTGACGTCATCTGTGGGGCACTGCTGTATGAGGATCCATTGAACTGTGTAAACCTGTGAGAACTGACCATGCTATCCGTTGTAAAAAAAAAACAAAAAACAAAAAAAAAAACAGTGTTTGTGTGGATGTATGGGGCAGATTGATCATGTCATCAGTTAAATAACAAAGAACAATAAAGGGAATAGTAAAAAGAAATCCCTAATGTTAGGGAAATCCCTCAGTGCTAATGAATAGCCTATGCAATTTTCAAAGCTTCTTCTTGGATGGTTGCTGCTTATGGTCTAGCACCTGGTCAATACTTTTTTTATTAAATTATAGCGGGGGACTTGAGTCAAATGACTTGACTCGAGTCAGACTTAAGTTGCAAATTTGGGGACTATAGACTTGCTTGTAAAACATAAAAGACTTGACATTATTTTGACTTGGTATTCATGACCTGTGACTTGACTTAGACCTGAGTCAAAGGACTTGAAAACACTTCACTTTTATATGAATTATTTTAAATTAAACTTTTGCATTTTTCTAAATTACATTTAGAAGTTACATAGTTACATTCTATTTTTGAAACATGATTGAATGATGAGTTAGTGCAGTGAATGCAAACCTGGCAGCCTACTAGGATACAGAGGCCAGCAGAGACCAACGCCCAGAGTAGCTAGGAGGCTAGTCCAAAAATAAGAAAATTAGGATAAAAAAATTATGTTGCAGAAAAATGAGGAAAATGAAAAAATAACAGATTGCAGAGTCTACCAACCATTACAACATCTACCTTCATCTGTCAGTATAAAACCAAAGGTACCTGAATGTGTCTTTTTAGCTTACTTATTAGCCTATTGGCAGGTCAAGGGTTAGCTAGAAAAAGCTAACATTTGACTAGATCATCAGAATTTCACATGACTTAACTTGTAAGTTGCTTGATCTGAGCAATGACTTGTCTTGCTTGGCATACAGCAGGAACTTGAACTGACTTGCTTGATTCTCACACCAGTAACTTGGGACTTGCGCGAGACTTGAAGGTTAAAACTTGGGCTTTGCTTGTGATTTGCACATGTGTAACTTATTTCCACCTCTGTCTGCATGCTGTGCTGAGGAATTTCTCCAACACAGAAAATAATAAAATACAGTTGGAACTAATGTATTTTCATAAAGAGATGATAAACAAGGAAACACACTGTTATCCGACAGCAGACATTTCCTGCTAGGTAGCAGACATGGCCACAGCACAGTAGGAAAGAAAATATGAATACACTTAAGTATTGCAAGTTATGTTTTGTAATACTGTGTTTTTAAGGATAAATACAGTATCAGTTTTTATTAACAGTTTACACATGTTGTGTTTAAACACCCGACTGCTGTAATCACCATGAAACAATCTACAGACTCATTTTTAAGAAAATCCTGCAAAGTTGACAATTAAAGACAGAAGGCTGAAAAAACAGCGGAAAATACCCAGTGTTGGATTTTTATAAAACTTGAGCTCTTATTAGTTTTAACATTGTAGAAAATTGATATTAATGGAATAAAAAATATTTTGCAACTGGGTGTGGATTAAATAGCCCTACTGTACTCTCTTGCCTACAGGTCAGACCGCCAAGAGGCTTACTGTTTAGTGGTAATTAACCTACTGACCCCCTACCCCCTTCCCATCTGAGCAAAGCCCTAAGCTACTGTACTCTGTGTGCTATTGCACCTGCCCTACAGCTCCCAGGTCTAACCCCTCCTCCCACAAGCCAAGGACAGTGAATTTTCAAATTATTAACCAAACTGTTGCATTTTGTACGGCTGTGTACTGATCTACTTTGACCGACTGTAGAACACCTGCCATAGTTGTGAGCACAGATTTACAAGGGATACAGGACATTACAGTTATACATTCACCTCAGTTTTCACCAGATAGGAGGTTTAGATAAAACTGGGTAGCTGTAACCTCTTGAACCCCACTGACCTGCTGGTGGGTCAGTCATTACATACTGTTACTGTGCAGCCAAACTTCGTTCAAAGTATATTTTACTTTGTTTAGTTTCCAAAGATACCATACATATACCAGGCTGAGTACACACATAAATTGATGCAAATAAAACATCTGGAATCTTTCCATTTGATGGTGCAGTAATAAAATATATGTACTGGGTTGAAACATTTCAAGCAGTGTAAAATGTAGCTTCAGTGAAGAGCTGGAACAAGCTGATACAGAATGTATATGATACTGTCAGGCAGTACGGATTAAGATGATTTAAAAAATATTAAATCTACTTAAGGGGAAATAAAACCTGTGTAATCGCTCATGTGATTGTCCCATTGACTCTCTAGTGATGTCACTGTGTCCCCATATCTCATCATATAAGCTGGCCAAGTAAAATGTTGGTGGCCAGTGGAAATGCCTGAATGAATGATGTCAGAACAATAATACACTACAAAAATAACACCCAGGCCCTCAAATAAAAAAAAAGTAATGAGGCTCAATAAAACAGATCCCTGCTCTCTCAACAAAATGGGAAATTTGTCAAACTGTTTCTAGTTTGCAGAAATGTCTGCAGCAGGGATAGAAATTTAATTAACATTTTAATTTGTGTACAATTACATGTCCAACACATCTTGTTGTCATTTGGGAAACTATCATGTAAAGAACATACAACACAATGTCATGTTAGCAGCATGGATCTGTGGATGTGAATGTCAGTCTATTTGTTGAGCTAATGTTTGCATACTTCTGAGATGGTGAACATGGGAAACATCTTCCCTGCATGTCAAATCGCATGCTTTTTGTTTATTCTTTCAGTATGTGCTGCAGCTGCCCTTAGAAAGTAGGCTACGTACTGTGCTGTTGCATGGAGTATGCATACTATTGGGACATACTACTTTGAAAAAAGTATTTAATTTGGACCATGACATTATCACTTAACATTATCACTTAACATTACCCATGGAGATGCAACAAAATGCCAAAGAACTCTCCATAGATGGAGGTCAGCTTGGAGAATTTTGCAGTTGTAACTTTGCAATGTAGACTATGTAGTTTTAACTTTTAAGCTATAACTGCATTCATCATAGATTCTAACATGCAGTATAAGATTCACAACCAACACTTTCCCATACCTGAACAACAGAATGGGTTGTTTTCCACTGACTTCCAAAACAACTTATGTGACAAACAAACAACATATTCCCGTACTAACATCCTTGACTTCATGAAACATTAGCAGTGGCATATTGTATTTGACATAGTTTACTAAATCAATAACTGGCACACTTACTAGTATGGTGCTGTGGGTGCCTGCTAAACATCTGCATTTTAGCATTGTGAGCCATTGTGAATGTGTTGTCATGCTAGCATTAGCATTTAACTCAACGCACTTTCTGTGTTAGGACAGTCATTGACATAATGCATTTCCTAGCCCACCACCCCTTACCTTATCCATCACAACTAAATGCCAAACCCCAACCCTTACCCTAACCCCTTAACTTAAATGTAATTGTAACATGAACCCTAAAACCAAGTCTCAATTCTCAAACAGGCTTTTGGAGAAGCAAGGACCAGCCAAAATATCCTCAATTTCCAGAATGTCCTCACTTGCCCCAATATGTCTTTTGGTCCTCATTATGTAGTATGAACAAGTATGGACACACACACACACACACACACACACACACACACACACATATTCTGGCATCTGTTTGATCTGCTCTCCAGTACAGCCCTGGTGCTAAGGTTCAGCCTCTGCCAGCTTGTCTCCAACTATCCAAAATGCCATTCCTACCCAAAGGTTGGCACATACCTGGGCCGCCCTGTATCAAAGTCTTTTGCCCGGAGCTGTTACTGTACCATGCAGCAGTTGGCACTGAATAAGGTCATGTTGTCATGGCCTGCACAGAGGTAGCAGGCACTAGCTTTAGCCCCAAAAAGGAATGACAGGAACCTTGTTTTCTTTTTCCCTAGACTGTAGACATTTTATTACATTCATTAGACATTTTCATATAAATGCATAAATGGAATTGACTGCTTGTTCTCAATTTCCACCCTGACATTTGCTGTTAGCTATTCTATTAAAACCACTCTGCTACATAGTAGAGTGAACTACAGGTCATGTCCGCTCAGTTTGGATATTTTTTGTTTGGCCTTTGATTTCAGTTTAGCACTTCTCAAATACTGATGATGAATGAAGGTTTTTTTTTTTTGTTTTACTGTGTGTGTTTCGGTTTTGGACTCCACACTCTCTTGAGATGTTGCCTGCAGTGGAATTTAGTTTAATTTATAGCAGAGGAATTCTAATGTTGATCTTAGTGTAACATGTTATGGATAACAGCATTAGGTAATACCTGAACTAACAAATTGAGGACATTGTTTGGAAGTGTTTAAAGAATACTTGAGGAGTACTTGAGATAAATACTTAAATATTTGTAAGTATGATGAGTCACTTTTGACCCTGCCTGCCGCCTCCAGGCACACATCCACATATACACACATTAACAAAAGGATATTTCCTTTGTCAGGATGATTGTGCAAGGTGGCCTGTCAGTTACAAGCATGAGAAATAAGATGCAGAAGAGAATGTAGCCTTATGGGGAAACATTGGTATTTTTCACCCTGGGCCTTTCTTTTCCAAGTGGAGCCCCCAAAAATTTTTCACAGGGGTGGCCAGATGGGGCCACTGAAAATCTTGGGGCAGCACACCAAAACCAAAAATTATAACTAAATTTCAGGAATTCTATTATGCTGTTAAGGTTTATAGGCTAGTTGATTACTATGTCAATATGGAGAGTTAAGGATTCGCATACTGACATACTCTGATTTCTTATTTTACAGTTAATATTACCTGTTGTGCATAGAGTAATACCGGTATAGATAACAGTCTTAGTTCCATAACAAATTTTATGCAGATATCTAGAAGTGAGAGTTCAAGGGACCTCTCTGAAAATGGCCTTGCTGTTTCCCCACCTTAGAATTATGTGGTTCTAGCTGCGTTTTGAGCAGTTTTTAAATATGTCAAGCCTCAAAGTTCTGCGTGCCAAATAGCATAAATAATATAAACCTTTTTGTTTTCTAAATAAAAAGTCAAAAAATGCATATTACTTAAAAAACACCTCACACTATGTTCATAAGTTGGCACAGGATAAGACTATATAAATAAAATAAACTCAATTTTGACAAAAATGTCAGAAACATTTAAGAGGGCGATCACACCGAGATGAAACGCTAGAAACGTGACGCCAGTAAAGCCATTGTTTTCCTATGATACGGCACGTCTGACCGGTGTTCAAGCGTGTTTTTAGATGGGCATTTTTCCGGCTTTTTAGATGCTGAAAAGTTAAAATATTTTCAACTTTTTTGAGTGTCAGACGGCAGTAGCTAGTGCGCATTGAATAAGCGCTTCAAGTGTTTCAAACGTCTTTGAAGCATCGACATCTCTAGCGTCTCATTTCTGTGTGATCACCCCCTAATTCTAAGGTGAGGATTTGTTCTGGCATCTTTGAAGTGTTATGTGACCCCCTTCCTCACAAATTATGTTGACAAGAGTGGTACCAACGGATACCACAGTTATGTCAGCCTCCAATAATTTTTTCCATGGGGGGCCAGCAATTTGTCATCACAAATTGTCATTACAAGTATCTGACCGCTGCATGCAAAGGAGCCTACAGAGAACTAGTTAGTTAGTTACTAGTTAGTGATAGTTTTTTCTTTATGTTCACCGATTAGACACAATAACAAAGAGAATGGATCAAGGGAAAGGTAAAGAAAAATGTTTTATAGACACTAATGTTAACAATTTGCACACGTCAGTGTCACTTTTAATAGATATACCGTAAAATGTAAACTAAAAGCCTCGTCCTTATTAAATGTTCAGTCCCTTTTACAAGCCTGGTTTGGCTACACATTTTGATAAATAAACGCCTGTCTCAAGTAGATGCCTGGTCTGGTTGCTAAGCACTTAATTTTTTTAATAGAAAATCTTCAGATGTATAAGTCCATGTTTTTTGCTACCTCAAATTTTGTTTCCACTCCTCGATTACCCTGTAAGTTATACATATTCCTTTAGTCCGCAAGGCTCCACTGATCAAAAGAATCAAAAGGATTTTTCCCCAAAAATTATCAAAGTTTTGAATATTATTTTACCGGGATAAAGTGGTGCTGTGTAAGTATGCTAGGTGTCGTAATCCTTGAGTGTCGTAACTCTCTCTCTCTGATGGTCTGTCTGTTGGAGCTAGATCAAATGAGCGACTCATAATTGATATATTAACTGAAGGCTAAATTTTATACGAGTAATAGTCATGTTGGTTTAAATAAACAATTTGATTCTATTTCCCATCTTTGCTGAGCAACACTTTTGTGTGAAAGGAATTAAAAGCCTGTCCTATATAGACGCCTGTCTCAGATATAGGCCTGTTGAGTTCAGTGATTTAAGCCAATAATAGCCCGGGCTATTAATTGAAGTTTTACGGTACATTGGTAGATTGCTATTCTCCCTAAGGACTACACTGCAGCCTGTTCTCCAGCTGCCCGCTACAGTGTTCTTGCTCAGTAATGGACCAATTTCAAAAACTGTTGTTCCCATTAGTCACTTAGACACAAAAAACTTGGGAAAATATGGTCCAGTTTGAAAAGTACTGAAATTTCTCTTTAAGTAAATCATCTGTGGCGTTGAAGGATTGAAACAGCAGGGAGGAGAAACCACGAATACATCACCTTTTAACAAAACCCAGCGTTAGCCATTTCAAGCTAAACGTTTGGCCAGGGACCAGGCCACAAAGCAAAACCATCCCATGGTGCTCACACACCCCTCATCTCAGGCTTTACATGCACATGTCTGAATAGGCTTTGTTTTGGAAATGCTTTAGGCCAACCATACATTAATAGACTATAAAAAGAGTACCACTTGTGTAAGGTTTTACACTTAACAGCCAGCTTATCTCGATCTGCAGAGTTTCCATCGCAGTGCTCAGATAAGCCTTCGCACCGTCTCACATTACCAGATCATGCAGGTCTTCTCATGGTCACATCGAGGCAATTCCACGTTAATGGAAACCCGCAGGGCGCTCATCACCACAAAGTTCACTGTGCTGTTGACAATGCCTCTATAGCAACACTGTCAACTGTCGGGAGATGCAATCCAAGCGGGAGCAAGTTGAATATTTCTCACTATTTAGTGAATCAAAAGCTTTGTGCACGCTTCCAAATGACAGAGAGATTTTTTTTTCTTTTAGAAGTGAGTTAGGAATTGCTTTCACTGAGCCAATGCACATATACAGTTAAAACCACCATGGCTTTTCTTCCAAGTCATTTACAAAATTAGTTTTTGTCCAATAATGTGGATTTCAAATGTTTCAAGGCTGATACTGATATCAGTGTTTTTGTTCTGGAACTGTCAATACCTCATATTTTGCAGTGTTATTCATTACAGTTCATGAAGGTTTGACCATAGTCATGCAACCAAAAAGTCAATATGTTATTCTTGACAGCATATAGGACTCTGAAGCAGCATTTATATCATTATAAGATTATAAAACTGCTTCACTGAAACCCAGATAAATGAAACAATTTTAAGGTTGGTAGCTCCTTGCAGCAGGGAGAGATCCACTTTCACAAAAAATAAAACCAACCTTGTCCATTATTTCTGTATATCAAGGCTCTTTATGAGCCCAGTGTACTGGTCAAATCTCTGCTTTCCTTCCTCTCTTTCCTGCATACTAACATTTACACATCCTTGTGTCCTACTCTCCACAGAGGATAGAGTTTTATTCCACAGTTTAAAGGACAGAATGCAGAGTGCTAACAGGTTCACTCCTGGAGCCGTGCTGTCTGGTCTCAACAGATATACAGTACACAACAACACCTTTCTGTGTGTCCTTGGAACTGGGACTGTTTGTGTGCCCCAAGAGTGTTTGTGTATTACGCACTCCTCTTGTGTATATGTAAAGTGACGACTTGACGAAGTGGAACAAGAAAAATTACAAGCTGCATTCTCTGGTGTTCATTATTTTCCATCTATGGGGAACACAAGGGCATAAAACACAAATACACCTGCCCACACAAACACACACAGACAATTTACAGCAAAGTTGAAGGCATAAACACATTCTTTTTACACATACTTTAACATGCAATTAAACACATGGACACGAGTAAATCACAAATGTACACATGTCTGTTTTCATTACACATATGAGGGCTTAGCATGTTTGGCATTTATTGCTGACATTCTCATGACGAAATCAGTAGTTTATGTGTTCTGTAAGCAACGTGCAACCCATGACTGCTGGTATTTAGTTAATAAGAAGCAGAAAGGGTTGAACAACATCGAATGTAGGCATTAAAGGACAATTCTGTTTTATTTCAACTTTGCGTATTTCCCATAAATGTGGCTATTGTGGCTCAGTTGTAGACATTCAGAGAAATGGGGGCTACACAAGCCTCCCACAGCTTTTTATGGTTTTTACACAAATCATTTCAAATACTGCCTGAAATGGCCATCAAGGCTAATTACACAGGGATCTACAACCAGACCAACTTGCTGGCTGGCCTTATTTTCTCCTATAATTTTTAGGAAAAACCATCATTGTGATTAACTTCCTGTATATTTTCCAGCTTTTTACACACCTGTTTACCAAGTACTCTGTACACAAATCATCTCATGTATGTATGATGTATTATTCATTTCAATATTATCCGCTCATTGATAATACCAGTCCAGTCACCAGAATACATGTTGGCACCTTTCTGCAAACCACAGATATGTTACACTTGTACGTTTAATATGTAGTGCATATGTTGAAACTTAACATATCTTTGGGCATCAATTTTGTGAAAACACTGTGATTACTGTGTGATTAGGTTTAGGCACGAAACCACTTGTTTAGGGGTACAAACATATTTTGGGTTAAAATACATAGTGTGGATGCCAAAAACATGACTAGAAATGTCCCAATGTGATGTTAAAAAATTGCCCTTTTTTATCACTGCAAAAGGCTGGAAATGTCCTGACATCTTGTTAAAATATCTGCTTTTGTCGCCTCAAACACTGCTAAAGATATCTTGACATGTCATATAAAATACCTGCTTTTGTTGTCACAAACATGGCTGGAAATGTCCTGACATGTTTTCAAAAAAAATACCATTTGGTCACACAAATTGCTAGAAAAGTCTTGACGTCTTGTTAAAAATACCCGCTTTTTTCACCACAAACAGCTGGAAATGTCCTGACCTCTTGTAAAAAAAAATATCAGCTTTTGTTGCCACATGGCTGGAAATATCCCTACGTGTTGTTTAGAAATACCCTGCTTTGTCGCCACAAACATAGCTGGAAATGTCTCGATGTATCGTTAAAAATACCCACTTTTGTTGCCACAAACGTGGCTGGAAATGTCCCGATGTGTCATTAAAAATACCTGCTTTTGTCGCCACAAACATGGCTTGGAAATGTCCCTACGAGTTGTTTAAAAATACTGTTTTGTTGGCACAAACGTGGCTGGAAATGTCCTGATGTATCGTTAAAAATACTTGCTTTTGTTGGCACAAACACAGCTGGAAATATCCTGACCTGTCATTAAAAAATAGCCGATTTTTTTGCTACAAGCAGCTGGTAATGTCCCAGTGTCACGTTTAAGAAATACCTGCTTTTGTTGGTCTCAAACAATGGTCTGCTGCTCACTGCAACTTGCCAGCCATCTCATGAAGGTGTCACAACATCAACCATCCCCTCCTTCTGCTAAGATACTCAGTTCATATACATGTAATCTGAACATCACTTTAAAAATGTTCAAAGATTTATGAAACGCACAAATGTAGTATGTCTGTGGTCTTTCATTTATTAACATGAAACAACATGTCTGCTCAACTCTCAGTATGCATTTGCCTACCAATCATAGTAGCCTAAAACTTACATTATATGTTCACTAGTCTATAGATCATCATTCACAGCAGTTGCCAACATTCAGCGCCAGTGCAAGAAAAGGTAAGAGTTTGGTCAGAGACTGTCCCCCCAAAAAGAACAACAGCATCAGCAGTCTCAGCAAGAGCTCCTCTGCAGAGTTTATCATTGTTAACAGTGCCTTCTAGTGGCCAGCTGCTAAACTAACGTGAGTAAATCACCTCTATGGATCCTCAGCCTGCAAATGCAGAGGTTAGATTAAATGATAGCCACGTTTAGGAAATGACCGTGGCCGTTTATCAAGCAGTGAGTGGATATGGGAAGGACAACCGATACAGCTTTCTGACACTCTGCTGTTACTTAGGGAAGAAAAATCTGCCCTGAAAGCTGCAGAGATGGGAATAACAGCCCTGGCCAGGCTGATTTAGAGTGCATATGTGGTGCGAGCAGAGCACACGCTGAAGCAATCAGGCATTATTCTGCATACAGGCTATAAAATAATAGAGCCCAGTTGCACTTAAGTTGTCAGGCTGTTGCCTCAAATCTCAAAGTTCGTGACACCCCCCCTCCTTTTTCTCTCTGTTCCCTTCTTTCTTCCCTGCACATGACTCTCTGTCTCTCTCTGTGTGTCTATGTGTCTGTGTGTGTGACACAGAGAAAGAGGGGAGGGGGTGCATGTTGGTGGATTTCCCTTCTGGCTACATTTGTAACACAAATGGTGTCCAATGGAAGCAACAGGTGCAGGTGACTTATGAACCGGAGCAGGTATCCCTGCGAGTGTTATCTAAACAGCTCAGCGTGGAAAAGCTGTAAATTGGACCAAGAAGAAGAAGAATTGCAAATCCATTTTCCTGTTCCATCCCTTATATAAGTCAGTGATTCAATAATGAACACACACAGTCACGTCGGTGCTTTCTTTTCTGTTCCAAGCATGAATGCACTTCACATGTCTCCATCGTGCTTTTTCTTACTGAGGATATTCCCTAACCCGTGACAATGAGGCACTTATGACTCAAGAAGGGGGTTACCGGTGATTCGTCTTGAGAACACTTATGATGTAAGACAATGATGTTTCCTTGAGACTTGAATAAAAGTTTCAGATGTTTGTAAACTCATGAAAGTGGAATTTGCACATTATTTTCAAATCAAGGACTAATACTGCTCTGTGATGAGGTGAAGTGGGAGACATTAGGTCTTTCTTGAATTAAGTGGCACTGTAAAGAGGCTTTCTAATCTTGGACTGTTTCTATGAATCTCCAGGATAATTATCTCACACACTGTAAAAAAAAAAAAAAAGCTTGTTTTACACACAAGTAAGATTGTATGGCAGAGAATGAGTCCGTTTGATTTGTTGAGAATGTCATTTTTTGCAGTGTGGAGCACTTTAAAGATCTTCTGGGGGGAGAACGAGAAGCTACAAATCTACAGACAGTGAAAGCCTGCAGCTTTTGAGGAGTGTTCTGTGCTGAAATGTTTTGATGAGGCTTTGCGTTGCTCTCTGCTGTTGCCTCTTGCACCTCGGCATCAGTTCAGCCTTCAGGGTGAAAGAGCGATCCTCCTGCTGCTGAAAAAAAAAAATGTTTGGCCGCCTGCCAAGCCGTGGAACAAGTGCGCCTCCCTTCCCTGCTGTTTAGCGTATTCATAGTTAGGGGTTTGGGCTCGGCTGTTTTTAAAAAGGCAAGGCAGCTCTCCAGTTGATCAGTCTGCTCAGGAAACTTCTGGTGGAGAAAGTACTGGAGTCCAAACTGAAGGGGAGAGAAGTTGAGATTTTGTGCAAAGCCTTGCTCCTGCAGAGGACACATCGGGAAAAAATAGCACATATATTTGTAATTGCTCATTTGAACTCTTTTTTGCAGGGTGCACGGCGCAAAGCCTGTAATTAATGTTTTTGAAACAGATAGCAACACTCTTGGATAAAGACTCTTGGCTTTAGCTTTTAAAAATCGGATTATCTGACTGAGGCATTGTGCTCATTAGACCAGTCTACTTTTTTCCCCCTCCTCTTCGCATTTTGAGGTTTATGCTATAACTGAAGAGAACACCAACAATGTTTCTGAGTTTTTGCCTCTTGGTGACATTTATCTTGGGGCTGTCCGGGTGTTTGGGCTCATACGTGCCGTGCGAGCCTTGTGACCAGAAGGCGCTGTCCATGTGCCCTCCGGTCCCGGTCGGCTGCCAGCTGGTCAAGGAGCCGGGCTGCGGCTGCTGCCTAACATGCGCCCTGTCTGAGGGACAGGCGTGCGGCGTTTACACCGGGACGTGCACCCAGGGCCTCCGCTGCCTGCCGAGGAGCGGGGAGGAGAAACCCCTGCACGCCCTTCTCCACGGCAGGGGAGTGTGCACCAACGAGAAAGGATACAAACCTGCGCACCCGCCCATAGGTAAGACGCGCACCGGCTGGCTGACTGAATGCATGCTTGGGACCGAATGGTGACTTGAGAATGTGTACGGCTGCAGTTAGAGACGCATCAATGCAAAAGTGTCCAGGACAGCAGGGTCTCCTCTCTCCTCAGTGGAGCAGTGTTTGATGACATCTTGTCCCATGTGGGGATCCGCTATGTGCTGCTGTGGGATGGCAGCATGGAGCAGGAATTATTAAAACCACAATCGACTGTCTTTCATGATAAATCCTATCATTGTTTGGTCGTTAAATTGCATTATTGATTATGTGTTTTTGCTTCATCTAAAGACTCCAGGTGGGTCCCTTTACTCACCATGAGATGCAGTGTTGTAGAACATAAGTAGCCGCCACCAGTGCTCTCTGACAGAGCGTTTGTTTGACAGATGGCACTTTGAGGTACCATCTGATTAACTTTTATCCACTGCCTTGATTAAACTGGCTGCAAGAGCTTATTCCTCCTCTCGGCCCTTTGAAGGGACACAAACGCACCTTGGTTGCCGCAGTCAGTATCCAGCTGTAAGTTGTGTTCGGCTGCTCATTATGACTCCTCATAATAACAACACAAGGTGGACCAGCAGTCGGGTTGTGTGCGCGCGGTGCCGGTTCATCTGTTGCGGGCGGCTCCGCTGCGGTGAACGCACATGGCGTGTCCCGGCTGTGATGAGCTTCCAGCGCGGGGCAGAGGCTGTCAAACTGCGGTCTAGCGGGATCCAGGAGCGGCTGTAGGGATCCAGGCAATTTAAAATATTTACAGCTGAAGGCGAATTATTTAACGCACTTCTCTTAAGAGGTTCCACCGCTGCTAGAAAAAAAAAGTCTCAACCGAGTGAAAAACTTTATGAAAAGGAGTCTGTGCACCGCACGATAGTGTATTTATGTAAGGAATAATAAGAGGAAAAATGTGGGAACCCCTAAAGTGGAGCTTATTCTGCAAATTACCGCCTTTAATATCCACCATAGTGTAACAAGTGTCTGTCAAACCTCACTATTTTCCATCCTCGCGCCAGAGCGCATTAAGCTTTTATGTCTTTCTTTCTTTCTTTCTTTTTGCCTTTTCAATATCATTCGCACCCTGAGACGTGAAATCTGTCCAGACATAAGGAAAAAGTCCCACTGTATAGACTACATGGGAAGGAATGAGGTGCCACTCCGCAAACGTTTGGTCTTGTTAAAGCGGAATTTAGATAGATTTAGGTCTGCAGGCTACCCCTAGCGTGGTGTTCAGAGTCGGATTACCACTAAATCTGTATGCGTGAGAGAGAGAGACACAGAGAAAAGAGATATAGAGATAGTCAGACAGAGGGAGAGAGAGAGCAGAGCCAATAGCCTTGAATGATTTAAGGTATTTCTTGGTGTAGCAGAGAGGTTCACTGTCACTCAGACTTTTAGCAGCTTGTCAACAACTAGATAAGTAGGTGGTAACCACAAAGGGTTTGGCTACACGCCTCATTCTATAAAATAGGCTGCCACTGGGCTCATTTTGGCTGTTGACAGAGTCATTAGGCTGTTTGCACCCAGCGTGCAGAACACCTCTCCTCTTAATGACATTACAGCACAATGTGGTTTGTCCATGAATGCAGTGGTTCTAAAAATACCCAGCAAACCTTGTGTTTTGCAAAGCATTGATCGTGAACTGGAAGGAAGTCAAGGTAGGCTCTCAGTTCTGTGTGTGTGTGTGTGTGTGTGTGTGTGTGTGTTTTGTGTGTCTGCTCTTATGTATACTTGGGCGGGGCTGTGTGGGTGTCTGGGTGTGCATTGTGTGTGATTGTTGTGAATGATGACACCTCAGGCAGTTTTGTCTCACTCTGGCTATGCAAACACACACACACAAAAACACACACAGAACCTGACTTCTTTGTTGGCCCACAGAGGTAATCAGAGCATCTTTTCCTGCCTCTGGCGGTGCATTCATTGCATGGGCGCTCAGTCACAACGCAGTGATTCAGCAGAATGCCTCTGGCTCTCTCTTTCCTCTCAAGGGCCCTCTGTCAAACAGCTCCGCGGATGGGCACTGGTGAGGTGAGCTTCTGGTTTCCTGTGGTGTGGGGTTGCAGCTGTCTGTGTGCTGTACCAGCTGAGCAAGCCAAACACAGGGAGGAGGAGCTCAAGTGTCCGCAGCCTACTAAATATTGACTGGGGCAGCCAAACAATGGGAGAGAGGAATCTTTGCTATCCTACAGCCCCCCCACACTCCCCCCCCTCCCTTCACTGCTCGCGTAAGAAAAAAAAATCCTGGCCATCGCGCTGCGTCTGGGTTCGTGTCCCGCCAGTGCATTAATTCACATTTTGCTCTTGCACTGTGATCCCAGGGGTTGCTTGGATTGTAAGGCACAGGAGGTGGCATGTGCTGTGGGGGCACTCAGACTTTGTTAGCCCCCTACAAGTGAATCAGACCCTGTAAAGCTTGCCAACAGATATGACTTCATACTGTAGCAGCGGGCCCCTCGTCCTTCAAGCTTCTGAAAGGGCCTTATGTTTTAACAGATTGTTCTTTGCCAAGAAACAAAAGATGATTAGGGAGTGGTTCCAAATCCAGAATACTCCACACTCACGGACAGAAATACTATGCCCCTTATTAGCATAGCAACAGGAAGCCTGGTGCCTTTCCTGACAACTTTAATGCTTTACATTTCTCTTGGCTCTCTGCATGTGTAGATGCAGTTTTTACTTGTTGCCAGACAGCTTCGGAGTTGGTGATTTTTCACATGTCACGTCTTTGTCATTGATATTTACAATCATGAGTAAGTCAAGCAACTGCAGACTTGTGATTCTTAATGTTTGCCAGAGAACTTCACATATGTATGGTCACACTGCGTTCTCATGTCTAAGCACCATACAGAATCACTTGTCATCACATACTTTTAGAAAGCTATTCAACTTTGAGGATCACCATCTGCTTTTTCCATGTCCGCAGCCTCACTGACACAGCTGGTTGTTGGGTCGTAGCTGAGAAACTAAAGCGAGTGGTAAAACGCTGATTCTCTCCGACCGTACACTCAGGCTAATGACAACCAGCCACCGTACTCTGTCTGCTGTGGACGTTGCGTGCTCATACAGACATGCCACGTTCGATATAGCCCCGGTCACGTGTGGCCCCAGCTGCCTGACAACTTCATGATGGGCTCATGCGAAAGGAAAGACTGTATGTGGCTTTCCATCCGTCTCACCTTGAACATCTGAGACAGTGCAGTGAAAGCTTAGCATGCTGCAACTGATCTGTTGCAGGTGCTAGGGAGAATTATTTTGAAAGGTCATTTTGTCAAGATATCACATGAGGACTTCGGGAGAAGAAGCACGCAATTCATGGAAAATGTGATGCCAAGAAAATGTAGAGAACCCGGTTTCTTAGATGTGACATTGATACTGTTGATGTAGAACTGGTTTTGTCTGCACATAGCACTTTGAGGCACAGTATGATCATAGGGACAGTCCAGAGTAGTGGAGCTGTCGCTGGCAATCTCATAGCCTCTTTGGCACACTTGCCTGATTTCTTCCTATAAAACTTTACAGTGGTATTTGTACAGCTTATTGGTCACTGACACCTAGCCTGCTGGTGGCAACAGCTGTGAAAGAAATCAGCACTTGCTGCAGTCTTTCTATGTGAGGAGCATGTGATTCAATAAAGTCAAGGATGACCACATGCTGGGATTTAAAATGATGTCACGTGTTTACACCTGACCTGTGTACTGTAATCTCACCTCCAACACCTGGTTACATGTTAGCATGGTGCGAGAAGGGATCAGAAATAGGCCTCTTGAGTTTCTTAGAATTTTGAAAACAATAGAAGCTCCAGGGACTTTTCTGAAATGTTGGTGTTGTCTCAGAATGTGAGACAGGCTAAGTTTTTGTTGTGCCCTGTCCTGGTAGGTAGAAATGTATCCACTGTTAGAGATTTGGCAGTACCACTTCTACCGCGGGACCTATCCAGGGCAGGTTATTAGTGTGCTCCATATGGACTGGGAAGTTGGAAATTCCAACTGGAATGCCCCCTGAAGTCAGTTATCCAGCTGGGAAAGTCAGAGGAACCTCACCAACTCTGACCTCGAAATTCAAGATGGATGCTTCACTCATCAACAGTAGTGAAAGCTGTGGTATTATACCGTTAATCAGCACTTCTGCCTTGTTTGTGTCTCACTAAAGCAGTCATACACACAGTCCTGTCCAACTTCTATCTGTGGACATGTTGTTACTGTGTTTGTATTTGCAAAATGCAGCTTAATGTGTTGTTACCAACTGGTATTACTAATAATGGCTAACCTAGCCAGAACTGGTATTGCATACGGCGTCTTGATATTCCGACTTGTTGTACTGCAACACGGTCAACTTGGGTGTGACATCCTTCCCAGTTCCGAGCTCAGACTTCCGAGGTAAATGTGACGCAGCATAGGTGGCAAATCAGGGCTGGATTACCATGTGATCTTGGAATTCTCACGTGATTTCCCAAATTCAGCTGCCTCGCAAGGTAGCATCATTTAAGCAGACATGAAAGAGAATAAAGTTGTAAATACAAAAACCTCTAACACTTTAAATTATTGTTTTCATGAAACATACATTTTCCATTTTAAAGCAGTTTTAGTTTTACTGTTGTGAATCTTTTAGCATCAAATATCATGTGAGGTAGTTACCGTGATAAAAATTGATTTTCAGTTTTGGTGACTTAAAAGCATTCCAATAGGTTACCTCAGAATGTGTTTGTATCATGGTACATAAACCGGCAATTTGCTCATTCTCAGATGTGCTTTTATTCATGCTGTTATACTGCAAACCCAAAACTAATTAATCAATGTTGAAGTTCTTCTCCTGCTGTGATGTTTCCTTCTAATGCTGCTGGGAGATCAGCTTTGTACAGTACACCCAGGAGCGCTCAACTCTCGCCAAAATAGCTGCTCCTGCCACTGGGGAGTTAGAACATCGTCACACCCAGCAATTGTGCTGTGGTGATGGTGACCCAAAAAGAGGTTGCGTCCGTCCATGTGGCTTGTTGAAAACCCAAACTCTGATGTAGGACGAGACCTCAAACCAAAATTAGGAATGTACAGTAAAAGAGCCGTGCGCCTTGCTCTGATAATGCTGCTTTTCAACATGAATCGAGCATTGATTTGGGCCGTGGAAGAGACTGTAAACAGGTCAGACAGTTTGCTTACCTACACCAGCATTTCCCTCTTGGAAAGATTTTGCATCCTCTCATAAGTCCTGTTTTGTGATTTACAATCCTTGAATTGTTCTTGTTGCTATTTATACCATGCATTCAGAAAAGCAGGAAACTTTTTGATTGCAATGAACATATTTTGCGTGCACAATACCATGGGAAGCGTTATTTCCTGCATTTTTCAGAAGCTGACTGAGACTACGCACAGGGCCGAGCTACAGAAATACCACGGAAGCAATAGGACATAAGGGTCAGAAAATAATTCCCTTACACTTGGGGGCTGTATACACAAGTCATGGACAGAACATTCGATAAAGCCTTTATGTTCTTACTGCTCCAACTGGTTTGGAGTCATCAGTCTCTTAGTCTTCTCATGTAACCGGCCTTTGTGCACTGCTGTCAAGTCATGTGCAGAGGGTGTATCGGATCTGTCACATTTTGAAAATGCAACTGGCCATCCATCCCATAAGGTTTAACTCCAGTGTAATTTTATCTGCAAGTAACTTTGCTCTCAGAGTTGCATTAGTAAGTTTGTGACAAATTTAAAAAGCCTCAGTGATCCATTTTCCTTTGGTTTCCAGGGCCTAACTTTTATGCTGCTGCACATACATTCTCCTTGACTTGTACAACTCCTCTGGTTTGTTCACACCTCCCTTTCTGCTCTAGAAACTGCAGGGTTATCAGGCCATGGCTTTGCTTTCAAATATTAAGTAGTGTAGGCAGTCTGAGGCTGAAGGATGGCTTACTAACGTCGTGCTTTATATGACAATGGCCCTCAGGCGCATTTATCCCCACATTATCTTGTCCTACCCCCTGTTGCGATTAAACAGCACCTCTATTCATGACTCTCTTACATCTTATAAAGATGTAATTTCAGATGCAGCACAGAGACGGACTTAATCAAAGGCTGGACATAGCAAACGTGGTGTAATGCTGGGGAATCCAATAAAAGGCTGAAGAATCTATTGTCCTGGCTTTTTTTGGTAATCTAAATGGTATTATCATAGTCTTAAAGATCCAGAGGAGAGAAAAATCCAAAGAAGGGGTAGCTTATCTTTCATGCTTGGACTGCTGCCCGTAAGAAACTTGGGATATTCATGAAGCGTAATTGTGTGCAGATGTTAATTTTTAAACAGAGAAGTATCAGGTGCACCTCCTTTGGCTATTCGGCTCCTCTCGTCCTAATGAAATCTTTAGCTCGGGCAGAGAGAGAGAGAGAGTGAGAGATAGCAGCACAGCTTTGGGCTCAGCTGAATGGAAGAGCTGCACATGACTTGGCTCACTTGGCTCCCATCCAGCGTCTTGGCTAAGTGTCAGGAGTTAAACACAGACCCTCTAAGCCTCCTTTACAAGCTGGGTACCCTGAGCATGGAAAAACTGAGTTTTTGTGGCTACGCCGAAGAGCCCACTTCAGAAAAGATGAATCTGGTTATTTTGTGAGCGGAGGAGAAAAGAAGTCAGACACCATTGTCTCCACAAAAGATTCATCTTTTTTTTAACATGCAGAAGAAAAACTGTATCTTTCCTGTGTTTCTAACACCATTCTGGAAAGAGACATTTTCTCTAAGTGACTGACTTGTAAGGTGGATATAATTGATGTGCCACGGCTCAGACCTTTCTTAGCCTGGCCATTTATGTGCTCAAATGAGATTACACATGAAACAAGAATGCACGTTAAAAAAAAAAAAAAAAAAAAAAAACAGCCCTTATTTTCAACAGCATATTTTGGTGCCAAATATGTGGCATTTTAATCAAGTGTCCTGAGAAATTATTGGACTGTACAGGAGAAATGAAGAGTTTTTCCACAGTGGTCACATACACAGTGTACACAGGAATGCTCGTTTGACGTATTTATTTATAGCAAGTAATAGCCTCGTAGTCTGAGCGGGGAGACACAAGGACATATCTAAACACAAACCAAGGCCTGCCAAGTCATGAGTTGTGAGATTAATTTCAAAGAGACGGCAGTGCAGCGCAGAAGCCAAAGACCCAATTCTGGTAATCACCCTGCACCCCCACCCCACGTCCCCCACCCCTCCCCTTCCGAGGACTCCAGACGCTCATGCTGTGTCAGGCTCTTTGAACATCAGTTTCTCGGAGCTCGTGTCCTTGTTACGTCTCAGTGCCTTTCTCTACGGTGGTTGTGTACTAACAGGCCGTCAGCGGAATTATGGCAACTTGTTAAATCACATTTTCCAGCTTATTCTCTTTTGTCCGTATACTTGTACGGAAGTTGATTTGTCTTTCAGCAGCAGTCCGCCTGTAGTCCGTAGCCAACATTCCTCTCTGGTTCAGTGCGTCTGGCCCTGTGCACCACGGCGGGTTTCCTTGTCAGATAAATATAACCAGGGTCATCCACTGGCACCATCGCTTTGGCCAGTTGGGGCCTGGCAAAGTCCCCACAATAACTCTGTACTTATGGTACAGCTAAGCCAAGGGGGCGGGGGGGGGGAGCCGAGGGCTTCTTTCTGTGGCCTCAAAGAACCTCTGGCTGGGGGTCCAGGCTTAAGAGGCTGAGCCCCAAACATTGCAGAGGAGGGGAGGGAGGGGGCTAGGTTAAGGATAAAGGACCTCAACCTGTGAACATCCTATCAAGAGACCATAGTGCCCCCTGGGGGAGCTGAAATTACGTCTAAGAATCGCATAAAATGTGACAGAAATGTACAAGCATTTATACGAGTCCTCAGAGCAACTGGATTTTCCTCAGCTTGACATTTGAATCAGTTTAATGTGGGACACGTCGCTGTTAAGTTACGACACTCTGAGGCCTGTTAGTCCCTGCTGAAGTTTAGCAGTCCAGATAACGTGTTAGCAAATTTTCCAGGCACTGTGTAGGCAGTCGTGCAACATGTGATGCAGTTTTCCCAAGCTGCAGAGGCCTGTATGCTCATAAATATGTGCTGCCTGGTGTCTGTGCATCTGTATTTATGTGCAAGTAGCTTTAAGACCAACATGTCTCACTGATATATGAAGGACATTAAAAGACATTTGTAGCTCTAACTCATCCTACGTCGATGTTTTAGCATTACTTTTTAACAATGCTGTAAGTAGAGAGTAAGGGGGTTGGAAGTTGGGGTTGGTGGGAGTTTAAACTCCTCTGTGAGCTGAAAGAGTTCATCAGCTGTTGATCAGAGCTCCAGCTTCCCCTCCTCTATAAACAAATGGTAAGCAACAGTTGGTGGCACAAACCCCGGGAAAAGCACCTGGTATTGTATTTATGTGGGAAACACTAACAAGCTGCAGAACTTCACATTTCTGATTTATGCAGATTTGTTTTTCAGTGACTGCAAAGATATTGCAAATATAAATCACGTCTCTCCGTTTTACTGGTTCCTCGTAATACTTGATTATGGGTCTATGAAGACTGTAATTAGATCAGACATTACCCTTTACAGAGACATTTTACATTCCTGAATTTTATGTTCTAGTTCACATTAAATTTTAAGACAAGTTCCATCACAAAGTAATGCTGGAGATTATATAAACAAACATGGGGAAATATTCACATTAAAAAGCAGTACAATGACAAAGAGCTTCTTTTTCTGACACTTTTAATTACAGATTTCGGGATCTTGATAGTGACTCGAGTTTGATATCTTATCAATTACCATTTTACCAAAAATGGGATCAAGCATCACACTTTTGAATTGTCCTTGCTTCTTGCAGTCAACTGAATCTAGACACATTGAACTGTCTCAAAGACCATTATAGATGCAATTACCCAGTATACCTTATGAGCTTGTGAATTTCTTTTAAAGCTGCATAAATCAGTGTTTTTATATCAACAATGGATCAAATGACTATGCGCATTGTGAAAAAGATTGTGCTATCACCCAAAACTGCACTTTCCCTCAGTTCTTCGAAGCATTTTTGCATCTTTTAGCTCATTGTTTTGGTTTTATGCCAACTTTACTGTTTAGTTTCAGTCTCACAGTTCTCATCAGTCTTGGTTCCATGTGCGGCAGGCAGCTGTTCATAAGAAAAATGCCCTGAGAAACCCACTGTACACTACCTGCCCATCATCAAACAGCAGACAAGTAAAGTTTGCAACCATCGTGAGAACATAATGAAGCTTTTCTTTGCTATATACCCTGCAGGAGTTTGTAGAGACCAAAACAGAGCTAAAATGATAGTGAATATTTGACTTACACTTGTGACCTGGATAGAAACATGACTCCAAAAAATGTATGCCAATGTCTATTGGAAGTGTAAAGGCCAAAACACACTGGCGGCGTACGACGCGCGTCAAAACAGCCGCCACCATTATTTTCTATTTACAAACCCACACTGGCGGCAGCTCGACGTGTGTCGACGTGCCGCACCGCACGCCTTTACGCTATTGTCCTGTTTTTCCAGCGTTGCCACCCTTGAAAAAGCGCTATTTTGTACTTCCCAGCCTAGCGGACTGGAGTGTGCAATAGAAATCCTGTTGACGCCCCGCAGCGCGATGCTTTTTGTGTGTGTTGGAGGCGGCACTTGACTTGCGTCAGTGACGCCGCCGTCATATGACGCCGCCGGTGTGTTTTGGCCTTAAGGAGACTGAACTGTTTGCCAACATGGATAACGTGCAGCTTGTTATGAGTTGGAGCTTTGAGTGAAGGAATTCTATTTAGTCCATTTAATTTCCAGCAGTGGGCAGGCACAACTTGTCGGCCAGTGCCAAACACTCTCTCACATTATGTTTTATTCTACTGTAAATAATCTGCTTATGAGGAGTTAATCCAACATATATAAAGATGTCAATGCTTGAGTATAAAGCTTTGTTATAGGTAAAAAAAAATTAATTTTTTATTTATAATTATAATTGACCATTGACCATTTTAGTTTACTCCACTGCAGATCGCGAGTCTCGGGAACATGAGGACACCATAACCACAGAGATTACAGAGGAGCTGCAGCCAGCTAAAGTGCCACTCCTTCCCAAAGACATTGTGAACAGTAAAAAAGTCCACGCTCTGCGCAAGGAGCAGAAGAGAAAGCTCGGCAAGCAGCGCTCCATGGGCTCCCCCCTGGACTACTCCCCTCTGCCCATCGACAAGCATGAGCCTGAATTTGTAAGTATTCAATATTAGTTAGTTGATTGAACTTCAAAGCTACCATGTGTAGAATAGTGATGCAAGCTCCACCGTTATTGCTAAATCTTCATACACTTTTGAGTTTTGAATGTAATAAAGGTGTATTTCAGTGCCTTTGCACAGCCGTTGTAACCCCGTGCTATCTTCTCCCAAAGGGTCCATGCAGGAGAAAACTGGATGGGATCATTCAGGGAATGAAGGACACTTCTCGTGTTATGGCCCTGTCTTTGTACCTTCCCAACTGTGACAGAAAAGGATTCTTCAAACGCAAGCAGGTGGGTTTTCTTCAGAAACATTGTTGCACTTTGCACAAAGAGAGCCTTCCAAATACTTTGACCTTGCATTGCTAAGTTTATTTAGAATCCCTTTTTTCACTAGTGTACTCTTTTGAAACAAGAAGTTGCTTTCAGTGGATTTGTGTGTGGCCAGAAAGTAAATCTGTGACAGTCTTTCATTACAATAAAGTCATTGACATGTTAGCCACGAGCTAACAAGGCTGTTAACTGACAGCTGGCAAGTAAGCTATTTTGAAAAGCTTTTGTGACAATTATGACTGACTAACATGTTCCTTGCTGGCTAACAGATTAAGCATTAGCTTGCCAGCTACAGTAGCTTACCAAGTCACCCTTTGAGTAGTCATATCACCAAGCTTTTAGTGTAGTTTGCTAAGATGTGCAAATAAACTTTGCTGCGCAACTTTTTGGTTTACCCTCGCCACCTTTTCTAACTCTTACATTAGTTTTTATCAAAACTACAATCTTGTTTTCTGGTCCACAGTGCAAGCCATCTCGTGGCCGCAAACGAGGCATCTGCTGGTGTGTAGACAAGTACGGCATCCAGCTCCCTGGCACAGACTACAGCGGAGGGGACATTCAATGTAAAGACCTGGAGAGCAGCAACAACAATGAGTGACAAGGGGAGGACCACCCTTGACCCCACAACCCCCCACCCCTAACCACCACGTGACCCAGGGCCCACGCCTCCTCTCTGAATCACATCTGTATGCTCCGCCCTCCATTCACTTCAAGATGTTTTTGTTTTTTTTGTCAAAATGAAAAAAAGGAAGAAAAAAAATCCAAACGAAAGAACAGGCTGAAAAAAGACACCTGTATTTTTTTTCTTTTCTTTTCTGTTGTTGACCAAGCACTCATCCCGAATGAGGGGAAAAGTCCCAGAAGATTTACTAGATCCCTTGACTATTGCTCATGGGACCCCTTGTACGAGGCGGGTCCCCTGGCTGCAGATCCATGAAAATATATGCACATAATGGATATATTTTTTATAAAAGCTGGGTTTCAATACAACACTTTGTATGATGTAAAATTAACACAAAATCATTGTGAAGAAAAAAAAAAGTATCCGGCACATTTGATTGAAAACAGATCAGTTTTCGGCTGTGGAACATGATGCCACTGTGGAACTGACAATTGGCAGAGTAATTTGGTTTTTCTTGTCTGTTTTCCAAAAGAAAAAAAAGAAACAATAGATAGGGATATGCTGTAACAGTTGACTCTATCTGGGTATGTGGTTCTGTCAGAGCACTTATGAATAGGGGAACCTGCTTAGATATGTGTAACTTCACAAAATGATGTGTGCATGAATGCGTGTATGTGTACAGTGAGTGTGTGTGGTATGTATCTGCCTGTGTTGATGTATGATGGAGTGAGCCTATTACAAAAAGAATGTCCTTTTTTTTTCTTTCTCTTTTGTTTGATTTTGTCACAACAAGTGTTGCTAGCGCTTGAAGTGGTCTTGGGGCTGGCCTTCTCTATAACCGATGTAAAGTATGTCTTGGGACACGGAGCGTTTGGAAACAAATGAGTACGCAGATCATCACAGATGAACCTATGTAAGTGGCTCTTCGACAATGTAGCTAGCCTGATATGCCAACTGTGCCTATTTAAACAGACACTGCCATGCAGGGCGACACAGAGCTTAGAGAGCGCTGACTCTACCGGTGAAATAAAGATACGTGTTTTCAGCTCAAGTGATGGGACTCAAGTTTGACTTTGATCTTTCGAGTTGAGTGCATAATCAAACTTGCCAGTCGGGCCAGTTGCTTCTCTGATTCAGTTGTGTGAAGTGTAGTTTTGTATGGTTTTGTTTGTGCTGTTTTCTTTGCCTTCAGTGAAGTAAAGACCGCCCACTTTTGAGCCATGTTCCTTTTATCAAGTGGTTTCCCCTCAGTACTGCTACTACAGTGTAACCATGGTGTATTACATTACTTTTAAATATAGTTATTGAATGTTGTTTTTCCTGTAGAAACATAGTATGACAACAATGTAATTGTGCTTGGAAAAAAAAAGATTTTTAGCCTGTAAAGAATTTGAATAGGTCCTTGTAGCCTGTCAGGAAAATGACCCTCAGTCATTAGACTACAGGGCAGTCAAAGAAGCTAACCCTCTGGAACCATTCTGCTTACATGCCTCCATGCAAAGGTTATACATCTAAGGAGAGCATGATCAAAACAAAAAGGTTACAGGTTATAACAGGGTCATTTAAAAGTTGTTCTTTCTCTGTGTGCAAGTCACAGTGCCTTCCTACATGCAAATACATTTAAATTGTGACGTGAAAGTGACATGGATATCATACGGGGCAATTTCCTTTTTCAGCCAGCGCCCCTATGTCGCAGCTGATACTTGATACGGTCAAGAGGTCTAGATTTAATTCTGAGAGAAGAACAATGAATGTGGTAGTTCCTGTAAATGGTGTCAGCAATGCATAGTGAACCCATCTGTAATCTACGCCTGTACCTCGGGGGGCAACTCTGGACAAGAGTGATGTGTGAGGAACTGCTGTGTAGCCACAGCCAGTTAAACCTCCCTCTTCTCTTCCTTTGACAACCAATAAGCTAAGATTCTTGCTTTTTTTTCATGTGAATGCCAATGTATATGATTGCCAGAGAGGGGAAGCCAAAGGATGTTTGGAGGTAAATCAACAAAACAAAACAAACACAAAAAAAAAGATATGTGCATCCTAGCATCCTGAACGGCTTCCAGTTGTGAATATCTTATCAAGGCTCCTCGCCCCACTTACAACACCAAATCCCCACTACCACTTTCGAGAAAAAAAAGCAGCTTGCACTTATTTCAGTTACTCACTATTGATATTGACACACAACAACGTCCTAAGATGTGGTATCATGAAGTTGGTGGAACAAAACAAAACAAAACAAAAAAAAAAAACAAAACAAAAAAAAAAAACAGCCACAAAAGCTAAATGTTGTGTTATCTTGTGCTTACCTTTTAAAGGTGGTGCTTTGAGGTAATATTTGTCGACAGGGGCTGTGCAGCCCATGCCTGGGACCTCCAATACAGCAACATCTTTTAGGGAAAAATAGATTTAAAGTAACACGCAGCTAGAGATGTTCTCATGGCCAATTGCACAGAGATGAGAGTTGAGATAGAGAGGGGAGATAAAAGAGATGGAGAGGAAAAGAAAGAGGAAGAGTGAGCGCCATGGGCAGTGGTCATAATCAGGGCCTAGCCACTTCCCCCGATATGGGGGTCACCAATTGCATGACATTAGATACAGTTAGCAAAACAGTTACAAGGAGTCATGGAAATCTGGGGAACGCAATACCGAAACCAAGAGCAGAGTATCAAGTTACTTTTCAGTAAAAAAAAAATACAAAAAAAACCAAGGAAATATCTGATATCTGGGACCATTCACTGTCTGGGTCAATCAAGTGTGTGAATACTTAAGTGTTTCAGGTATTTGTTCCTTTTGTTTGTTTTGCAGGTTGAGGTTCAGGCTTAAAAAAAAAAAGGCCTGTTTGCGAGTAATGACGTCCTCAGGTTTCACATCTCCTACTTGGTTTAAACTCATATTCACATTTCATACTTCAGTAGCACAGTAACGACAGTACAGCTTTTTCTCTGAGTACATAGCATTTTCTGGATGTAATGAGTCAATACAATTGGTTTTCATAATTTGGTGTTGACTGGCTTGTGAAATAGGGGAACTGCCCATTGGTTCGACAGCCCATTGTTTCGACATCCCATTGTTCCGACCATATTAAACTCATTGTTCTGAAGTCCGTTCCGAAATCATCATGATGCCCTGTGGTTAAGATCTGGTTAGGTTTAGGCACAAAAACCACTTGGTTAGGGTCAAGAAAAGATCATGGTGTGGGTTAAAATGAAAAAGAAAGTGGCAAACACATAAGCCGTGAGCCTGCTCCGCCTCAAGCCGGTCGCGGCGCACCATACGCCCGCCGCGAGCCGTTCAGCACCGCGGACAGTCGGACTAATGGGATGTCGAACCAATGGGCTGTCGAACCAATGACATGGACCCGTGAAATAGACCCATCGGTGGCAGGAGGATAGTGGGAAATAAAATGGTCAGTATTTGGAACTACATAAAACAAAAAAATAAAAAAAGACAAAAAATCTCAAATTATTAAAGTGAATATCACTGTGTAATATTTATTCAACTTGTAATTTATGTACTCTTTTAACCTTTGTCTTTTTTTGTTATGACAAAGCATTTATTTAAATAAAGTTATGTATTCATTTAAACACCCTGGTGAGGCTTTCATTTCTAGCTTTGCATTTTCAAGAGGAGTGAGTAGCCACTAAAATGGCTTGAAAAGTACAGTTTGAAGTGGAATTATCCTGATAGTAAGCACTGACTAATCTCCGAGGCACGAGCTGATAAACCTCTTAGACATAAGTCTGAGACACCCAGGCTAGCCCACAAGGATCTCTCATGCAGGATGTGACTTTATAAAGCCTTGCCCGAGGGCAAGTCACCTGGTTTTCAACACCGTAGTCAAAAAGATTGCACAGGAACAAGGAAGCCATTTAACATGAGTTTGAACTTCAAGGGGGGGGATAACATCTAGTGGGACCAGCTCACTATCTAAATGACTGGGAAGAAGGGATTTGTAGCCTGGAGGAGGATTCATCATGTTATGGAAAACCTACCTTTATTATCACTTTAAGGCAGAATGGACTCCCCTGAGACACGTCCATTCATTAAGACATACACATGCAGCCAAAGTGCATACATAGACCAGCCTGGTCTTATAGAAATACTTACTGTAGACTTTCTGTAGCGTCAATGGCAGATTTTTGCTATAAATACCAGATTACATGCTCTATAGCTGTTCTGTCTCTTAAATTCTGTCCAACATTTTGTCTCTATGCAATCTCATCTTACAGAAATACACAAAATGACCAAGAACTCTGAATGCCGCATTACATGAGGATGGCATATAATGTGTTAAAATTACCTGTCAGCACCATGGAAACAAGGCCAATAAAAGTGTTAGGGGGGGACATGAGACATGTCCACCTCAATATCAATATTTAGAATATGAAAACAACAGTGGACTTTCATTTTGACTTTTATTTGGACAAAATTAAAGAGATTTGTGACATCAATTGATGCAAAAAGACAAACAACGGTGCAGAAATATTCACAGGAATGCAGGGAACTTAGTGTTTGATGCTCAAAATTTTTTTATGGCGGAGGACCCCAAAACCCCCATTTCATATGTGTGTCCCCCAGCGTTGAATCGAGACACAGGACTTTCACCCAGGAGACAGCTGTTCGTTTCCTGTGTGAAACCAAAATTGAAAATTGAGTTGTTGTTTTTTTTTAACTTTGTATACTTTATGTAACAACATCGCATTACACATTGTATCCTCATACAACAGTTCATATGATATTCTACAAATTAGCGCCCCAAAAATTATGTAAAATAAAGTTACAGAGGTTAGGTTTAGGCAAGTAAAATGTGGTTAGGTTTAGGAAAAGAATCATGTTGAGGATGTACCTTAAAATGACTCACGTTCACACAGTTGCGAATGCCTGTCTCCTGGGGAAAGTCCAGGGGAAAAGTTTTGTGTTTTGTGTCCCATCCACTGCCCCAACCTGCCTACTAATAGGACCTCTCTGGACTGCTTCCATTTTTTTTCCTGTCAGCGCATTCGTCATGCGATAAGAGCCTTGCAAATTACGTGGGTCATATACAAATTACTGGCTCAGGATTACATGCGATGGGTACGAATTTTGGTGCATTACTTTTGGTAGCAAAATTACTAACGGTGCATAAGAACAGCCTGTGTTACGTGACGTGATATGAATTTTTGTGACGTAGTTATGTCAAGTTGCAATGTACTTTCGTCCTGTATGATCTTTTACTAAACCTAACCCATTTTTTTTAGTAGATGTGGTAGGTGTACTACTAGGTAGATAGGTAGATTATAGAGGAGGAAGTAGGTATACTCTTCTATGTATTCCAGTGTCTTTTCGGCTGATGGTGGGTACACTGTAAACAGCCAGAAACAAAGGTGGGTATACCCTGTAAACCAGTGTAAACCCTCCACTACACCACTGCTTAAAACTAATAAACTGTAACATTTCATGATGTTAGCCACATGTTTAAAACTGCAACCACTCATGTGTTAAAATTACGTGCTGGCACCTGGGGAAACAACTTGTTTACCGGGTGCCGGCACCTAATTTTAACACATAATACAACCACATAATGCGGTGTTAAGAGGTCCTTGTCATGTCGCCATTTCTTTGAGATCAGGTTGCTGAGAGGCAAGGTGTGAATAGATATGAGAGGGAGAAAAGTTGTAGTATAGATACACTGGTATTTATAGCAAGAATTGGCTCTTGATGGTACAGTAAGTTTAAGGTGAAGCTTTTTTTATATTCACACACCCACAGATGTCACAATGCTGTTACTAAAACAGTATGAGGCACAATAGGATCACCTGGCTAAGTAAAGTTTAAATACATATGATATCAGCTCTGTATCAGCAGTTTTTTTCAGGTTCAGCAGCACATACAGACTCTCATACAAATGATGATAAAAGAAAAACATGAAGGGATCTAAAAATCTGTGTGTGCATCTTTGCAGAGGGATGTCTGGTCATTTTTATTCCCTTGTGGATTCCAGGAAGTGACAGATTGGGACTTTTCGTTTTGGGGGGCACCAAAGTCTTTCCCTGGGGACCTCAGGACTTTGACCAGCTCCAGATGTGGGTGACTGAAGCAGGGCATTAAAGGGTGGAGGGCCCAGCAGTTCCTGTATAGTGAGGAGATCAAGGCTGCCGTAAAGGTTGTTGTGGTGTGTGTGTGTGTGTGTGTGTGTGTGTGTGTGTGTGTGTGTGTGTACACGCAGAAAGGAGGGCACAGACTTTGACTTCGGGGAGGAGGAAACATGTGTAGAAGATTTGATTTGTGAGGCAGTGAACATGACAATTACTATTTGCCTTCAAAGAAACTGACAACTGCACTTAGGACTTCAAAGCATTTATGCCCCTTTTATTACATAATTAGGCCAACAACATCGGATGGCTACATCTGACATCAACTCACGCACCTAACTCCATCCCAAACCCAGTCAAACTGCTGTGCCGTGCATCTCTGTGCCGCTCAGACCTCAAAAGTTTTGCACAAATGCTTTTGCGCACTCTTCCTCTTTGCTTTGCAATAATGTGATTAAACAAATGATCAGTGCTGTAAAATCACATGAACAGCTTTGGAGATGCTTTCACTTGCTTGTGCATCGATTTGCCTTTGGCTCATATCATTAAATGTGACTTTTAGAGACAATGATGGGGCATTTAAAGACATGAGTGTACAAATGGTATGCAGATGTTTACACTGCATAATTGGGATCTTTGCAAATCACTGCTTGTGCTCTGGTATAATACTATCTCTTAAAGAGCTAATGGTGGTTCTTTTCATCACCGGGATGGAGATGAAAGGAGATTCGAAAGAATGTACAGCGCTGGGGAGTAAATCACATGACTTAGTGGTGGAATCCTCCGATGCCGGTGGTAGTAGACGGCAGACAAGTGCCTGCTAGTTTTCATCCAAGCCCTTTCATCAAAGATGGACTTAGAGCCGGAATCCTAAATGGAAGGTTCTTCAGCGTGGATCGGATGTGACTGTGAGAACCACAACTGCATGCTAAGTAAACACATTTAGAGATTAAGATTTTACATCCTACAAACCATAAAAGGAACATCTGAAAGCATAGCTATAATTCTTGTTCTGGCTGCCATGCATTGCAATATCTCAGTCAAGGGCAAAGTTTTATATGTATTTCACTAATGATCTAGTTTTTTCTTAAAAAACTGCTTCATATCAGTAGGAAAAGAGATAAACGAGAGATTTAAAAAAGTATCTCATGAGAGATTTATAGTAATCTGACATTTGCAACTTTTTAAGCTTGTAGTTCTGGCATTAACTTTAAACTGTGCAAAGTAATTGCAGATCTCAGACTGCAGCTACATTGCTAAAAATAGGTCAGAATGTCCTTAACACAAGTGGCTACACAGGCTGTAAACAGACCCTCAGGTTAGACCAATTATTTGGAAGATAAAATGAAAGCAAACAGTAAATTCATAAACCAAACAGTCTGTTGTAAACATCCATCACAGGGTAAAGACCATTCTCCAGGTTCAACATTGAGCCGCCATTCCGGCTGTAGTCGTACCCACTCATGGTTCTTGCCAAGCCCCCAGGACCAGCGCTGGGCTTTGAAGCCAAGTTTACATAGTGGCCAAATGTGGAATTACAACTTTCGGGTCCATCACATGATGCCACTGATGCTCTATGGACTATGGACGGGGAAGATCTGGGTAATTTCAAACCGCAGAAATTTAGATTTGGCTTTTTGCACTGCTGAGCAACTTGCATAGGAATGAACAGGGCCCTGCCTGCAAAACTGTACCAGTTCTCTGTATAAATCCATAGTTCTTGCCCCGTCCAACTAATCTTAAGCGATGTCACTGTGCTCCGAGGCCTCAGCAATTCATTTGCTGAGCATAATATAATGTAACGTGAGAGAACTGATGGTCCGAACCAGTAGTGTAGTGGTAGTTGATAAGGTGAGCGTACTACTAGGTAGAAGGGTATGTTACAGAGGAGGAAGTAGGTATACTCTTCTATATATTCCAGTGTTTTTTTTGGCTAATAGGTGGGTGTACTGTAAATGGCCAGAAAAAGAGGTTGGTATGCTCTGTATACCTGCATATACCCTCAGGCCAAAACTACTACCCGAATTGTAATAAAGCTTCCTTTGTTATATAATGTATTTGCTTATAGTCTCTATTATGCCACGGATCTAGGCTAGACAAATACATATTAGCTTAAATGTATTAACTTATTCTTCTATTTTGCCACTTTTGTGAAGTGCAAATATGCATGTGCATAACCATGTGCAGAGATTTCCAGCACTGTTACTCTCTGACTATGGAGACTTCCCTCATCTCCAGGTCTGACAAGCCTCTGTTACACTGCATACTGTTGCATAGAGGTTTTCTTCTTTAATAAGTCTTTCTACAAAGCTGAAACAAAATATTTGGCTCCTTTGTCCATATTCACAGATAAATGTCTCTGCTATTGTACTTCCTCTAAACATTGGAGCACCATGTCATTTTAACAAAGATAAAACAACAATTATTTTGTTAACATTCAACAAGTACAGCTTCCGTGAGTCTTAGATGCAGACCCACCATCAACATATCAAGGGAAGTTGTTGAATGCTAACAAAAGAAATACTAGCCTGAAAGTAGGGCAGATCTTCGGGCTCTCCAGGCCAATACACGCACATGTGCGTTTGCACATACACATACACACACACAGACACAATCACGCAAGCACACACATACTCACCCCCACTCTTATTCCCACTGCTAAACTACCCTCCTCAGCCCATTGTGCCTGATCTATCAAACCCAAAACAAAAGACACTTGTTTTGATTTGTTTTCAGAAAAGGCCAGCTTCAAACTACCATTAAATGTGCTGAACAACCCGAGGACGCCCGAGATCCATGTGTGACACCAAGCCAAGCTGTCAAATTTTTAAAGCAAACTTGCTGCCAAAAACCCAGCATTAATAAGACAAAATAAAAAGAAAAAAAAAACAGTGTGTCACAAAAACTGAACAAAGCTGTAAAGCTGTAGTTGAAAGAGCGTTTCTGGGACTGGGGCTCAGCTAACTGGCTCACTGGCACATGTATAAGGTTACAAGGCCAAAGCCAGTCAGGAGTGGTCTCATATGATACACTTTTGGCCAGAACTTCAAAGAAGTCTTTCTTTACACCCATGTCTTGAATCATTTTGATTGCAAATCATTGGTGACCTTTGTTCGGGGACTTTTGAAAGCCTTGTGTGAAATGTACTTATAACATATAAAAACATTACATATGTCCTAACTGTTGCCTGTACAATCATATATCTCAATTTGTCAGTGAAGTCTATCAGACACCTCTTCTGCATTGAGTCCGATCAAGAGAATTACCACACATTTCTATTCCTTTTTAGTACTTCCTTAAAACAGCACTCACTTTATATGAAAATGTGAGAGTTATCAGTCATTCTCTTCCTAATGTGACTACACACTAAAAGATGAAGGGACAACATTCTGTGCAAAAATGCATCTCAAACATCAGCTGAAGCCACTTTAATAGAGGTTTTTGGAAGTGGGGTTGTATGAAGTTCTTAGTCATAGTGTATTACATACAGTAGATGTCAGCTGGCCCACCCCTAGTTTGGAGAAGCAGGCAGGACTTGGAAGTTAAGCAATGTGCTGCTGTGGACAGGGGGCAGCAACAAATGTATGTATGTATGTATTTTAACCACTTTTAGTCTAAGTGTATGCTAGTAAGAGTATTTTCATCACTTTACCCTCCCATGAGACAACCTGTTCCCATGGGGATGCCTTTTCCCCATCTCTGATCTTGTCAAAGCCAACAGACTCCATTTGCAAAAACAGTAATTTTGGCTTACCAAGCTTGGGAGCTGCTGGTCTTCTGCAGCCATGATCAGTTTGTCTGTGTTATTGTGTGACTTTGGCGTTTAAAAGGATAAGTTCAGTTTCACCAAAGTCCCACAATAACACAAACTGATTGACTGATGGGCAGTGGTAGCCCAGCAGCTTTGAAGCTTTGAAGAGAGCGATAGAGCTGTGAACATTTTTTAAATATAGCATACACTGAAATTGCTTTTGATTTCTTTTTTTACATAGGTGGCTAAAATAAGTTTTGCTGCTGCCCCTTTCCACAGTACATTGCTTAGCTTCCATGTTGGTACTCCTGCCTGCTTCTCCAAACTATGGGTGTGCCAACTGGCATCCACTGTAGGTAATGAACTGACTATGGATAAGTACCTCATACAATCCCACTTCAAAAGATCTGAACTATCCCTTTAAGGCTACTTTTAGTCAGCCAAATCGAGTGGGTATCTTGGGTGCCAGTGTGTAGGTTTATTGCCGGTGTTGTTTCCTCGCAACAAACCTACATGTGACTACTAGGATGGATCTCTGTGCCATGGCTCAGTGGAGACACAGAAGGACATACAATTTTTCCACTAAAAACACCTTACATTTCATACATCTTATTTTGGGTATCTGAAGCCTTATAGGAGCTTCAGCTGAACTTTAAAATGCATTTTTTTTTTTTTTTTTTTTTTTACATATGGCATGTGAGTACTGTAACAAATGTGACATGTTGACCTATCGTTTAAGTCAGTTTGGCCTAAAAGATGCACTCACATACATTTTGTTTCATGTCTGCATGAGGCTAGTTTCAGTTTATTTAGAATAACATCTATGCAGCTTTATTTCTGAACTCAGTCACATTTTAAAACCCCTTGGAGGTTGAGAGAATCATCATGTCACTGGGATTCATGAGAATGTCACCATCACTTTAACTCCACAAGGACCCGTTGACATGTCAGAAGGTTGCGAAACTATTGTTCTAAGTCACATGCAAGCAGTTGCAAATACTTCCATAATCGCAGCAGGAATAAAAATATATAACACAGCTTTTCAATAGTGCTGCATCTGCTGGATAATCAACTTACTGTGTGTTTTTATAGTGGCTGCGATAGATTACAGATACATTTTTGAAATAAGATAAAAACATTCCATGTCATCCATCACTCATGATAATGGGCTTGACTGTCGGGCAGAAACAGTGGATTGCTTACAGCTCATGGATGGCAGAGTTGTTCCAGCACAGGCTGCAAAAGTAAAACAATACTATACAAAGTTAGACACATTGTCACGATGGTCCCAATATCTAGTTTTGTCGGGGGAATTCAGAATCATTAATAGCGCCCCTATACAGTATCCTTTTGGTCACCTCTCTTTAGACCATGATCTGCAGCACAGCTATGTGTGTGTGTGTGTGTGTGTGTGTGTGTGTGTGTGTGTTTGGTGTGTGTCCCTGAGTGCATTTGCGTCCTCGGGTTGGTTTATTCATAGACACCTTTACCCACTTAGTATCACATTTGTCAATGTCAGCCCCCATCCTAATCCCTCCTTATGTCAACACTTCATTAGTAACCCCAGCAACACATGGGTACACACACACATACACACAGATACACACACACACATTCACATGCATGTCTGTGCACACAGCAGTGATAGGAGTGTTGATGTCACACAGCAGTTTCCATTGTTTTACCCTAAGTGCCATTTTTCTTTTGTGACACTTATTTGGAGTTGACAAGTGCTGATGGGAAAACTGCTGACAAACAACAACAACAAACTGCTGGGTGTGGATTCATACAAACACATGGATGGTGTCAGATTTTACATCTTGAGTTAAGATGCAAAGAGCAAAGTTGAGTTTGATTAATTTAACAATGTAGGAAGCAAAGTTCACGCATCAACAGCGAACTTTTACAAGATGTAATCAGTGAAAAATATGACAGTGACAAAACTTTTAATTACCTGCTTGCAAAGTATTTAATCATAGAAACAAGGTTACACAATATCTTGGCACTAAAATGAGTTCTAGATTGTGCATACACATTTTTTGATATGTGAAAGGATTTCAAGGAGCACCTGTTAAGTCTTTAACCTCAGCTCAAGTACACAAAAGGCATGTCTGCCTGAAGTACATGTTCATTGGCATAACATCAAATCTGGCACGATTCACAGTTTTAGGTTGGAAAATCTGGATTTCTAGGTTAATCTGATAATAATCACACCACTGATAAATATAGATTAAGCCAAAATGCTATTTTTCATAGTCCAGGTGATATGTAATACATTTGAGGTAATATGTTCATTTTTTCATGAAAGATTAAAACTTGGTACACTTGTATTGACTAGAAATCATTTATTGTGTGTCATCATGTTTAGATCATGGAATATGATGTAAATAACATTATTCAGTTATGGCGCATAGCTAAGTGTGTGCCATGGCTACCATGAGGCACTTCTACAGTGGCTTCATATTTGAAAATTTCAGGGCCTCAAACAGTACAAGTGTACCAAGTTCCATGTTTTCATGAAAAAGTCAACATAATATTCACATGTCATCTGGACTTTTCTGGATTACTGGGCAGATGTCACATTGTCACTGTAAAACAAATACAAAATCACAACAGTTACTAAGATAGTATATAAGTCCTTTGAATTCAAATAAAAGCCGTAGTAGGTTAAACCTCAAAGCTGCACATATTAACATTTTTCTGCAAACAATAGATCAAATGATAATGTGTAATGTGAAACAGGTTGCTTATAGAGACAAACCAACAGATAATTATCACCCAACTCTGCAGTTACTCTCAGCCTTAGAGAGCATTTAGCCTCTTATAGCTCATTGCAATTTTCATGTTTTGGTGCAGTGTCACTGCTGTCCTACCATAACCTACCAGCTAGCTCTCATTACCAGGTTGTCAATACCAACACTTTCTCATGCCCCTTGGCTATGATCATAACGCCAAAGGCAACCTTTTATGTAATTATGAGACGTACCGGGGCTTTCAACTAATGCTGCAAACCCATTTGTGACAATACTTGATGCTAAGAGTAACTCATGTAGTATAAAGAGTGAGAAAATTCATGTAGGGTGGCAGGGAGGGGAGGTGGATGGGTTCAAAAAACAGACTCATATGTCACTATTTGCTGTCCCGTGTAAAAGCGAAAGTTACCTCTCTGTTAACATGATGGTAAGTAATTTACATCCGGTTGTGTCGTATTGATGTCACTCACATGACATATCAATGTCATGTTTTGTTATGTACAAAACACTTATCTCAACTGAAAACACAATCTTTTTTCTAAAGCAAACCCAGTAGTTTTGTTGCTTAAACTTAACTGCGACCATTTCACAATGATAACCATGTTTTTCAATGTGTTTTGGTTGTGTGTCACATTAATATGCTAAAGAGTGCCCTGTGCCTCACTATGAGACGCCGGGGGCTTGACAAAGCACCAGTATTTGACAGCCTGGAAATGAAACAGATTGAGCATACCCACTGCACCATTTTAACCCACTGTACTTTACGCTAGATACACAGCACCAAATGGCAGACAAAGTTAGCAACCACAGTGGGGCATTTAGCAGCTAAATAGACAGATTTTTTTCCTCATGAGTTGGTGGAGATCAAAATAGAGCTAAAACTAGAGTGAATATTGGACTTACTTTTGTCAGGGGGTCAAAAACACAACTAAAAATGATTCTAATCTTACTCTGCGTCAGTTGTAATAGGCAGTTGTTTGTGGACGCATTTGGCACAAGTCATAAGGATCAGACTGGCAGATGCATTTATAGTTTAAGTCAACCCCACATAAACTGTCCTGCTGTTGTAAATGCATAAAAACTTAGTAGCGGACCAAATGGTATTAATCCACAGCTAAAAATATCCCCAACAAATAAACTATGTACTTAAAATGGGGAGTAACATATGCTGAAAACTACAATGCCCAGCTTTTTCAGGACATTGAAAAGAATAAAAAGAACCCATAAATTTGTGCCCCCTTTTTAAGAGTTACAGCCCCACATACCAGCTAGGGAACCTGGAAAGCATTTAGAATGGTTTGTCTCTTTATATGAGATGTGCTGACAAAGAGTAAAAATTATCCCTTAGTTCAGTCAATATTTTAACCTTAAACCTGGTGCAAATTAAAAAAAGAGACAAAAACATTCAACTACAGCAACTTCTTTACATGTTGATAGTATAACCATAATCATGGAAAAATCCTCTCAGATTTAGAATTTTTAAGACCCAACCATGTCATAGGATCTGCTGGATTGTGCTATTGATACACTGCTGCAGTGGGCATCGCTCTGAGCTCCTCCTGAAACTGGTTACAGTTTGGATCCCCTCTGACTTTAGGCGTTGCTGGAATCTGGACCCCGGTTAATGGGTTAACACACCAGCACTCGCCCCGCTGGCCGTGGGTGGACATGTTGCACTGGAGAGAAGGAAGAAAAACACAAAATAGACAAGTTAGAAAACACTGGAAAAAAAGAGGGAGGGGTAAAGAGACACAGTGGGAAGTGGGGGGTGTGTTAATGAAGCATGGCGTACGGTGGCTTGAGATGTGTGTGTGTGTGTGTACTTGTGGATCTTCTGGTGGCGGGGGGCCATTGGATGAGAGTGAGGGCAATGGTTTGGGTGGGACAACACTCACCCAATAACAGCCCATCCTCAGTTCATGCCCCCTACTCACAACCCACAACCCATCCATAGACACACATGCCATCACAGACACACACACACACACACACACACACACACACAAGCATGCCAGTAGACCAGCCCCCCCCCCACGGAGCCCCCCTCTACTCAGAAATGAGGTCGTAATTGAAGTGGACACAGTTCACGCCGCGCACACGGGGCGGCCGTGGAGGGGACGTCGAAAAGAATGAAGAGCTGGGGGGGAAGAAAAGACTTTCCATTTTCTTCCTTCGATGAGAAAGAACAAAAAAAGTGACAGTTACAGTAATTACCCCGCGACAAGGAGGGACAACTCCAAAAGGGAGCCGAGTGTTGAGGAGGTACAGTGTTCCTCCCTGGGAACCGAGGACTCCGGTCCGAAACAATGCTGTTGTTTGTGACCAGTGATGAAAATTGGCTGAGTGGTTGAGAGCCCTGCTTTAGGAAACTGTGGCGCCTATTCAAATCTTCTTTTCTGCTCTACTATCCTCGTAAGAAAACACTGGATATGTGACCTTGTTTGTCCTCCTCTGTCTGATTTCTATGGATGAGCAGAATTCAAATTCAAGCCCCCGGTCGGAAGCACAGTTCGTTCCTCGGCTTAACAAAAGTCTTCCCATGAAGTACGCCAAACAGTTTTATTGCCTTGTAACCTTGAGCTCAGAAGCTGTTGCCTCATTCATGATGACAACATCTCCGCACGCATTTGTGTGTGTGTGCATGCATGTGTGTGTGTCTAAAAGCAGTGTGTTAAGAGGAGGGTGTGTGTGCGTGTATAGAAAAAAGGGGGGTTGTGTGGAGAGTGGTGGCAGGTGGGAGTGAGGGGGAGGTTATATTTTTTTTTTGCCAGGGTGATTTTGCCAGGCTGCTACAAGAGAGTTTCTGTGTGTGTATGCATGTGTGTGTGTGTGTGTGTGTGTGTGTGTTGGTATGAAAGAGAAGAGAGGGGAAATCCAAGGGAGACCTTCACAAAATGATACAGGATGAGTGCGTGTGAGATGTGAGGTGAAAGCAACAAACTACAAAGGGAGAGAAACTGGTGATCAAGTTTGACCAGACTAAAACATGTTACACATGTAGGCACACACACTGATCACAACAGAAGCTTTCTCCATCATCAAAGTCAGTGAATCCCACAGAGCAGAAAACGTCTGCTGCGCCGCTCTGTATGGGCTGAAACACTTAAACATGTCATGACCCTGGCCCAAACCTTAATGAGTGATGTCACAGCAGGTGTTTTGACTTTGACAGCGAATGAAAAACACCTGCTGTGACATCACTGATTGAGGTGTGGCCAGTATTGTGTATAGTGTATTCACCGTGCGTTTTGGTGTTTACAATACAATACATTAGCTCACTGTAGACTTGATATGAAAGAATAATAATATGAATTGCAAGAGGGTTCCTGGTTCGAACCAAGGGTGGGGGTCAGAACCCAGGGTGGGGGAGCCCTTCTGTGCGGAGTTTCATGTTCTCCCCATGTCAGCATGGTTTTTCTCGGGGTGCCCGGACTTCCTCTCACAGTTAAAAGACATGCAGGTTAGGTTAATTGATGACTCTAAATTGCCCGTAGGTATGAATGTGAACATGGATGGTTGTCTGTCTCTATGTGTTACCCCTGCAATAGTCTGGCGACCTGTCCAGGGTGTTTTATAGGTTTTTAAATGGGCAACACTTTTCTAAAATTCTGCCTGACATTTTATTTCTGATATCTCTGGAAATCCTGGAACCTTTAACAAAACAAACTATTCTGATATCAAAATGAATATGGAAAAAATATATATACTTTTACCCAGAAGACAATGTGGATTATTATTGTCATTTATAGTTGGATACAGAACAGTAATTGTGTTCATATAGGCCAGATTAGATAACAGACTCAGTAAAGAGGAAGATTTAAAGGAACCACACACTCCTGAATGTTATTAACTACATGAACAGGCAATGTTTTCACCCAACTGCACATGGACGATTAACCAACTAGAAAGCAATGGGGCAAAAGTGAGCTGCTGGGCCCCTGCTGGCTAAATGTAGATTTAAACACAGGGACTCTCTTCAAGACAGGGCCTCAAGATGTATTAAAGCACGACCTTTAGGTCTTTATTGGTGTGGAGCTTTTTGGACCCCTGGAGTTCTGGGGCCCTTCTGGCAGTTGCCTGCTTTGTTGCAATTTTTCATCAGATGAATGGCTAAAAGCAAGGTATATATTTACACCACTCAGCCACAGTATTAAAACCACTGACAGGTGAAGAGATTAACGTTTATCATCTCATAAAACTGAGTGTTTGCTGGGAAACCTTGAGTACTGGCATTTATGTGAGTGCCACTTGACATGCACCACCCACCCAAATACTGTTGCAGACCAGTACACCTCCTCATTGCAACGGCACTATCTGATAGCAGTGACAATGCACCATGCCACACCACAAAAACTGCTCAGAAATGGTCCAAGGTAAGTGACGAAGAGCTCAAGACATCAACCTGGCATTCAAATGACCAGATCCCAAACTGATTGAGTATCCACTGGACATGGTGGTATCCCATCTTGCAACTCCACAGGTCTCAAAAGATTCTGCCTCCAATCCCCGGTGCCAGACACCACAGGACTTTGCCAGAGCTTGTGTCCATGCCATGACAGGTCAGAGGCCCCACCATAGATCAGACTTGGCTCTGACCTGTGGAGGCATGGACACAGGACCTCTGTGGCATCAATGTGTCCCATGGATGCTTGGGATCTGGGGATTTCGGAGGCCAGGTTGATGCCTTGAGCTCTTTATCATGTTCCCCATGCCATTCCCAAGCACTTTTTACAGTGTGGCATAGCGCATTGTCCTGCTGGGGGTGGAGGGGTGGCACTGCCATTGGGGAGGTTATCCCCTCATTTCCACCAGGGGATGAACTTGGTCTGCAACAGTGTTTGAGTGGGTGGTGCATGTCAGGACCCAAGGTTTCCCAGGAAAACTAAGCAACTTGAGATATTTAAGAATGTGAGGACTGTGCAAGCTGTCTTCTTCAACAGGAAACAGGGTTTGATATTTAACTATTCTTACACATGTAAACCTCTCCTGTTGATCTTTGCCTACAAGACATAAGTTTGTTATTTACTATATTTGTGTTGTTGTTGGTTTTTTTCCTTGTTTTTTTTATATTTTCCAGTCTTGTTTGGCAGGTGATCCTGTCCTCTTAACTGCACTGGGTGCATTTTTTTATTAAACAAATATTTTAAACATAGATTATTTTTTAAAGACATGTATAGCAGATTTTTTTTAACAATGTATCATCAATGCTTCAATGCAAAAATGCTTCAAATGTTTACCTAAAGTGTGTGGTTCAATTTGCTGTTCATGGTGTTGGGTGATGTCATTAGCTTTGTGCCTACATACATACATACACCTTGCCTTTTGTCATGTTTACCATGTTTTTCAATGATGAAGCTGCCATGTTCAGTCTAATACAGTTTGAGAGCTTCTAATATGATGATTCACTCAAAGAAAGTTTGTTCAAATTTGAAGATTAATTAGCGGACACTATACATTCAGCCAGTCACAATGTTCTTACTCAGTAAACAGTGTGTGTGTGTGTGTGTGTGTGTGTGTGTGTGTGTTCAGGTACAGTAGAATGATGTGATGTAAGACCAGTGCTCTGTCCATGCCTCACCTGTTTGAGATTGTACAGTCCATGTCTGTCGCAGTTTGGAAATTTGAGTTCATACAGGTTCTCCAGCGGGCCTCTATTGTCCTCAGAGGTCATTTTGGAGATCTCCTCTAAGACCTGGTCCAGCTCCTGCTGACAGGCACTCTGAAAGGACGAGCAAAGGGGAAATTAATAACACCAAAACTAGTAATAACTATGAAGCACTTATTGGAGCAGACATAAATATATTCACAGAAGAAAAACTACTTCAAGTCAGTTAAATATAATCACCAAGAGAGAAGAAATAGAGTAAGTATACAGTAAGTTTGGCTTAAGTTTGAGGCCAAGGAATGTGCTCTGTCCAAGAAAAAGAATGGAGAAATAAAATACTTCTGTGTGTCTTGTAAAAATGTCACAAATACACACATTTATAGCTAACATTTTTATGAGGTGCAGTTAGGCGAGCAGAAAGTTCAGCCAATATTATTGATGTGAGTCTGGTGGAGTGGAACAGGAGTGGCTAGACTGCTCCACTCAGCAGGTGGCCACGGCCACACACACACACACACACACACACACACACACACACACACACACACACACACACACACACACACACACACACACGCAGACCTGTGCAGACACATGTTCATACACCTACATAAATACAGTGCACCCTATTTCTGCTGCATGGATGTGCACACACACACTTATCATGTATAGTATCCATGTGTACCTGCACACATATATACACACACTCACTTTACTGTAACACAGAGAGATCAGGCTGCCAGTGGGATCAAAGAGGTCCAGTCTTATGATTAGTTGGCTGAAGATGAGAGAAAAGGGCAGGAGGAGGTGAAGTCTGCCATGAACCTTATCAGACATCTGAACATATGGATGAAAAGTACTCTGTCTTTTTTCTTTCTCTCTGGTTCTCTTATACAATTTCTCTCTACAGCCTTTGATTCCTCCTCTCTCTCCCTCTGTTATAATGAAGACACATATAAACCTACACCTCAGGACATGTATCCTCTAGTTTCCCTGCCGTCTTACTGCTCTCATATATTAAAGGATAGATTCAGGCCATTTTATGTCATATAATACTCACATGCTATATATACATTCAAAGAGTTATTGACTGCTGTAGGCTAATTACTCCTTCTTTCCATACTGGCCTTGAAGGGATCCCTTCATAAATATGTCTATACTGTAAGAAATAGGGAACAAACTCAACAGTCCTCACTCCAAGCAAAAATACATTGTAAGGTTCAGCTAAAGCTGAGGCATTAGCAGGCTGAATTAGCCGACTTGAGGGAATATCTTTAAAGTTTTAGTCCTTTTACTACAATATTTCATCTTTGTGTCTCTACACACAGTGTTTCCTTGCTGCAAGCAAATAAATTTGTCTCACATGCTGAAGTCACATATTAGTTGCCCAGTTGCCAGAAGAGAATGTCGGAATTGCACATTCGTACAAAACTTGGGTATGGTACCTTTCTGTGTTTTACAATTGTATCAACATTTCTAAAATGATGTAGTTCTGATTACATGCATATGAGCTGAATTTGTCACTAGCCTTTTTTACACTGCCTCTTCAAGTCAGGAATTTCACGCTGTTGTGCCGCCTCGCCGTTCTGTATAAAAGTAACAATCACGAAATGGGGGGACAGAGTTGTCTCACCTTTGAGGCAGCATCTGAGGTAGTAACAATGCCTAAATGATGTCTGCATAAACAGGACAGCCAGCAGGACAGGATCATGGGCAGCATGGGTGTGAGGTTGCATGTGGATCATAGCGGGAGATTTAAGAAGTAGTTGTTGGCAGTTAGCAGCTAACTCAAAGAAGAACAGTAGCTGAAAATGTAAATTGGGAAAGCAGGTCTGGGAGCTCCTTACCCTCCGAGCAGAGAGCAAGATCAGCAAGTAAAACAGGAACGGTAAGTGACGGTTATTGCCATGTTAATTCCATTGTTATTGCTTATAAAGTGCTGCTGGGGTGTATGCTAATATGCCATACTAGAAGCTGACGTTGATGTGTCACATGCTACGCCCATCACACTTCTTTTGATTCTGCGATCATGCTATCTAAACTCACACACTGGAGCGACATGATGCGGTCATCATTGGTTCTGTGTAAAAATGCAAAGGCAGCATGCAAAAGGGACAGTGCAGTGGCCCTGTAGCAACATCAATGTGTAAAAAGGGCTACTGGGACATAGAAAGGATGGCGGATAGCGTGACGCCTGGGCGAGATAGCTGCCAAGCTGCAGAACACTGCAACCCACTGTTCAAGATCAATATACACCAAAACCACTTGTTTTTAGCTACACAATGGCAGCAGTTCCAGCCGTGGCTTTGCCACCAAAAACAGATTTTTTTAAGCCCAGATATGATACTTTCCTAACCATAACCAAGTGGCTACTGTGCCTAGATATAACTACACTTTAATCACAGCAGTGTTTAAACATAAAGAAACATACAGTTTCAGCAGATATGCTACTCAATAATGCACAAGTGTTACATATTCATAGTTTGCAGCACAAACATATGCCAACATTTATTCTTGCCATTGGGTTGGTCTGACTGCGCCTTTACAGTGTAGTTTTGCTATGATGTGGTCTGACCAGATTTTGGCAGTAATTAGCATGGGTTGGGCTGGAAGCATAAACTGCAGGAGCTAGTATGGCTAGTGGGCTAACAGCAAAATTCAACCAAGTTGTAAGTTATACAGCTTCTACAGCACTTTACAGTATTGTCATTAGTCAGTGTGATTAAGCATGCACTTACTGCAGCCAGTCACATGTCCTCATTATTCTCTGCAACTTGCATTATTTTGACAAGGATGTAAACTCCATTCTTCGAATGAGAGGTCACTTGACAATAGAAAGCGTCACAATTTGCATGTCAAAGTTCAATCAGTTTTGAACTCATCAAGTGCATGATCAGAAAAGTTTTTGAGTCAAAGATTAAGAAAAAAAAAGAAGTCAAAATCAAGGCAACTGATGTTACAGGGTCTTGGTGTGAAAATAATAATATAAATGTGATGCAAATGATACCTTTAATTATCTGAAACAAATGTGTTTATATTCAAGTAATAAAGGTTACAAATGTCACGCAACCCGTACTGACAGTGAAGCATGTATTTTGTGTACGGTATTTGACCTCACAGGAACACCCACAACGAAGTGCATCCATGCTTGACACCAGCTGTCTAAAGTTCCTCCCGCTGCCCAGCTGCACGACTCATTTTGCTGCATTCTCCCTTTTGTTGCTTCTAATGATCTTGACAATTGTTTTGTACCCTCCCGCTTATGATTTTTTGTTTTATTTTGTTTTGTTTTGCTGCAAGCGAGTGAGTTAAGTGAGGGAGAAAATGAGCAAAATGCACATAATTGTTTGCCATGTTGAGACATATATGGGCCTCCACATGCATAGCCCCTGGGCCCAAGCTCATTTGCATGAAACAGAAAGAATATCTGTGTTTGTATGCCACCCCATTAAGGATTTTCCAGGAATTGTTTTTTTTGCATTTGAGAGTGAAATGGTAAAGAATTCGGGGAAGGGGGGTATAATCTCTAGAATGCATTAAACCTCCAACAACACATTCCAGTGTACAATGTCTGATGTCACTTTGCATCATGCAGATGCTCACTATGAGCAATTATTGAAACTAAGGCAACTCTCCTTCTTAATGCAGCTAATGCTGCTTCAGTTTACGTCATACATACGGTGGTGCCCCAGAAACTTTTCATAGTGGTAGCCAGATGGGGTCACAGAAAATCCTGGGGTGGTACACCAAAACCAAAAGCCCTAACTGAAGTTCAAGAATTCTATTATCCTGTTGAAGTTTATATGCTAGTTGACAACTATGTCAATATGAGAGTAAAGAAATTGCATACTGATATACTTTGATTTCTTATTTTACAGTTAATGTTATCTAATGTGCATAGACTCATACCAGTACACTTAGCATTTCAAGTTCCACAACAGTCCTGTTATGTGTTATGCATCTATACATGTTAGGCAGTTCATTGTTCTTCAAATAGGCTGGTGGTGCTTTTCTTTTAACAGAAGACTACACAGCTTTAGTTTAAAGGAGTACATTGATTGTAAAGAACAAAACATTTACTGAAATCAAGCCTTCTCAAGTTTAGGTGAGACACGTGGGTACCCATAGAACCCATTATCTTACCCATACCCAGATATCTTGAAGCAAGAGTTCAAGGGACCCCTTTGAAAATGGCTGTGCCAGGTTTTCCCTTGCCAAAATTTACCCTAACTTTGGAGCAATATTTAGCCCCCTTGCTGACAAATTATGCCAGCATGGCTGACATCAATGGATGCCTTAAGTTGTCTAGTTTTACAAGATACCACTACCTTTTTGCTACCCTAAAACTGAACATGCCACAGTCTCTTAAAGACAGTAAGGTTGGCCTCCAATGGGGATGCCAGTGCATAAATAATAGAAAAATGTCCCAATCAATGCATAGAGGTAGTGCTGAAAAGTAGAAGGCCTTCACCATATTAGCCTAAGTGAGTTAAAAATGCAAGTCTTGCATTTTTGTAAGAAAGATATACACAAAGTAACATAGCATTTCCTTAATTGGATTTCATGTAACTTGATTATTACCATATAATCAACTCTGTTGCATGCTATTTTCTTATTTTGACAGTTTTTGCAATAGGCACAATTAAATGTATGAACAAATACATCCACACAACAGTTCTATGAAAGCACATAAATATCTGCTTGTATTAGTCATGTTGTGGGGACAAAAATCTGTCCAACCAATCATGTTACAGGGACTCGTTTCCTACATGGGGACAAAACTTGGCCCCACAGCCATAAAAGTTTAAGATTGAATCTTGGTTTTTGGTTAAAGTGAGGGTTAGGTTAAAATAAGAGTTGTGATTGGGCATGTGGCTGTTATGATTCAGGTTTGGGCAAATCACCTAGGGAATGAATGTAAGACAATGTGATGTGTTTTAAAAAGTGTGTCTGTGCACGTGCGTTTGTTTGTTTGAGTGAAAGAGTGCCCAGAGGAGGGCACCACTGTACCAGACAATGCTGCCCACGCAGCACATTGTTGACCATTTGTTACTGCCTGCTTTTGATAGGGAGACATCTCACTGCACTCCACCATACACAGCTACTGTTAGACTGCATGCAGAACATAAGCTGGAATCCAACAGTGGGGAAAAAGAAACCATTTTTAGGGAGCAAATAGTTTTTCTTCAGTATTCTGCTGCTGTGTCTGTATAACAAGATAGTAGGAGAACAGTTAAGTTAAAATAGTTTTGCGTGTAAGATTTATGATAACTACCAACTACTTTAGTATTTCAGCTCATAAATGGACTGGTGTCAGTTATGGGTCCATAAAGGCATAGGACACACAACCAGTGTGGTACTGTGTCGGTTTTACAACTTTGCTTTGAGTCACAGTAAGTAATAAGTTGTGGGGAAGTTGATCATGACTTGTCACTCAAAAAGTTGAAGGTTTAGATCTGACCTGTAGAACTTTCTGGGTTCGAGGGTCCTCTAGTTGATTCGTCTTCATCTTGGTGCCCACCCTTAGCACGTGTTGTTTCCTGGCCCACTCCTGCCAGAACCAAGCATCTGCAGTGGGTCTTCTGGTGAGTGGATTCTCAGTTCCGTGCACCTCTACAACCAAACAAACACACACTTAGACATAAAGTTTATCTGCAACATCTGTACATATACTGTAATCTGCCAAGGTTCTCAGAAACGCTTCTACTGAGACAACTGCTTGAGCATGAAAGTAATCCTGTGTCCTGTCTTCTAGGTATGTGATTAATGGACAGATGTTACACACGCACACAAAAAAACTGCCTCATCATCTCTGTTGCTTTCTAAAATCCTCACACACATTTATCTGCATGTATCTATTCTTTAATCACAAGCTGTTATTAAAAGCCAACATTTTACAGGCCCTTTTACAAGTCGTATTAGTCCTGGAATTAGAAGACAAAGTCATTTGGTGTCCTCGAGGCATCCTGTGTCCCTCATACCTCATGTCACTAATGTTATACTGGACAGTCAGGCCTTGCAATGGCTGTAATTACTATGGCGGCAGTGTGAACAGGCCCTCTAAGATCTTTTCTGTGAAATAGCAAAGTGCTACATCCAGCTCACTTGGGCGTATAATGCTGGGCTTATGACAAAGTTTGCACAGGTCTCCTCTGATCAGTGGGGTCAATCTGAGTGTGTTTCCTGCCAATGTTATACCAAAATCTGTTCGTCATTTGTTGGAGACAGAAGAGACAAAACACAAACAAGCTAACGAGTTAATTCAGAACAGACACAGACAAAGTATGATAGCAAAGTAATACAGGACACCAGTCCAAAAAATGAGAACTACTCTGCCACCAAAGACTGTGAAACACAAATACAAGGAGGGGTTAACACCGTATAGGCATTTACCAGCACACTCATGACAAGCCTAATGACCTGAGATCGTCTGACACATTTTAACAGGAAAGCAGTGACTGAATTAAAGACTTGAGCTCAACTGCTCGTCATTGGTGGTGAGTCCAGACTTATGAGGAAGCACTTCTGATTAAGGCTTTTCATGCTGAGTAAGGGTTTTTTGGTTGTCTAATCTACCTGCCAGAGGCTGTTTGTGCATGTGTGTGTGTGTGTGTGTGTGTGTGTGTGTGTGTGTAGTTGTGTGTGTGTCTATGTGTGTGTGTCTGTAATTAGCACTATAAAAACAGGAGCAGATCACTAAGGTTGTAAATAACGCCCAAGAAGGAAAGGCCCCCCAGTTAATCTTCAGAGCTCCTTACACATGCCATGACACCTTTTGAAATGTTTCTGTGCGTGTTCACACGTGTCTGTGCACGTATATTTCAGTGCACACTCTGCCAGATGTGTGAATAAGTATGGCTTCTACGGTGCAATAGCCATGTCTTCACTTTCAGCCTTAAAGGAGCTGTATGCAACATTCAGAGCATTCATACAGCAGCGAACAGCTATTTGCTACGTAGAGATATAGTGGAGTAAAGTTGTCCTGGGCGGAGAAGGAGTCACACTCTCTCTTTGGTTACTGTAATAAGAGCATATCTGTTCTTTGTTGTGGTAGACGGTCCAGCCGCTCGTGCATGTTAGTGTATGTGAGCCCCCGTGTGTGTATCCCATTTGCTCGCTAATTGCCACCATTCTGCACTGTGCTCCTACCACGCTTACTAATAATGATGTCCTGACCTATAGTAGGGGAACGGCATCGTGGCAGAAGCCTATTGGCCACCCTCTAGTTTACCATGTTAAAACCGTTAGCTCTGTAAGCACTGTTACCTCTGTTAACACTGTTCGCGCTGTTAGCACCATTAGCCATCTAGTCCAAGGCTCAGCCATCTCCGTTTTAAGAAACATGTGAGGGCAATCCAGGCACAAATTCTGAATATTTTAAATGTTCTGAATGTTGCGTATAGGTCCTTTAAACATTTTTAAAATGTTTGTGAGTGAGTGACATGTGAGTGACATGATGCAATGATGTAATGAGAATGCAGTCAGTAACTCAGATGTTTAGAGTTGCCAGCCCCTTCATTATTTTTAACTGGTTTCACTGTATATCCAGCAACCAGATCTAGCCAATGCAAGCTAAGGCGACCCTTGAAAAATCAGAACCTGAGGCTGTAGCCCCATAGGTTCAGTACAAGTAAAGCATGTGTAATCCTGAAAAAGTTGCAAATTTATGTACTGTGGTTTTCCAAGTGATGTAATGTCAACTGCATTATGACCATGGTGATTCTGTATTCTGCTTTACAAGCAGTGACAACTGTTGTTTTGTCTAAAGATGTCTTAAAACAAGACAAAGAGTCTGCAACATGCTCACAATGACTCTGTTAACGTGTTTGTGTCTAGCAGGTATTTTTACCATGTCCATCACCATAGTTTGGCATGATAGCATTTGCTAATTAGCAGTGGTGGGACCAAGTGTTTTGCAAGTCACAAGTAAGTTTCAAGTCTTTGAGCTCAAGGCCCGAGTCATAAGTTATGTCCCAGGTACTAAACTTTTTTTTTTTTTTTTTTTAACTAAAGTTTTGAGTCCTAAACAAGTCATAATGTGCTCTTGAACAAATACAATGCAATTTTAATGACAGGGTAATAGTATGATAAAACTACAAATCATGAATGCTTTTTTAAAAATTTGTATTTCGGCAATTTGTTGAAAGTTGTTGCATCTCTATACGTAATTTTCAACCCATAGACACTTTACTGTAATTCATTTTTTGTGGATCACTGTGTAGTTTTTGTACCTGAATTAAATTGTCTTTGGTATCATTATTTTCCTGGCACCAAGTAATGTAACATTATGTTTATAGTTCTCTCTTGCAACTAGATGCTGTTGAATTTGTTTAAACAGATTGGCACTGAGGAATTAAGTGTTGACTTGCTGGGAATTAATAGCGTTAGTTAATTCAGGAAATGAAGAGAAATGTAATGTTCCATGGGCTACTTTTTAAATAACATACTTGTAAATCTTTGGGTTTGGGAAAAGGTATTGAATATTCTTAAGTCAAAAGGTTCAGGTCCAAATGAAGTCACAAATCATTAGTGTTAAAGTCCGAGTGAAGTTGCAAGCCTTTTTTGATTTTGCCATATTAAGTCTAAAGACATAAATTGTATGACTGGAGTCTGACTTGAGTCCAAGTCATGTAACTCAAGTTCACTGCTCTGGTAGTTATTAGCACTAAACACAAACTGCACTGAGGCTGATGGGAATGTCATTAGTTTTGTGGACTGGTCAGAACTGAAATATTGGACAGATAGAAACAATGATCTGATGATGCCACCAGAAGGTAAGGGGATCACCAAAGTGATTATAATTTATCTTCAAGGAATCATGAATGTTGGTAGTCAACTCCACGATAATCCATTAAACAGTTTTACTCTACCTGCTGGTTACACAACATTAAACGTTGGGCAGTTACTTAAGGTAGATACATTGTCTGGGAGTCATGAATGTCTGTTGCAAGCGGCAGCCTTTGGGGCTAAAAAATGAAGCCAATGTGCAAGCGCCAAAACCTTGAACGGCCACTTGAGGCTGGTTCCAAAGCCAGGCAATCCTCATAGATCCCCATGTTAAAAACACCCAACGCTAAACTTGTTTTCAGCCCGGTACAAAAAAATGCTTTTGGTCTTTAAAACTAAATTCAACACTCATGAAAACTGTACAAGGGGGGAATTTTTGTATAACACACCCATTTACATTTTAAAGTTAAGGCCTAAAGTTAAGCATAATTAAGGGCTTAACCACTTTGCATGTAAAGCTGTTTGCTAGCTGTCGCGTCAGTGTATGAGTCAGTTTTACCCCTCAATCGGAGTTCACCAAACAATGGGTGACCTCACAGTGGCGTCGTCTATTATATATTATATTCTATGGTTTACATGCAGTAAATGTTGGGTTATGTCACTAGGTAAATGGAAACTATGACATGTTGGTGGGATCATATGTAATGTCAGGAGATCACCAGAGTTGTTAGGATTCATCCTTCGGGGCTTTTGCATACCTGCAGCAACGTCATGGCAGTCCATTCAGTAGTTGTCAGGACAACAACCAAAAACTTTACCCCATGATGGTGCTCAAGGAAAATGTCATGGGAAATTCATTCAGTGTTTGATGGGATATCTTACGCTGAACTTAAGTGTTGGATTGAGCCAACATTGCCATCCCTTGAGCCTAAAATTTGACCACACATTATAACTTTTTTGTTCATTTGTATGACTTTATGTGACCCAAGCCACACAGAGAGATCTTTCCAATCTGATAATCCAATTAGAAAGCCAACACTTCCCATGGGTGTACAGTTAAAGCTGTGTGGCCACAAACAAGACCTTAACATTTGAAGAAGTCAAATTATATTCACTTTAGTGTGTGAGTGATGGCCAGGAGTCATAAATTCCAACCTCACAACCACACAGACTTAGAATTTTGGTCCAGGCTGATATACACAAACAGTGTATGACATGTAAGAGTGAGAGTTTCTGCAGAAAACATTAGACATATTCGAGAGAGAGCTTGATTTAATGATTCAATTTAAGTATGTTGCTCTAAAAAAAAACCAGCATGGTGAAAAGTGATATAGTTTTCCTTTCCTTGGTAGTTGCTAGTACACTGACTGTAAAAACAACACTCAGTGCAGTGGCAATGTTAAAAAGCTAACTGAGATGCAATTAAAGTTTGTAAAGGTGCAAAAATCCATTTCTATAGTTGTGTTTAAGATTTTGTTTTCTATAGACACTTATATGAATTAATGACAGCATGTGCCAGGGAGAAAAAACAAAACAAAACACATCTTTGGCCAACAGCTGTCATCTAAATACTGTGTTGTTGATTCTGTCTTCAGTGCCATAGAAACTACCTGTCTCGAGCTGTTGGGAGTGTTGGCTTTGGGTACTGCCTTAAAGCAATGCTTTCACAGTTCTCTCATAGCACAGAATGAGTAATGTCTTTCCAGAGTTGCTTAGCATTAATGTATTTGCCCTGTTATTGTATACAGTGAAGCTGTGTCTCAAAAATTTAACTTTGCTTCCACAGCCAAGAAAGTGGCCTTACAGTACTTCAAACCATTGTCAGTGTAAATGGTTCCTCTCAAGGCTCGGCCACTTCAAACACTTTGCAGCTGGCAAACAGACAAAAAGCAATTGAAAAATGAAGAAGGTTTTGCCTAGCCAGAGATCCCCTTCAAACCTTTTACGGTTAGCTAGTTCTTTCAACTTTTGATGTTGCTATGCATCCATGTGGCCATGTGTGTCATCCAAACCAAATGAAGTTGCCTTTGTAGTTTTAAGGGAAAACTGTTGCCAATTGGCGCTCCTACAGTGTTTGTCAGACTTAAAAGACAATAAGTGCACCCTAAGGTCAGGGTGGTTTTCTCTAAGAAAACGTATGCTTTTTACTATCAACATACATGCTCATGGTGTTGACTGACACAAAAAGACAAATGATCACAACTGATCAGCATTGTATTTCAGAGAACCATGTCCATATAATGTTTTATTTTTATTTTTTACATTTGTGTGACAATGTTTTCTGCAGCAGTTTTTTTCTCTTTATAAAAATAAAACATAATGTTTAGTGTTTGTGTCTGTTGTCTTGCCACCTGTTGTCAGACGTGTAAAAAGTATTTAGATCTTTTTATTTAAATTGCAGGAATGATTTTTTTCTAACATTTTTAAAAAATTTAGAATCAGGTTCAGATCACCTTTATTATGCCACTCTGGGAATTTTGTGCCCCAGACAAGTATGTATTGTGCAACCCAGTCTCATCATGGAAACAGTGACAAGGGAAAGTCTTCGCAGTGGACACACAAATTCCCTGCTTCAATGATGTTAACAATAGAAACTAAAGCCCCATTTCCACCAAGAAGTCCAGTACACTTCAGTTCAGTTCAGTTCGCATGCTTTCCGTTTCCACTGTCAAATTTTGTGGATGGTACTGATTGGAACCATTGCTGACTGTCCCCATTTCTGGTCATCCCTCTGTTGGGGTACCTTGCACACAGATCTGGTACTGAAAGGTGGAGCTAGAAACATTGCAGTCCCTTGATTAGTCAATAGAGAACTGTCACTCTTGCTCAGGGCTGAGTTATGGCTGGTTTTGAAGCTTATGTAACCACTGTTCATACCATGGCAAGTCTTACATATATTTGTAAACTATAACTATAAAATGAAATTAGGCTTTTTTGCCTCTCGCTGCAGCTGTAGACTGAGGGGGGGAAAAAAAAATTCTCTCTATAAAAACAATCTTACTTGTACTGGTGCATGGATAAGGAATTTTAATGTTGTAGTTACATTGTTCGAGGTGGAGCTAATTTTACTGTTTACTGTTGGGTTGTGTGATCTACAATACTGATAAATTTGAGTTGTCAAAGTAAATTCTGACTCATTAGTGTTGTAATCATATTATGCAACTTTTCTACACGAACTGTTTTAAGATTTGCACAAAAGAGGGATCCTATTAACACCTCAGGTGGAGTTTTCTCAGAATTGCAGGCACCAACATGCAGCTCCCACCCAAAGTGATCTCTTATGGCTTCACCTTTTCCTGTGAATGTGTACTGACACACATACTGTGTGCACACACATCTACATAGAGTAATTAAAGACCCGAGAGTGCGAGTGAAGGAGAAGGAGCATGTCTCAGCAGAGGATCACCTGCAGGGCAACTAGGGCAGTCGTGGACCACCGACAACAAAAGGAAAGAAAGCAGACAGTAAAATGCACAAGGAAAGTGCAAAAAACAGGGCTGTGTTTTCCCATTGGCTAGAGAGGGGGTTTGTCAGTAGGGGTCAATCTGTGTCATTTAGATAGCAAAGAATACACACTGTTGATCAGAAAGGGGTGATTTGGAGACTTCCGGTGGTGACGCTGAAGCGAATGGCAGCCTAAACACCGTGCTCTTAACCGGTTGGAGATTTATCCCCTTTGAAGAACATTAGATTTTAAGAAACTGCCAGAAACTTAATATGGAAGGGGATAAGCAAAAAAAGAGTAAAGGTAAACAAGGTTCAAGACGTGAAAGAGGAGAGACCGTCGAAGGAAAATACTACAGCGACGAGGAAAGCTATGAGAACAATGGCGGCGCTGACGAGGAAGAAGCTAACCCCGTCATGCAGGCCATCTATAACGAGATTCGTGCGCTCAGGTCGGATGTTAAAAGTGAAATGAGTGAATTTCGACTTTCCTTTCGTAACGACATGAAGAAGGAGTTGAATGAGTTTAGAGGAGAAATCAACCGAAAACTCGAAGAAGCTACAGGTGAGCTACGAGCCACCATAGCAAGAGTGGGCGAGGCCGAGCAGCGCATATCCGATATTGAAGACTGGAATATGGCAGCGAAGGAGGCTCTCACCCAGGTGCTAGATAACCAAGAGGCCCTGCAGGCTAAGCTAACCGAGCTAGAAGCACGCTCGCGCCGCAACAATCTCCGTATATACGGAGTACCGGAGGAATCAGAGGGGTCCAATCTGTCGGAGTTTGTAACGAAGCTAATAAAATCAGAAGTCGGCCTGCCGGTCGCGGACATGGACCTCGGAATACAGCGCTGCCACCGGGCGCTGGCCCCAAAGCCTCCCCAAGACGCACCACCGAGATCACTGGTGATTTGCTTCCTCGAGTTCAGAGTGAAAGAACAAGTACTGCGTACGGCGTGGAAAAAGAAAGATGTTCGTTACGAGGGGAAAAGGATCTATTTTGATCAAGATTACCCCCCCGAAATACTGAAGAAAAGAAAGGCGTATGTGGGCATATTGAGAGAGCTTAAAGCTAAAGGGATCCGCTTTCAACGCCACATCCAGCCAAGTTGAAGGTGTTTTTGACAGCGGCACACAGACCTACGGAGCGCAGCAGAGGCGGCTAAAGACTTGAAGAAGAGAGGATTCCCTATGGAGATCGTTAAGGAGCCTGACCCTGCAGCGCTGAAGCAGCGGAGATTGGCAAGGTGGGAGAGGGCAGGTGCAGATCGCCGCAGACAGGTAGTGGACCAAGGGCGGATAAGAGAGAGACTACGGAGCTTTCAGCGGGCTCCACCTGGAGCTACTGCTGCTGGCGAGTGAAACACCTGAGGACAAACATATTCACACATTGTGGGGGGAGTGATTGGAGCCATATGACTCTACAGAAGTAGAACCCAGTGACTGTTAATTGAAATATCATCCTGTGATGATCTGGGTCCAACCACTTTCGTTTGGACTTCCCCTTTTTTTTTTTTTTTTTTTTCATTAATTACACTGGGTTTCAAAAGAAAAGTGTTATTAACCCCAATGTAAAGTGGATGATTTATCTTTAGTTAATTTAACAGGTGAGGTAATACTATAATTACCCAGATTTGTTTAAGCTAAACCTTATATTCAAGAGGTAAATATTACAGTTTGCTGTTTCTACTTAAATCTACCTAAATTTGAACTATATAGTCTACCTAAGATGATGACACCTGGGCTTCTGAGCCCTTAATTTTTGTTTATTTACAAAAGGAGGGCTACTACTCAAATTCACTTATTTTGAATTTTTATACCCAAAAAGAAAATATTCCTACAACTTAATTTTCAACCTATTAAGGAATTAGATTTTTCTTTGCTAAAAGTTACCTGAGAAGATAATTCATGTGTTTCTCAACTCTCTGCCAATTTACAAAGAGAATACATATTATTATTTACTGTACTTGACAAGATGGATCATTATACCGGTTTTGGTGAAACTGACTCGATAAGAATGTCACCGATGCACAGTATCTCTTCTGATACTGATGAGAGGCCCCCGACGGACACGAGGATCTCCTCTCAATTTGAGATTTTATTTGAACTTCGGACTTGGAAGTCTTTGGTTTTTGTTCTGCTGTTTTTTTGTTCACTGTCCTTGTTCGGGATATCATGGGTAATGCTATACGAGTGTACACAGGTTGAAAGAGTACATGCATCATCAGGAATATAAGATAGTCACACTAAATGTCAATGGGCTGCATAACCCGATCAAAAGGAGTAAAATTATTGCTAAAATGAAATGAGAAAAGTTGCAGGTAGTTTTTGGCAAGAGACTCATTTGTCCTCTTCAGAACATGAAAAATTTAAAAACTTGGATTTCAAAATACCTATTACTCATCTCATAAATCAGCCCGCAGGAGGAGTGGCTATACTGATCCCTAATGCAGTAAATTTTGAATTTATTTCAGAAGTGAAAGACAAGGAAGGAGATTCGTTTTAGTAAAGGGTAAATTAGACAATGAAGAAGTAACTCTACTTAATGTGTATGCCCCCTGGGAGCAAAAAATATTCTTCAAAAATTATTTGAATTGATAGTTTTGGAAACACAAGGAATTCTAATTTGTGGTGGTGATCTTAATGTCCAACTGCAACCAAAATTAGATACATCTAATCAGCGCCAAAAGAAAAGTCCTAATGCCATCCTAGTTCAGAGGATGCTTACAGAGTTGGGTCTGATAGACGTGTGGAGAGAGTCTCATCCAGGAGAAAAACAATTCACCTATTATTCCCCATGTCACTCAGTATACTCACGAATTGATTATCTGTTTATGTATAAGTCAGATTGGCACAGAGTCAGGGACTGTAAAATTGGGATTAGGGATGTATCTGATCATTCAGGGGTGTACCTAACCCTGCACCTAACTAAGCAACGGAAAAATACACTTTGGAGACTTAATACGAGCATTTTAAATGACAAAACAGTTCAGAAACAGATTCAACAGGAATTTAAAACATATTTACAAAATAACGATAATGGGAGGTGTCTCCAAGTATTTTATGGGGCAGCAGTTGTTCGAGGCAAAATTATTGCCCTCACAGCTTTTAAGTAAAAGGAAAAACAGAAGACTTGTAGAACTACAAGCGGAAATGAAGTCATTAGAAACTAGACACATGGAACGAAGAGATCCACAAATATTAATTCAAATAAACAAAATTAAACAGGATATAAATGGCATATCGTTGAAGAAATAGAAAAACAACTTAAATTCACTAAACAAAAGTATTATGAGACAGGGCATAGGGCAATGAAACTACTCTCCTGGAGGATTGAAAACAACGGGGAAAAATATGATTTATAAGATTAGAAACCCCAAGACACAAAAAGTTTGCAGTGAATCAGAGGACATTCAACATGCTTTTGAACTATATTATAAAGAACTATATAACCAACCGACCATGGTAGATATTACAACAATAGAGACTTTTCTAAGTTCACTAGATTTACCATCTATAGGAGAACAACAAAATAAAGAAATTATGGCTGGGATAACGGCAGAAGAACTGAACAAAGCCATTTCGAGATTGAAAGCTAATAAGGCTCCAGGTTCGGATGGCTATCCGTCTGAGTGGTATAAAACATTTAAACAACAGATAACACCTGTTCTGCTTAACTGTTTCAACCATATACTGAGAACAGGAGAAGCCCCCCAATCATGGAAGGAAGCAGTTATCTCTATCATCCCGAAAGAAGGGAAAGATAAAAATGAATGCAGCTCATACAGACCAATATCAGTCTTAAATGTAGACTATAAATTATTTGCTTCAATCCTATCTAGGAGACTGGAGTCCATCGTCCCGGAGCTGGTAGATTTGGACCAAGCAGGTTTTGTATTAAACAGACAGACACAGGATAATATAAGGAGAACTCTACAGGTGGTGAGTCATATTACATCAGAAAACATCAGTGCAATTTTAGTCAGCCTAGATGCTGAAAAGGCATTTGACTCGGTGGGTTGGGAATATTTATACAGGGTACTCGCAAGATTCGGCTTCAAAGATGGTTTTATTAAATGTATTAGAGCATTATACTTTTCTCCAACAGCCAGGATCAGGGTTAATGGACACCTGTCGCAAACTATTCATTTGGAAAGAGGACACGCCAAGGCTGTCCCTGAGTCCGACCTTATTCGCATTATTTATTGAACCCCTTGCTCAAGCGATTAGAGAGGACTCTGGGATAAAGGGGACTATGATTAGAGGAGAAGAACATAAGATTTGTATGTTTGCGGATGATGTTTTGCTTTTTATTACAAGCCCAGACTCAAGCATCCCAAAATTGATGTCCCTGCTAAAAGAATATAATTTATACTCTGGATATAAGCTTAATATCCAAAAAACCCAAACCCTCACATTTAACTATATTCCCCACCCAGATATTAAAGGGAAATACAATTTTAAATGGGACTCGCCCAAAATAAAATATTTAGAAATAAACCTTACTAAAGATATGTCAAAACTTTTTGAAAGTAACTACGGCTCCATTAATAAGGAGATCAAATCTGATATTTCTAGATGGACACTCCTCCCACTGGACATGAGTAATAGAATAGAAATCATTAAAATGAATGTGTTGCCACGGCTTCTTTTTCTTTTCCAGTCTCTGCCACTAGAGGTGCCCCAAAAACAATTTGATGAGTGGAATGTCTGGATCTCGAGGTTCATTTGGAGCAGTAGAAGACCTAGGGTCCAGTTCAAGATTCTGCAGCTAAAAAAAGAGAAGGGAGGGAGAGCTTTACCATGTTTACAGGATTATTATTATGCTGCACAGTTGAAACCCTTAGTATACTGGTGCTCTCCAAATTGTGAATCTAAATGGAAATGCTTGGAAACTACACAGTTAAAAATTCCAATTCAATCTATTATAGGAAATAAAAACCAAGCAGAAAAATATTATAACAGTTTGAATCAATGGACTGTATTCACTCTCAAACTATGGTTTAAGGTTTTGAGGAAGTTACAAATAGAGAAACAGGCAAGAGTCTTGAATTGGATAGCATGTGATCCAGAATTTGAACCTGCTAGATTGGACGGGGGCTTTAAACAGTGGGTTAGGAGAGGATCACATCCTTTTGTTCCCTCATTTCAAACAGTAAATTTCAGAGTTATGAGTCTATTTCAGCCACATTTGGACTGGAGAAGCAGGACTTCCATAGATACCTGCAAGTCAGAGACTATTATATTAAAAAATTACAAATCAAGGAGGAGAAGGAATACAATTTAATCTCTATATTTCATGAGGCTTATGAAAAGAAAGATAATAAAAGTTGGTCTCAAGAATATACGGAAGTATCCAAGCTTCTAAAAATCATTCTACGTTTTCCATTAAACAGAAGTGGGAGAAGGAGTCAGAAACACAAATATCAGAAGAGACCTGGATAGAAATATGTGAGACACAAGCAACCACTACAAACTCGAGATCTCTACGAGAGTTTGGCTGGAAGAATGTAGTGAGATTTTTTATAACTCCTAAAATAACAGCACTACGAACAGGCACACAGAGCCGAGGCTTTTGTTGGAGACAATGTGGAACCCCTATGGCTAACCATGTTCATGTTTTTTGGTCCTGTCCGAAAATCCAGCCATTTTGGAGGGACATATTAACCGAGATAAATAAAATTGTAGGAGTGGATTTAGAATTTTCTTTTGTTGTTTTATATCTCGGCAAAATTCCGAAAACAGTTTTGCATAAGGACAGATACTTGTTGAAGATTCTTCTGGCTAGCAGTAGGAAAGCCATAACTAGAAGGTGGATGCAAGTAGATCCTCCAACATTGATCCAGTGGCACGGGATCATTCATGAAATTTACTGTATGGAGAAACTTACTTTTATTTTAAGACTCCAATTGGAGAAGTGTATGGAACGCTGGGAAAAATGGATCGAATATGCGCCTTGAAAAGTGTGACATTTGACTATGATGTATATGTATGTACAGTATGTATGTGTAATAGAAAGCTTTGATTTTAACTGTACCGCCCATGATGATCTCATGTTCTATTTACATGTTGATAAATAAAAAGTTAAAAAAAAAAAAAAAGAAAGGGGTGATTTGACTTCATACTGATGCATTTGATTGTAACAACCCTATTGCAAGGCAAGAACAATATTGGACAGCTCTCCAAAATGATGTTCAGTGACAATATTTGTAAGAGTCTTGCTATTACAGTATCTGGACGTGGCAACTAAGGTTTGGTTAAAGATAGGCAATGAAGAAAATGGCTCATGTATGGTTATAAACACTTAAGGTAGAAGTTATGCATATAATATGAATTGCAGGTCTGTGCACCTCACTACATAAAGATCACACTACTTCCTGCATCATTGCTGAATATAGGTATTGGCTTTAAATTGTGAAGTCAAGATGAGTCCAATATGTATGTTACTGCAGATATATTAGGCCTAGATGTAGATGGGCTATGTGCAGAGAGTATGACTGTGTATGTGTGAATTTGTCAAAGTTGTTGTAAAACAGCTCCCATTCCTTTATTCTGTGACAGCAGTGCATGATCAACATCATCAAAAATAACTGAAATAAGGCTAGACTTATCAAAGAAAGGTATTTTCAACTTTGGTCTGACTCCTAAACTTTTATATTCTCTCAGGTGACTTTTTTTCACACGTTCACTGAAGCAGTAGGCTTTTTTTTCACAGCAGACATTTAGAAACATCACAGTAGAAAAATCACTAGTACATAATAAAATGAATGATGGCTTATGCTATTTAGCCGCTTTGTTTCAGGGTCCTGGTATTGTGCACACTGGCTGATGTTTTGGGACACTTGAATAGAAAAGTGGCAACATTAATGTTATCAGCAACCTGTGCTTTGCCTGCTTGACAAGTCAAAGGCCCAAACGCAATGTCCCCCTAAACCCTAAGCCCTGAACCCTAAAGGACTTAATTTAAGTCACCTGGTAAGTGTTTGAGTGCAAGAGGCTGCAGGGGCTTGAAATGGTATAAATAGGAATGGGACCACACTTTGCAACATATCACCTTACCTTGATAACACCTAAACGTATTAGGAGAGTTTGTGGCTTTTGGGCCTTTTAAGCTTACGATTTTTTACTGTCTTCACAGTCAAGGCCTGCTTGATTTTAACATCTTGCAGGTTTTTGCTTTACAGTGTGGGCTAGAGGTAGTTTTAAGGTAGGTAGAGGTAATACATTTACTGTTTTTTTGTCAAGATAGCCTCATTTATGGTGGGGTAGGCAGTTTAATTTTGGAGTCACTGGCCAAAAATCCCACAACAAATTTTAGGTATACTGTAATTTAAGTGGACTGAGAGAACACTAGACTTCTGTACATCCTCTTGCCTCCGTTTTCAGGCTTAAGAAAATCCAGGCTGTGACGTCATTCCCTGTTGCTACAAATGACCTTACCAGGAGGAGAGCCGGCAGCAGCTCTGGAAATGAATACCCAGTCAGTGGCCATAGCAACACGAACCCAGCCAGCACAAACCCCAGCTCAGGGGAGCCAGACAACCCAAATCCCATCTAGATCAGCAAACTTTCTGTTGCTGCCTTTACACAGATTAACAGCCCCCTGTGACACCTGGCGCGAGGCGGTTTGCGTGGCATTTAGATGCCATTGTCACTCACTGAAGGTTGGCCTAGTGAGCTGTTGCCACTCTCCTCATGGGGAAGTATTCCACAGTGGTGGAGAGGTGGTGGAACCAAGGGGTGGCTCGCAGCTAATTCTTTTCTAATTTTTGGTCTAATAAGTAGAGAGGGAGAGCACAGAGCAATGAGGGTCTGAGTGAATCTGCTGTGTGCAGCTCTACAGTAAAAATAAGATTACATAAATCAGTGCATGGGAAAGACTGGCCTGTGGTCGTCTGGTGGGAGGGGCTTAGGATAGAGAGGGGAGAGCTGCAGATAGAGGGTGTATTTTTAAATTCTCCTGGGTTTTTTTTCCCTTTTCCAGATCACTGCCTTCCCCAACTTTAGGTAGTTGTGGTGGTTCCTTTTGTGCCTGTTTACCATTTTGTTTTTTACTCTGCTATTACTCTGCTAACCCCATATTTAACATCACAATGCTATGAATTGTGCGCAATTATCTCAGGCAAAGTCGGCAGAAATGAGGACTACAGAATGTGTGCATAAAGGGCTCAAAGTGCTCTTGAATATTTGATATTAGGAGAGCCCAAAGCCCTCACAGAATTAACAGGAATGCACCTTAAAGTCTGCGAGTGTGGGCAGTGGGAAAAAGGCTTACACATGTTACTTTGAATTTTTGTTTGTACATTTTCACTGTTTTTTTTTTACAGTTACCTTTTTAATGTCACATATCCTGGATGGCTTTGAGTGTAACAGAACATACCTTAAAAAGAACTTTCTTTTTTTTTTATGGTATGCTATTTTTATGGTTTCTATTTCTGTGTTCTGTCAGAGATATCGCGTAGAGACTGATATCCATCATTCAGCCTGCTACAAGTGCAATTCTACTTCCTTAAAAACAGTGGACCTTCCTCAATCTGTAAATCGGAAATATGTATGAAATGGTAGCTACATTTGATTCTGCCACTAAAGTTTGGCTCGATCATGATGATTATTTAGGCCTTCAGAGCAGCTCTACCCTCACAAATATTTAAGTAATTAAATATCAAAACTGCTGCTGCCAGTGGAGTTAAAATAATGTTGTGGAAAAGAAGTATTGGGTTTCAGTTTTTTAAGTAAATGAACACAGTTGTGCTAATCAAAGACTGTGCATTGCTCAACAGACCTCTGCATTACAGTACATGTTGACAAGTTAATGGCTAATACAAATATTGTTGAATAATGATGCAACCGTGTAACTCACAGATGCTCCACACCTGCCATGAACTTCAGTGCCTCATGAGAGACAGTGAATTAATTTTCTTTGTCCAGGATTCAAAGGCAGGGAAATATTTGGATTCATTTGGAAAATGAAGCTCATGCACACACTCATCAACGGACTGAAACCTTTGTGGACCATGACTGAGAGAACATTTCCAAGTCGACTCCCATTGCAAAAATAGTTCAAGTGGAAACACTGAAGATGATGTGCCATTTCTAATATTACACTTTTCAGATTGGAAGAATTCAAACCCTGAATTCAAAACATCAGTGTTGCTGTTTTCTGTCTCCACTGCAATGTGGAAATTTGCAAAGTACTGTTGCCGCGAAGTGTGGGGGAGTATGAGAGCAACAGAGGTGGTAAATGCCATGTTAATGACATCAGCAATGTAAAAGATGCCCAGATTGTAAGAGGATATGGAGTGTGCTTGCACTGTATAAAGCTGAAGTGGTTGATTTGAACTCTGGACTGTTTACTCAGGTCACCATGCTGTTTACTTCAGTTTAGTTCAGGCAGGTGAGAATAAGGTCATTTGAACTAAGGATTACACCAAATAACCACAACAAAAAGCCTAAAAATACAAGTATCTCTTCTCTTTTAAGTGAACAGCAGTGTGGTTATTTCGGAGTGAGAATGTAATTTCAACCAACCACAGGAAACAGCCCCAAAATGTGCATTTTAATGGGGACAAAGGAGACAGATGTTGACATTTGATAGCCAGCAGTTGCTCATGCTTGAAAAGCCAAGCATAACATAGTGAACTGAGGGCAAACTGCGGTCTGATCTGATGCTCATTTTCAGCTTTTCCTTTATGTGTTCTAACTGGTTTGAACACCAGAGACGGTAAATCACAGCAGAGAGCATCACGCTTAGCTAAAGTTACAGGGGTTGGAATTGGGTTTGTTTTTACTACCCTCTCCCAACAAAACCTTGAAGAGTCTTGAAAACAACAGAAGATTCCTGCAGAAAAAAATCACCTCTGTTGAGTCTTTTATTGTCTCAAAACATTTCAGTCCAAGAACTTAAAAAATACATTCCTCAGAGAGCTGACCCAAGATACATGATTATATACAAAAAGAGCTTGATTGAGAAACTAGGTTGCACCTGTTAATATAGAGATCTGCAACTTTACCAGCACCTACTGAAGAGTGTCTGTTGTGTGTCTTCCATATTTACTTGTAAGTATTTAATTGTTTAAGTGTGTATTAAATTGTTTCCCTCAAGCACCATCAATAACATTGTATTAAGATAGGACACTCCCAATAGGAGAGCTTTGAGGATACGTGGGTTACAGACATGTTATGGGTTCATCTGAGGGATACTGCTTGTTTGTGCTCACAGATGTGGGCCTTCCACTGCCTGCCAAACATATTGCATATGTCAACATTCATTCTCGGGAATCGATAGTGACCCTTTGTCCTTAATAACTATAATGTGGGAGAGCAAAGCTTGACATTTCTATGTTCTCACAGGATTTTTAGGGTTATTTATTTTGGGTAGTTATTGTGACCAACTACGTTTGATGTAGATGTGGTTTTTCTGACATTAACGGAGTCCTGCGGTGAAAATACTGGTTTTAGTCAGTGTACAGCTTCTTGGTGAAACTTCACCACTTTAAGGTAACTATTTTAACATCATGTGCAGGTATGATGCCAGGTCAAAACTAGCTGGCTTGGAGATGCGTGCACACATGCAAAATATTAATTATTGCAGTATACTCCTTAAACTAGAGGGCTTTTGTATTAAATTATAGTATGCAAGTACTTGGCAGTGGACCACTCTTAGAAGATCAAAAAAAAAAAAAGTTTATACAGTCCCTACACATATTTGGTAATTCTCTGCCACTTTAAGATATTGCTGCACAGTTATAGACTACCACTGTCTCATGACTCATAAATTAACATCCCTAATTAATTAACATTTACCAGAGACAAAGGCTACATTTCTGAGAATATATCAGATGCTTCTACTCCTAAACAAAGCAAAAGGATGTTAAGTTTTTTTGAGTAGTCTTTTGGTGTTCATCCTTTCATCAAAGTATGTATGCATGCTGCAAGCTTATTGAAAACAGTAACAATTACTCTCTTACAGTCATTGTTCGGTCTGACTGACCCTGCTAGTAATTAACTTCTTTTGCATGGAAATCAGATTTTTAACTTTGTGCTACATCGTAAATGTTTGTCTGTATGTAATTTCCCTTTCCTTTGAAAAACAACAATGACGTACTTGCACAATGACCCTGACTGAAACAGATTTTTTTTGTGAGATTTGGGGGGAAAATTAAACATTTACACTGGAAAAGGCCTCAAAATTGCTTCTTTGCTTTTTGTAGATGGTGTGGTTCTGTTGGCTTTATCACATCTTGACCTCCAGCAGGCACTGGGGTGGTTTGCAGCTGAGTGTGACGCGTGTTAGGATGGGAGTCAGCACCTCCAAGTCTGAGGCCATGGTTCTCTGCTGGAAAATGGTGGATTGCCCCCTCTGAGGTCGGAGTGAGTTACTGCCTCAAGGGCTGGAGTTCAAGTATCTTGGGTTCTTGTTCACCAGTGAGGGTAGAATGGAGTGTGAGATGGATCAACGGTTTGGCGTGGCATCTGCAGTATTGCGGGCTATGTGCCGGACCATCATGACGAAGAAGGAGCTGAGCCAGAAGCCCTAACCTATGGTCTTAAGCTCTGGGTAGTGACCAAAAGAATGAAATTGCGGATATCAGTGGCCAAAATGAGTTTCAGTGGGGTGGCTGGGCTCAGCCTTAAAGATAGGGTAAGGAGCACAGACATCCAGAGAGAGCTCGGAGTAGAGTCGCTGCCTTTTTGCTAGTGGATGGCAATCCACTGGCAAAGGGGCCAGCTGAGGTGGTTTGGACATCTGATTAGGATGCCCCCTGGGTTCCTCCCGTTAGAGGTGTTCCAGGCATGTCCCACTGGTAGGGGGCCCCAGCCTGCTGCCCCTGCGACCCACCCCCAGATAAGTGGATGAACAAGGATGGATGGATGGATGGATGGATGGATGGATGGATAGACTATTCACTATTCTGAAGCACTGCAAATAAGACATTTATTTAACAGCTAAATGCCACTACATTAAACCAGTGATGTTCAACAGCTAGCTGCTAGCTTTTGGTATCAGCTAAAAACAATGTTGATGAGAGCAGTGAGACTGAGGCAGAATTATTGAGTTGTGGTCCATGAAACTGAAACAATGAGCCAAAAATGCCAAAATGCTAAGAAGAGCATTTTGGCCTTTTTTGGTTCAGTAGAGTGAAAATTCTCCATGGGTTTATCACTGACCCCTTTTACCTTACATGTTGCGATTTTATCCATTGTTAATGCAAGTGTTTGATGAGAGCAGCTTGAACTTCCACCTTTCAAAACTTTTCTGAAAAAACAAAAACTTACCATTTGTTGCCTGGTGGTCCAGACTTGTTGTGACATCCAGGTCCACTTTCTGTCCACATCGTCCTAAACCCTGAATGAGCTGCTGCAAAGGTAATTCACTTTCCAAGCTTGGGTAGCACCTCAGGCCACTGGAGCACCTCGGTGTATAGACCCCGCAAAGCTCCCCCTCAAGCCTGGCGCACAGTGGACAGCATCCGCAGCCTGGCTCCCTTACTATTTCCGCACATGTTGTTGTGACTTTGGGACAAGCAGCTAGGCGCTCCGCGGTACAACTTGGGCATCGGAAAGCCAAATCCCCAAGTAAGAATCCTGGCAAAGCAAAATATGCAAACAGCAACCCGTAAGTAACATATATGACCATTCTAACGCTTTCTAGGTTTTTCGTGGCTACCGTAAGTCAAAATGACCCTTGGTCATAAGATGACAGTATGAACCTCAGGACCCTGACAGTCAACTGTGAGTGGGTAAACACTGTGATACCACTGACAGGGTCCTATCTGCTCTCATATTACTGCCTGGCTGAAAATCAGAAGAACTAGAGGGCCCATGACATCAAGGTATAGGCTCCATCCTGGAATGATTTATTTTGTTTCGGTTTATTTGTGCAGATATAAGTTTAAATGGTATAGAAAGATATTGTGGAATCCCTAGAAGTCTACAAGGTGTTTACAAGTATTCTCATTTGCGCACAAAAAGATTTACGCCCACATGTGAATCAAATTCAGTATTATATATTAACAAAAATCAGGTGGACTTCATTGTTTTTCTTTTTCTCAAAATCATAGCAGTGCCGAGCTGAAATGACAAACACAAATACAACTGACTCAGCCCCATGCACACTCCCTCATAAAAGAAAGTTCAAGTCAATACAAACCACAGAAAACCAGATCTTTCCTGGGGAATATTAAAGCTAGTGCTGAGTGTCTGTGATGTGGCCCCTTCATTCCCTGCACGTCAGCTGGCACTCAGTTAAAGGTGAGGCCAGGGGGGACCAAAATTGCTCTCCATTTCTATGTATCCCAATTATTTTTACTAGTGGTGGTGGTTAACATAATGTGCTACGTTACCAAATTTTCCTGGAAAACCAAACTGATTACGCCACAGCTGTCCCTCAGCCTCAAACAAGTCAGTGTTTACTTGAACCCTATGGAGATGGGACTGTTGTGACATACAACTGACCTCAATCTGGTGTTTCTTTTTTCTGTTTGTTTTTTTTTTGTCATTTCACCTCTTTATTCTTTGACTGTAACTACATATAGTACACATTAAGTGTGAATGACATCCATGCAGCAGTGAGTGCTTGTAAGACAACTTACAACAACACTTCAATCAGTATATAAACAGGTTAAGAAATGCAAAATACACAACTGATAATCTGATATGAAATTATTTCAATAAATATGAAGAAGAAATGAAATGAAATGAAATGAAATGAAATGAAATGAAAAAGTAACCACTCCAGTCCTACACAGAATTCAATCCAGTGAAATAATAAGTCGAGTTTAACATGTGTCTTGGTTGTATACAATAAATGTACATTGAGAGCTGAACTGCTTTTGCACAAAACAAAAATTGCAAATAACATATTTTGTCTTTTTTTCTTTCTTGAGTGGATTTTAAGCTTCAGGAAACAAAGACTTTGTTTTAACATAAGAACACATACTTGCCCATCAAGGCAACAACTAAACCAACTTACAGTACATTTAAATGTATCTCCATTATTACTGTCACTTGCAATCATTATTTCTTAGGTGATTTGGTCAGTGGGCTTCTGCCCTGATCATGACTGCACATAGGCTGCAAAACTTAAAAGTGAGATGGATAATACCTTCTGCAGGACAGGGCAATATTTTGATTAAACAGAGGAAACTGTGTCTAGAGTTTTCATTAAAGTTGAGATGCAATAAAAATGCCCTTTAGACCCTTGTACATCACATCTCTGGACATTTTGTGCACCTATTTAACAATAGATGCCAAAAAAGTTTTATAAAAAAGTAAAAAAAAAAAAAAAAAAAATCTAAAAAATCTTCAAATAGACTGAATCACCATGACATCACGCAAACAATAGTCATTTCCATGTAAACAACTGGCAATTGATTTGAATTGCAGAGATATGTAAAATCAGGACACTTGTTTATTTCTGTCGTCATTTTCAGTCGTAACTGTGATACTTAAAGATAATTAAACACAGTGGTCGGACATGTGTGATGTTCCTGCTGTGCTTATTTTGTATACTGTGTTGCTTTGCTATCATCTTTGATAAACCAAATCTAGTGGCACAGAAGCTAAACAATGTACTGCTGTGGACAGGAGCTGCAGGAAACCGTATTTCAGTCACCCTAAAAAATTAATATTAGTGTAAGTGTACGCTATATTTGAACATTACATTGTGGTAGACCAGCAACTCAAGTGGTCTAGGTAAAATGATTGTTTTTGTCAGTGAAGTCTGGTGGCTTTGATAAAGTTTCAATTCCCCATTGGAAAAGGCTGTCTCCACAGCAAAGTAAAGTGGTTTGAATATTCTAAACATATCATTCACTTAAAGGGGAACTAACGTTTTTTTTCAACCTGGGCCATATCTTCCGATCTACTTTTGTCTGAGTGAGTGATAGGATGTTCAATATTTGACATTTCTCCAGTACGAAGCTAGGGTTGACCTGCTTGCAACCCGTGAGCGCGCACTATATTGAGTAATAGGGCACTCGGACAGCATCAAACACCACTAACCACTAAAAGTGCATTTTTTCCACACAGATAGGCTCGGATTATCCGACAACATAACGGAAAGGAGAAATGAACGTCTGTCTTTACCTTTAGCTGGAATTGTACATATTTGTTGTGGCAAGTCAAAACACTTCCTATGCCTGCTCCCTCTCTTTCTCTCCTCGTCCCTCTTCAATGAGCTCTGTGTCCATGTACATCCGTGTACTCCATGTTCAAATAAATACGGGCGGTCATCAAATTCAAATGGCTCATCCAGATCCAGTTGGTCAAAATCGGGTAAAAATTCAGCCATGACTACTCCAAACAGTCGCATTTGTAAGCTTGCTCCAGCGGTAATTTCCTGCAACAACTCAAGTCTCGCGAGACCAACTGCCGTAAAACACCATAGACTGTATAGTAAAACACCAAAGAAGAGGAAGAATCTCGCGAGACCTGAGATTTCAGAGCCAGACTTTCACTCTCTGAGTGAGTGTTTTAACTTGCCACAACAAACATGTCCGAATTTTTACCTGGTTTTGACCAACTGGTTTTGGGGAAAAGGGAAAAGTCCCTAAGTCAGAAACAGCTTGAAAATCAAAACCAACCCTGAGTATGATTCCCTTACATCAAAGTGTTATGTTGAAACTAATGTCCTGATAAGGTCAGAGAAACCACAGTTAATAGTTTACCAGATCTGAAGACATTTTGTGACAAACTGAAATAACAAATGGGTCCCAAGTGTTGGTGTGTTGCTATTATCTGTCAGCGCCTTGCCAGGCTTCACCTTTTGTCTCCTTCCTCTCTGGATCTTTTGTGAATTGTGAACCAAGCATTGCCATTAGAGAAACTGCTATAGTTTCTCTGCAGCCTGTACAGGCTTCCATTTGTCTCTCCCATTTCGTCTTGTTTCTCAGTTTTTTCTTTGTGGCATGATAACTAAAGATTTATCGTCTCTGTTTTACAACTCACCAGTTAGGTCCACTTTTCTCCCCTTGCTGTCTGGACCAAGACTGTCAGGCCTTTTGCACACAAATTGTTCAACCTCTAGTATCTTAAAGACTGTGGCAAATAATCAATAAGGAGAAGTGATACAACACTGGATCTGGATTATCAGCCTTTCACTTCTTTTTATTGAAACAGATTTTTTTTGCCTCCAGTGTATCCACTCTGTTCCTCTTTTCGTCTGGACTGAGGTTGTTTGGCCTTTTGCATTAAGATAAAAAAGTCATTTCAATCTCCAAAGTCTTAACAGCCACAGTTAATAATTAATACAAGTTATATAACACTAACTTTCTGATACAGCCTCCTATCCTTATATTGGAAAGTTTTTGTTTAGCCTCTGGCTGTCTTTGATTCTTCATGACTGCAGTCCACCAGAGTCTGAAGTATTCCATTTGAGTGCATTTGACTCTGGTGGACTCTCCATCGGTGCCCTTTGAGCATTGGGTAGCCATCTCCTGTCAGGCCTCTGCTGGAATCCTCAGTGGCCAAGTCTGTTGGACTTTGACGGACTCCCCTTCGGTGACCCTGGAGTACCCAATACTAGAGTTCGTCACACAGGAATCCACCTTCTCGTCGGCATCCGTTTTTTCTTATTTTATTGTTTTTAGCCTTGCTGACTGTAGTCTACCAGAGTCTGACATCTTCAGTCAGACTCTGCTTAGATCTGGTACACTCCTAATAAGTACCCTTGGAGCATTTGATGGGACTAATATCCCTTCAGTGGCCCTGGAGCAAGGACTACTAAAGCTCCTCACTAGGGGGCCTCCTGCTCTTTGGCCACTGGTGTATTCGTCTCTGTCTTAGACAGAACGACACAACCTGATCAGCACAGCCTCAGGCACTTAACTCCACACCTCCTCCTGGCAGCTAACCCCTCTGAAAAAGTCCATCAGCGCTGCTTCCTCCTTCTCTTCAGTGAGATATTTTAACTGTCAGATCTGTAGCTTTGACAGGGTTGCAGCACAGAGGAAGTAACAGGCTTTAATTCTTTGGATGAGTTTTGGTTGACATATCCCTCCTGATTAACACTGTCAGTCACCGTCAAAACAGTCAAAAGTGGTAAACCATTTTTGTGCTTGTAATAAGCTATGGATTCCAGTCATATTACTTAAACATATTCTGTTTTTATGCTTAACTAAAATTAACCAATTCATCAATGTAAAAATCATGTTCTTCAATAGTCATAAACCACGTTCATATCACTTCTGACTCTGACTGGGGGGGGGTAACAAACCACTGGCCATCATTCTGACATGTCCACGCAATGTTTAGTTAACTGCTCCCAGCAACCCCGACACAGCTCCTGCACTGTGCTGAAAATGGTGTGGGCAGGACAGGTACGGCACTTAGTGCAAATGAGACATATGACATGGCACTGAGTGGTTAGACTTAAACTAAATGCACCCCTCCCAAACAGGACAGGTCAAACAAGTCATGGATTTTGGTCACTTTCTTTTTCTATTTATTGAATGTCTCAAGAACTTTTCAAGGAAATACAGTATAACTACAAGGTTATATTGGTTAGATTTTATATTTAATTTTGCTTCATTGATTGAAACAGAGAAGTTAAAACTATATCATGAGAACATGAATGATGATTGCATAGTGACATTTGATGTAATGATGGACTAACACACAGAAATGAGTGCTGCACCTCTTGGAGACTCTGCACTAACAGGAAACCTCTCGCCCATTACAGAAATGAGTGCTGCACCTCTTGGAGACTCTGCACTAACAGGAAACCTCTCGCCCATTACAGAAGGAAGATATTTCCTCATCTTTAACTGACCTCAGGATGCACACTAGGGTTTCCAGCCTTGCAGTGCAGCGCCAGTGTGATGTCACGGTAACTCACTGTGTAATATGCTTCACCTTAGCTGTTTTGAGAGTATGAAGTAATGTCTGTCAAGGCCATCTATCCTCACTATGCCTAATTCTGCCACTTATATAAGATTTCTGGACTGGAAAAAAATGTTTGTGACAGGACCAATGGAGAAACAAGAAAAGCTTGGTAATGGTTTAATTGTTTTTTTGGCATGACGACCTGTAAACAAGACTAAGCCTTCAAATTTATGAATTCCTAGCTTGAAAAATAACCCAAAGTGTTAGTTAAAAAGCATGTTTATGTCCTTAAACTGTTGCTGCCCTATTATGAGCTTCATATGTCATTAGGAGTAAATTTGATATAATTGGTAATGAAATAGTTTTGGTTTTGATTGAAACCACTGCGTGTATAATCTGAAGATTTCTTGCTGCACCTGCCACGGTGGTATTGTAAAAAAGACTGTGGCAGAGAGTAATGCATTACTTGGCGTGGTGAAATTCAGGATTTTCTGGTCCAAACTCCAATTTGGACAAAATTCCAACCCACTGACATTTTAAGGCACTTTACAATTTTCTCCCCACCCACATATGCAGCTGCATGGTGATGGAAGACTCTTGTTCCACTGAACAACTGGCATATCACAAGACACTCCATTCTCAATCCTCTAAAGGCTGGTAAGGTATTTTATTCATTTCTTTTATTGGGTCAGTGTTCAAATTAGTCAGCTTACTCTTACTATTCCTGTAAATTCACCTAAAACATCTATCCAAGGCATAGCCAAGGTAAATTGCAATCTGTTCTTGTTCCATTTTAAGTACACTTTCATGCATGGTCTTATTTGAAAGGAAATAGTGATGTGATGTTCGCGAACGAGCCGAGTCTTTGAACCATCTCTTTGAAGTGAACGAGTGAACCGGCTCCTTAGGGTGAACGAACCAGTTCCTAATTTCTTTATTTGTCTAGTTTGCATGTTACCCAGCATGCAGTTTGGACACGCTGGAATAAGTCTGAATTTAGACTCTAAACTTGTTATTGAGAGCCCTTTTGGCCATGTTTTGGGATAGGGGGAGGTTGTTGGTTATTCAGGTACGAACGGGACATGTTATGGACTGGATCCCCCCCCCCCCCCCCCCCAAACACACACACACACACACACACACACACACAGAGCAAAAAATAAAATGAAACAAACGGATGAACTGCATGTTTGAACCGGCTCTTCAAAGTGACCAAGAGCCAAAGAACTGGCTCTCACAAATGAACGAGAAATCCCATGACGAAAAGGAAACACCCTGAAGTCACAGAAAATCAACATCTTTCAAGTGTTTCTAAGGTTTTGTCCAGGCACTGGATTCAGGAAGTGGAACTTTTTTGGCATCATGTGCTCCTAAATAACTTTCACAGGAATGAACAGGGCCCCACCTCCAAAGGTGTATTCGGTTTTCTTTAAACATCCATGGCTACATGCAATGACAATAGAGGCATTCCAGTTCTAACGTGTTTCACTGATGCGAACACAAGTGGACAGCCAAGACACATCTCTGTTGATGCCTGTGTTTATAATGCATCTCCAGCTGACAACTTGTGTTCAGATTCCATTACTGCCCAAGTCACTTATGCCAGAAGGGCAAAGGACCATGTGCACAGTTAGGCCTATTACATCTATGCTTGCTAGCCACATTAGCAGCTGTGTGAGTACAGCAGGAGATATCGCTGTCAACAGTATTTAATCTTGATTTTCCATAGGGCAGAACGATGGACAGTCATGCAACACTTCATCCGACTCAACATAAATTGGGCAAGTTATAGAGTGTTGGCTCACTGTTACCAAAACAACCACCAAATCCTGCACTGATGGCGTAGTCCTTGATGGGGACACATCAGGACGTGTTAGCTTTTACACCACAAAAGATATGTGGTCAAATGCGTCTCAGATAGTCTTTGTTTGAGTGATCGGATCATAATGCGTCTTGGTGGTCCTTTACACTTGTATTTAAAGCTGTCCACTTGTGATTGGATCACCCAAGATGCATGTAAGTACCAGGTATAGATAGAGCTAATGTGATTTTGCCAGGGTATCACTGCTATCAGCCGTTATACCTTATACCTCACTTAACTGTGGGAGATCTATCCATACTACCTAACCATCTGAATCGTCACATCTCCTCCAGTGCAAAGCAGGGTAGTACAAATGACAGTAAATCACAGAACACACACAAATTTATACAAGGTTGGTGGTATGTACTTAACAGATCTGTGGAAAAAGCGTAGTAGTTTTTGCAGACCAAAACAAGGATTTATGTGTTTCCCCCTCCTTTCTAAGGCAAATATCATGTTTACAGTACATGGCCTTTACTCTTGTTCCTACCTGACAAAATATTTTCCATGACTTTATATAAGAGACACTGTCCAAATAGCACGTGCGTTGCCTTTCACAGGCATGGAGCATTTAGCAAACCGTGTCTATCTGCTGTGTACTCTGTTTGCTCTGTCACTTACACTGTTATGCCTTCAAGTTAGGGAAATGGAAATGTTTTCTTACGACCACTCCTCAGCATTTCCCCACTCACAAATGCATTATGATTATATTATGTGTACGCGTCGCTTAGCAACTCCAAATGAGTGGGCAATAGCTGAACAATGTTGGAACGTTTAATTTTACACTTAAGCGGAACGACCTGATAGTGCAGTGCTGAGAGATATTTTAACTGGTCTCCTGAAAGATCCATCTGTCAAAGCGTCATTTAGTCGAGACAAATGGAATGCCACAGAAAGGTGGTCACATTTTCCACAGTCAGTCATTTTCCTCACTCATGGATATAATGCAAAGGAGAGGAGTGAAAAGAGGCCTTAACTTGGATTCTGATACCAAGCACTAAACAACAGACTAATGAGGCTGTAGGGTCGAGAAGAAAAATAGGTCTCAAAATGATTTTTGATAAAATAGCAGGATTTGTACTTTATAAAACTGTACCTCAACAAAATCAGTATTCATTAATATTCTCCACACAGAGGAACATTTGTTCCTTCTAATAGATTTAATGAGACATATTTAACTTATAAAAGTTTTTTTTAAAAAGTACGTATCTGCAGTGTTTGGGGAAGCAGGCTCAGTTGCAGATCAGTGAAAGCAGATTATCATGTAATTACTCCAGAGAACACCAAACAGCCCTGCAGCAAAAACTCCATCCAGCTTTGTTTTATCAAACAGTGGCTGTACACAAAGAGCTTGGGCTGAATGTGATCCAGTATCCAGTGGTCACCTTAACTAGTATGTAATAAGATGCTCACCGCCACAGTCATCTCTATGAATACCTGGCTCTGTCCACTGTGGTGCAACAATAATAGTTCAAACCAATGGCCAGAAAAAAATGTTGGCATTGTACGTTTCTACAAACCACAGATACGTCACATTTGCACATTATTATGTAGCAGATACGTTGAAATTTTATAAGTCAACAACACTGTGGTTAACATGTAGTTAGATTCAGGCACAAAAACTACTTGGTTATGGTTAAGAAAAGATCATGCTTTGTCTTAAAATACCCTGTTTTACAACCCTGACTGGAAACACTGCGATGAACACTGCGATGTCTCGCTAAAAAACAACAGGTTTTGTAGGTTATTGGTCTTGAACAGTGGTCTGCAGCTTGGCAGACGTCTCACCTAGATGACACACTATCCACCACCGCCTGATGAAAAAGTCAGCTCATACATCACGTCACTGTAGAAATGCTGATACATATGAAACGTAATCGTGGTTTGCAGAAATGCACAATGCCAAAATTGTCTCCAAGTGACTAGGCCATCTAGTTCTACAACCAAAGTTAGCCACACAGTAAAAATTAGTTGTATTGATCCAGTAATAAGGTTTGTTAGAAAGTTGCACTAATCAATATTTTTGGAAATTATAGATCAAATGTGCAATATAAAAAGGTGTAAGGGAACCAACAGAAGATCACCTGCATCTACCATTCCCCTTAGCTCTGCGGAAAACTGTAGCATCTTTCAGCACACTGTTTTGTTTTTTTACGGCTTCACTCTCATCAGCCAGTTCCCAGTTTGGTTTCACTCCGGCTGCATTCGGCATGCTTAAATGTTTCCTAACTTAATAAGGATAAGTGTTAGCTAAAGGTTAAGACAGGCCTCCAGGAACTGATTTAAGTTTCCTAAAATGCAAGTCAAACTTTGAGTGTAAGTGCACATGATCACATCTGAGTATGTGTGTATCTCCAGCCAGTAGTGAAAGTGCTGAGCAAAGATGGGAACATTCAGGTCTGTGTGTTTCCTCCAGGAGCTCTGGCTCCCTGTCACAGTCCACAGACATGAGGCTCAGGTGAAATGGAAACTGTGAACTGCCTCTGGTTGTGAATGTTTCACTTTCTGTTTGTGTGTTTGCTCGCCTGCAATAACAGCCTGGCAAGCTGTTGAAGGTATTTCCCCACCTCTTGCTGAGTGCATGCTGGATTAACCAAATGTTGCTGTTACCCCCTGATCTTAAACCTTTACCCCTCTGACCCTGTGTAGGAATAAAACTGACCACAAAACAAACATTACTATTAAATATATCTGTGAGATACCACTATACAGGCTTGTTGACATTGAGGCCTCTCAGTTCAAGTGTCCCTAGGGGGCTTTGTGCAGAACATGTCTTTGGGTAGCATGGGAACAGCCGGGCTCAGTCTGGGAAAGGAAGCAGGCTGTCCATTTCTGTTGCACAATCCAATTAGCTCTGAGTTACACCGATAAGAAAACTGGACCAGATCACACAGAGGCTTTTTGTGACCACTTGTACATCTGTTTGTTGGCTGGTAAACCATTTGAAGCGTCCTCAGCACAGGTTCTAATCAAGGCTTTAACCAGGGATCCACACGGAAACAATCCTGCTTCAAACAGCAACGTGAAACCTGCGGTATGTGCCTATAGAGTATTTTCTCTTTGCTTATCAGTCTGGGCTTTTGATATTTTAAACTTAAACCTGCTTTACTTAATTCATATTTGTTGAGCACAATAACTGGTGCTTTTGTTTTATTAAGGTAAATAATATAGAAGATTAATATGTTCAGTTTTTTGCATTTTTATCAGTCTTTTAATTTTTCAGGAACTTTTAAGTAACTTGCCAGTTTTGAGAATTCCCAGCATTTACAGTGTTTTTGTTTTACACAAGCACAGACATTACATGTGTGCAAATAAAAAAGAAGAAGAAGGAAAAAAAAAAAGAGGAAATCTTCCTCTCACTGCATTCCCTGGTAACATCTGTTTTCAGTGTCTGCCTCCCACGAGATAAGTTCATTAATTTGTGGGAATGTCCAGGAAGCAGATGGCCATCACGTCTGTTTCATAGAGCTTATTGGTTTTTTTTGTCGTTTCAAAATGTGTTGCTGGAAGTTTGAACATGTTCACAAATCCTTGCTTTCAAAATAATAGAGCTTGTGAGGGTGGAATTTTAAATTTAAGCATAGACAGGTCCAGGAAGAAATAGTTGCTATAGAGGTCATGCATTGTCTCTGTGATTTGGTGTTAATCGATGTACTGTATTGCACATTATCACTATAGTGTGGGGGTGGAAGTGGAGAAAATGGATTTTCCAGCTGGAGGAAGTGTGCCTGTGTGCTTGGACATGACAGATATCACAAATTGAGACAAATACATTTTGAAAATTACATTTTGTTCTTTCTGCAGAGGAAGCAGAGAACTCAGGCTCCTGCATGCTACTAGTCCATTAATCTCCATTGTGTTTGCATTTCTGTTGTAAAAGCTGGTCCTAAATGACAGAACAATTTAACTAAATGCCATGATTGTTGTTATTTTTAACAGATGGTGTTCACTGCATATTTGCTGGCACTTGTCTTCATTGGGACAGGTAAGCCAAATTTCAAGTACTTAGCTTTCTGGTAATAAGGTCATCCACACATTAGTAAAGCAAAATCATCACAATGGTTTGAAGCTCAAATGAGCATTATCTGGACCATCTGGTCTCACAGATCATGTGAAATGACCACGACCTGTTAAAACTGCATTATGTAGTTATGGCTTGTAATGTATTAAAGTTACGTGCTGGCTCCATGGAAACAATACCAGTGGAAAGTCAGTTAGGATCCTTTGTCATGGTGGACGCACAAATTCCCTGATTCAGCAATGCCACAATGTTACGACCCCGTAAAGAGCAAGAAAGTCCACACAGGGAGGAAAGTTAGGGTGGTGTATGGGTCGAACAAACAAAGGACTTCACTGTTCATGTCAAGTCAATGTTGACTTCTTTTACTTTTACGTACTTACGTCCTTTACATAGTTACGTCACATTACGTGATGTACTTATGTCACTTCACGATGTACTTCTGCCCCATATTTAACAAACATAGTTATTTCAACTGAAAACAAAACCTTTTTCTAACTATAAACAAGTAGCTTTGGGGCCTAAACCCAACCTTGGCATGCCGTACATGAAAAGCATAGCTATTTAATCAAAAGCACAATCTTCCTAAACCTAACCCAGTAGTTTTTGTGCCTAAACCCAACCCTGCAGCCCTGTACGTAGCAAGCGTAGTTATTTAAATAAAAAACACCATCTTTTTCTAAACATAGCCCAATAGTTTTGGTGCTTAAACCAAACCGTGGTGCCCTATACATAACAAACATAGCTATTCCATTCAAAAGCATTATCTTCTTCTAAACCTAACCAAGTAGTTTTGGTGTCTAAACCCAACCATGCCGCCACCGTGTAATTTAACACATTATGTACCACCATCACGTAATCTGGTGTTAAGAGACTATGGTCATTTCATATATTTCTGTGAGATCATGTTATATTCAGGGCAATGTTAGGGTGGTTTTAAAGTTAGACCTATCAGGTTCCCTTGATATGCATGCCTATTATATATCAGTCAGGCTCAGTCCATACTAAGCAGGCAAAAATGTTTGCCTTTCTCTCCATTTTGGACTCCCGTCTACACTAAGAAGGCATTATTCACTACTGAAAAATTAGCTTTTCAAAAACGAGAGTACAGAGAGTACAGTCTGAAAATGCTGACCTTGGGTTTTAATATGAAACTGAGCTTTTGGGAAACAATAATATAAGCTTGCCTGGACACATGCTGATTTTGTCTGACAACTTCACGATCATAAAATAAGGATTTAATCAGTGTCTCAATACAGCTGTAGATGAGATACTGTTCGCCTGGGTAGCATTTATTACCTGGGATCGAATAGCTGTCATTCAGTATCCTGACAACAGGAACAGCAGGCCTCCATGACAACAAAATAAATTGCGAGATCAGCTGTGTTAAAATAGAATAGGTGAACACAGGGAGCATAAGATTACAGAATGGAAGTTTAACCAGCTGAAGCTCAGCACACGGCTGATGATACAGCTGTGCTACACATATTTAATTGTGAATTGCCTGTTGCCTTGCCTCCTCCACCTGCATCTTAGGTGGGAGGAACAAAGATGCACGGAGAGGGGGTGAGGAAAGGAATTGAGAATGTACAAACAGAGAAATGAGAAGAGGGGATAGTTTTGTTGCTTAATGACTGAAAGACAAGAAAAAGAATCCAGATATTTCAGTGTGGACAAGGTCTTCACAGAGAGTAGGTAACCATGTCTGTGTCAATGATGGTAGATGTTTTTCTTCAGTTGTACTGACAATTCAGAATGTTACTCTTACTCATGATAAGTTTTTTGCAGGAATGGCTGCAAAATTTGTTGTTCCACCATGTGACAGCCACATGTTTGATAGTGGTGTTGGCTACTGCCTGTCAGACTTCAACAGGAGCATGGAGACGAGTGGTTATCAAGACATGTGCCCATGGCCTACTGTAAAACGGTAAGGTTTAATTTATAGTTAATTATAGATACAGATATAGAATTTGCTTTGGTCATTGCTTAACAAATGCAGGGTTCACAGTTGCATTCTCACAATTAATCTCTTTATTCATATCAGTATCAATAATGTAAACTTATAAACTTAATATTTTTTTACTAGGACCTTCAGGACTTTGATCAGGTAGCTTGTGAAAAATAAGGTGTCAGATGAAGTAGACAACAGCTGATATTCCAATTCACCCCAAAATCAGAAATATATATTTTTCCTCTTACATGTAGTGCTTTTTATCAATCCAGATTGTTTTGGTGTGAGTTAACAGGTATTGGAGACATCAGCTGAGGAGATGTCTGCCTTCTCTCCAATGAAATTGAACTAGATGTAACTTGGCCATGAGTAATGGAAGCACCAATAAAATACATTTGAGAAATGCAACAGCAATGTCTCTTTCCAGAAATCATGACCTCGCCATGTCCACCAAAGCTTTTTTCCTGAGGCCGGCATATTTTTTTAGTGATTTGCAATGGGAGCAGGCACTGATCGTCGCTGAGCACTGCATGCTGCAAATTCGAGGACCAACTGTCACATCTCACACATACAAGTGCGGTACTTGATCTACTTAAAAAAAGTAAGGCAACTTTTTTCATCATTTTATCCTGTAGATCAAGCAAGAGTAGTCTTTGCATGTACATTACTTTTGCAGGTGATGTCAACTTACTTTTGCAGGTGATGTTAACTTATTTTTGCAAATAAAGTCAACTCAATTGTGTTAAGTTGACTTTACTAGCAAAGGTAAGTTAACATGACTTGCAAAATTAATGTACATACAAAGACTACTCTTTTTTGATCTATGTGATAAAATGATGCAAAACGTTGCCTTATTTTTTCTCAGTAGATAAAATACGATATATTTTTGTCATGGTGAACTACTTAAATCAAGTATGACATCTACGTATGTGTTGGTCAATCTGTCCAATATAAAAATTGACATTTTGGCCTCATGGTGCTAGAAAAAACAACAAAATTAAGAGGGTTAATTCCCTGGAAATCATAAGTACACTCAACAAAACTGACATATTGTACAATAATGAAAACTATTGTTAGTTGCAGCCCTAATACTGTATACTCTGGTATTAATTATTCAACGTAACAAAACAAAAGGGTTTGTTTGCTTTGTTTAATAATAATTCCAGATGTGTTGTAATATTTTAGTGTATTTACGGCATGGAACATACAGTATACAACATCGGAAACACCTGAGACGCCAGCGCCAGACGCACCATAAGACAATGCCAATGACCCGACACATATCTCATGGCATTCACATCCTATTACATAATGGTTCTTCTAATGAAAAGTGAACTTCCGCAAACATGTTCTACAAAACGAACATCCATTCTGTCTAGCCTGAGGAAGCACTTGCAGGGATGAGACCCCACCGAAAGTCTGACCTTAAAGGTTTGAACATCCCAAGCAAATGACGGCTCCATTCAAAATCTGACCAATACGTTGATAACGCAAAAAACACAAAATGCAGCACCTCACAAAATATAAAACTGTACAGAACTTTCCTGTTCTGTATGTAAACTATGCATGTAAACTGACCTTGAGATCATGAACTTTGGAGGACACCTTTTGGTTGACATCCTCCAGCTCTAGGAAGATCTTCTGAAAAACCTCAAAAGTGTATTTCAGTTTGTTAGGGTACCTTAGTTCCACGGCGTAGCCTAGATGAGGCCCATCAGATATGTACAAGCATGTGCCACATCAGGGATACCAAAAAGGACCTCTGCTCCCTCGATGGCTATTCCAGCTTGCTTGGGGAGATCTTCGTCTCTGGCTTTGCTAACCACAAAGATGTTGAGGACATGTGTAGTAAGGGCCTCTTGGACAGTCGCAGCATCGTCATCATCAAAAACCTGTAAAATATACCAGAAAGAATAAAACCCTCGTGTATACCAGTGTGAATGATGCATATAATATAGCTCTCTTGGTGCACTTTCTCCCTGCATGGAAGATCAGATTGATATGATTTGGTTGCTTTGGTAGTTTTGAGCAGTTTTGTAGCTTCATAAGACTGTCTACAGGTATCACAGATTTAAATTTAATGCTACTGAAGAGCATTTTAAGACCCATTGGCTAAATCTTCTCATTCAATTTGATAGTTTAATTTCCAATAAATGACAATCTTCAAAATTCCATAAAATAATCTAATCAGAATGTTAGCAGCAGTTCTCAGCAAATTGCAGCACATTCATGTACAAGTCTCTAGGTATCTCTCTGATGATTTTCCAACTTTGACTATAGCAATGTTAATAATTAGATGCTAAAATCATAACATTCCATCCATTTCTACTATGGCACTCCTTAAAAATCAATTTAATTAAAATACAACTAAGCCATCAGCTATCCTGGATTGCACAACCTCATCTCAAACAGGCAGGGCTTTGAAACAGTTTTCTTTACCTTGTAGTCCTTGATTAGCTCCTCTGTCTTTTCACCAAGGTACAGAATGAGGCCTCTGATCACAGCTTCTCTTCTGGACTCAATGCTGTTGTCCAATAAAAAAAAAGAAATGAGATCATGCTAAGTACAGACATCAGAGAGCTACTACCTATAACTAACTGTTTAACTGTTGTACAGTAAGTACATGCCTCAATTAACATGTCAAGGGTCTCATCAAGTTTCTTCCAAACAGCGCCTCCCTTCCTCCTGTAGAGGGTCAACAGGCTGGGCGTGTATTGGTCCAACTTCCCCAGGAATGTGGACTGTAGTGGCTTCAGTGTGATCAGCAGATCTCTAATAAAAAATATGCATAGAAATTTGAAATATATATTACGATATAAACAAAGTGAATAATCAAGCATAACATAAACCCAAATTTGCAATAACTAGGAGCATAATGTATATATGTGTGTGGTGTCAAACTAAGGAAAAACAAACAAAAACAGCGACAAACTTCCTGGGCCTCTTTCATGGTGTGCATTCATGCCTAAAGTGAGAAACACAGTTAACGCTCCAGAAGGAAGTCACCCCAAAGATAGTATGGTAAAAAAGAGTGCACACTTTACTCTAGAACCCCCTTTGTCTTTATGAAGGTTTATGACCTTCACAATGCATTTCAGACGAACTAGCTAGCTAACTAGCAGCGTTTTATTGAGCTGGAATACATTCTTTGTGTTTCGTTAGGGTGCCAATGCTTGGTATGGGCATTTAGTTGAGTTTATCCCTGTCATTTTGGTACATGTTAGGATTGGTGCAATCTAGCGAGCACAGAGATCGTCTGTGCAGCACGCATCTCACGAGGGGGCTCTCGTATGGGTCCATGTCATTGGTTTGACAGCCCATTAGTCCGACTGTCTGCGGTGCTGAACGGCTTGCGGCGGGCGTATGGTGCGTCGCGACCGGCTTGAGGCGGAGCAGGCTCACAGCTTATGTGTTTATCACTTTCTTTTTCATTTTAACCCACACCATGATCTTTTCCTGACCCTAACCAAGTGGTTTTTGTGCCTAAATAATGGTTGGAACAATGGGATGTCGAACCAATGGGCAGTTCCCCTCTACTCTCGTATTTGGTAACTCTGAAGTCGGCGCTGTTTATCACCTGTGGCTGGACTCGCTCTGCCTGCTGCTACGGTTCAGCGGCTAACAAGCAGAGCTAACTTAACTGCCTACAGCCACCGCTGTGACCAAAACCTCCACAAATTAACTCACTAGCGCGGTCACCCACGCCCAGACACACACGGGTGCCTTTTTCTGGCCGACTAAGAGCTGAAACTCCTTGCTAACGGCTAACACCGCACAGGTGTGTTCTGCATGCTGCCGAAAACATGGCACCCGGGCGCCGTCTGATACGTGGAGGAAAGAAAACACATCCCTGCTTACTTTAAAGTACAGCCACTTGAAGCAAGTATTTTAAAACAACTTGCTAACATGAGTTTCAAGTTAGCCTACACAGGAAGTTTCTTGAATCCACTTGTTATGAATGAATGAATGCTATTCTTAATTCCACCAAGAGCCTCCGGTTAGTTTACTTATTAAATTCTACAATAATATAAAACCTTAAAGACGGTAGTATTTAACCAACGATATCACTGACATTAACTTTATTCTTACCTTAAAGTTCAGTCTCCCACGTTCTCGAGCTTTTCTCCTTGGCGGGGACTGGTTTGGACTGGTTTGCTCTAGCACGAAGTACCCAGAAGGCACCACACGGGGCGCAGTTGGAGCAGAGTAAATACAATGAGCAATTTGTTTGTTGTGTGGGTCTGCATAAGAAGATTTGTTGAGCCACTTACATATAGCTTGTTAAGGAAAAAATTCAATATGACTTGTTTTTTGAACAAATGTAGACTAACACTGAGTGCACAACCTATTTTTCCTGTTTTAACCGAGTGTTTCCCCCAACGCATTCCCCACTCCACGAGGTTCCATCGTTGACGGACCTGCCCAGATGTGGGCGGCTAGCCAGCGTGCTGTCGGCAAGAGCTGTAAGTCATCTGGCAGAAGAGCCAGCAATATCTTCCTGGGAAGATCTCTCATGTTGATTGTCACTATACCAACTGAACTGAGATTAGTTGAGTAGTGTACTATTGAAAGAGCTGATATGCGCGAAATGGGCTATGGAAATCAGTGCAAAATTCGAAAATATAGATCAGTTATCAACTGCATAGAAATAAACCTATGGTCAACAATCACTTTTAATAGTGCAAATAAAAGCTTATGCTTATTTTTCTTTTGCATAGATAAATTAGATATTGTTTGTTTACAACTGCGATTGCAATTTATTTCCTACATCCGGCACCGTAACGTTCCGTTTCTCCCATGTTGTCAGCGCCCGAGTAGGAAAAATCCAACGCCTCCACAGTCCGATGGTCAACGGAACCGCTACCATGCTGTGCGTTAGTCCGTTACTATCCGTCATTTTCACCTCCATTGGAATGAATGACTTCCAGTCGGCGTCAATCCATCAGTGCATTAGGTTGTGCACCTAGGGTAATTCACAACTTGATATATTCATGTCAAGAGACAAACTTTGTTTTTTATCGTTATTATCACAGGCTTAATTATGTTACAATTACATATTCTCAGATTTACTTTTTTCAGTGTACCTTTATCCAGAACAAGTACTCAATCTTGTGCCAAGAAGTATTATAGGATATTTCCTATCATAGCAACCAGATGCAACCAAGGTGTCTTAGCTGAAAAAAATGCTGCATTCCAAAGCACTCCCAGCTGAATATTTCCTGGTGTTTTCAGCTGGGAATAAATGCCTTGGTGGAGGCAAGGCTGTCCTGATCAGCTGAGCTGTAACGTTAGCTAGCTCAGTGAGTGCTAGGTGAGCTAGCAGTAAATGGACACTTCCTTCTGCACAGTGATACAGCTCGCAAGTGTAGTTAGGTAGAAGGAAAATAGTTCCAACATGAAACTGCTCACAACAAGGTCTATGGATTATCTTGACTAATCGGGTCATGATTTCTGGAACGAGACATTGCTGTTGAGTTTTTCAAATGTATTTTGAAGCTTGATCAGGACATCTCTGCTTATACAATAAACTGTGTATTTAGCAAGCACTTTATTACAAATATACACCACGCCATCTGTGAGTCTGTGTTAATGTTTGCTGTTTGTTTGGTTGCCTTGGCATACATGTGTTGCCATCTCTGAAAAAAACATTGTAGAGCCCACTGAGTGAAAACTGAAGGCTGGATACAGTGGCACATTACACATTTTATGGCCTTTTCAGTAAAGATATACGACCTTTAGTCATGGGAAAGTCAGATACTTTCCTGTTTCCTGGCTACATTTGGTGCTGGTCAAAGTTTCAGCTAATTACTCAACTTTTAATGAAAAAGTGCTAGACTGTTGCTGCTGGGCTCATATTTCCAGACAGCTGTTGTTTGTGGAGACTTTTGCTCTTGCCGTGCTACCTACAGTAGACTGCAGTATACTTTAATTATGGCTGTAATAATCCATATTTTACTGTTAACATGATTTGGGGCTAAGCTTCCATACAGCTCAAATGGTGTGTTAGGGTGGAGTGTCTATCATCGCACGGAGCCCAGCTTGTTGATCAGGCTTCCAGCTGTCAGGCTCAATTGAATCTCAGTGGATATTTTCCACACTAAAACCTTGTAGTGACAACCACTCGCGCGATTTATACTGCTTTAGTGAGGCTATGGTCGCTTCCCCACCCAGAGGACATGACACATCAAAAGTTAACAGTGAAATGTAAGCTGACTCCTAAACACCAGTGGGTGATTTCTCCATTTATAAAAAGCTTGAAGTCGCCAAGGCTAGATGTTTTTGGCTCACTTTGCGTTATCTTAAAATACTGACTTTAAATATTAAAGTTGCAGCTTTAAAGGCCCATGCCAGCCTTTTTTTTTTTCTTTTTTAAAAGCCGATACTTCAAGTGATATTTGTCACATTAGTGGCCACTTTCAAAACACACAGGAACCACAGCTGAAAGTATTTATAAATGGTCTTCTACCTTGCAGACATTGTTTTCCATTAATTTCCATATGAAGATACAGACTTGAAAGATGAGTTTGGCACCTCTTTCAAAAATTACCAGCCCATTAAATGGCCATTATCAGTTATTATCACCACCACTGTAATGCTTTAATTGAGGCAAACTGTACCTACCAGTTGGCAGGAATGGAGAGAAAAAAGACAGAAGAAGAGAAGAAAAAGAGATTTCCAACATTAAGAAACGGTTGCAGCTTCTTTTGGCTTAGGCACCAAAACTATGTAGCAAGGTTTAGGAATCATAAGTGCTATACTGTAGACAACTGGACTTGCTTGCGTTTCTTGAAGATGATATACGTAGCACTTACGATTATCAAGACCTGGATGACTGAGAATCTTCACCGACAGAGGTTTAGGAATAGGTCATGGGTTGGATTAAAATAAGTGAGTTTGTAACATAATTTATGTACTTAGGTTAATTTAGGTTACATATGTGACTTAAGTTTGGTACGTTAAGTGCTTCACTTAAATTATTTAACAAACTTACATGTAAGTTAACGTAAAATAAGTCAAACTTTTGGTTTCACATGGAACACAAGCAGCAGCTGCCTGAGTAAAGGCCCGTGTTTGTTTGACCTCTTCATTATCCACCTCAACCTCCTTCTTATGCAGACTTTGTCCCTCTTTATACTTAACCTGACACCTCCTTTGCTTGTGTCATCATTATTACTGCCACTAGAGTTTGCTGCCTTATAATAAACGTAAATACGTACACAACGTACACAAACGTCATGCATTTCCTGTATTTTTGTCAATTTAGTTTTGCTCTTGTGTGAAAATACTGTTAACTGCAAGTGTCTACTGATATAAGATGTTAGCATTGCTTTACCATGCAACTGAAAATTCATAACACAAACTTAAATGCAGGAATGAACTAGCAAGAACTTTTTCACAGACTACAGACTAATATTAATTCTAAAAAAAAAAAAAAAACAATGTAAGAATGTTAGAGGGACCACTGGAAACATTTTGAGCCATCTTAACTTTGTGCTCTACCTTGCTCTCTTTCTTTGCAGCACCTACAACGCACTGAAGGTTTGTGTGGATGAATGGGCAAGTGTGTCTTGGTGTAGGGGTCACGGATTTCTGGTAGACGAGGTCTTCCTGGAAGTTCATAAGATGTACTTCAAGCTCTGCGGACAGGTCCACGACCCCCCACTCACCACTCTCATTATGTTAATAGCACCTGTTTTAATCGCCACACTCTTCCTGCCGATTCTGTGTGTCACTCTAACCACCTGGGACACAGAGATGCCCAGCACTTTGGGCCTCTGATATGCTGGGCTGACAAAGGAAAATTGCAGGATTTTTCAGCCTGGGACTTATTCTGACAGTGGGTCATGCTAGCTTTGCACTACCCAGTGGGGGCGCAGAGATATGAGGAAATGTGGGCTCTAGCTAAACAACAAATACTGTACATAAGATAGGCTTTTTCAATAAACCTCAAATTTACAAAGTTTGTTCGGAACAATTTGCCATATAACTTCTTTTCACTTTTGGTCGGATTCTGTAATAATTCATGTTAAACAGAGACTGAGTGCAAAGTTGGCATCACCCAGTCAGAACCAATGATTGTAGAAATTTAAAAAAGAGAAGGCCTTCTGCAGTTTTCCTTCGAGTAATAGAGACTTGCTTACACATGTATGCGAACACAAACCAACATACAATGTACTATGGCACTATTACAAACTTAAATTTTGGAGGACCTTTTGTTTTATAGTGTTTCTATGAAACACATCCATTTCTATGAACATGAGTGCTCATATTAAACATGGCAAAAGTGCTAAATATTGATGTAAACATATAAGGAGGTAATCTCTGTGACTCTACTATTTTGAACACTCCGTTTCCAAAAGGATTTTCTACTCAGCTATAGTATGACATCATAGTGTGCTGGAGTTCCTCTGCTCTAGGCATGTAACTGCAAGTGTATATATTATGTAGGCTACACTGCTAAATTAAGCTACATGCTAATGTTAGAAAAACACGTAAACTTGGTTGCCAATGGTGTCAATTTCTCGCTGATTTTGAAAGCTATTCCTGCCAGAGCATATCTGCCTTTGTTTAGAAGCTATCACTGGTGATAATTCACCGTAAAAGTGCCGCTATCCTCAGTTACAGTTATTCCCTAGCTGCAAGTACACGCTAACATCAGGGAAGCACGTAAACCTTTATGCTGATGTTGTAAATTTTCCCTCAATATTGGGTCATATTCCTGTTGGAACATGATGCCTGACACAAGCTTACAGGACTTTTACATTTTGTTCTACGACATAAAACAAAGACGTTTGCTAACAAGTGGCTAAATGAGACTACAGAATGTCATCACTATGGCTTTACAGCATCATTGTGGTAGGGGTGTTAAATCATGTAACTGTAGTGTGGGTCGTCTATAGCCTAATGATAGCTTTTTACTTCCGGTAATAGCATTTAGGCTTCAAAAATCAATAAAGTGGTGTCCATTTGTGAACATTACCTTGCTGAGCAAAACATGTACATTTTTAAAGGGTTTGTTTGCCACAGAGCTTATTTTCCACAATAATTCACAATCCAGTGAAAAAATTCCAAACACTTTTTGACAAAGGAACCAGGGAGAAGCTAACTTCTGCTGCGGCCTACATAAAAATGTCATCCCTGGGGGACTCTGTTCTCCATTACAGTCATTCCATGGCTGCAGTGACAGTGCAGAAATGCCAATCAGAGCAGACTGGGCTTTAAGGGGGCTTAAAGAGACTGGCACTAACGAGTGCACTTGAATACAAGTGTTCAAGCACAGACAGTATTTTTTTTTTTTTACCACTAAAGCATGTAAGAAATCTTGAATATAAGTGTGAACCTGAAAATGAGCATTATAGGTCCTCTTTAAATTAAAAGTGCCCAATCAAAGACGATATTTTCCACTAATATTCAATATGTTTTTTTCATTTTCATCCTAAAACCTTACATTGCATGATATCAAATGTGTTCCACATCACTGGCTGCTATTTCTTCCAGAACAACTGTCAAGCCATTTATTGTTGCAATATTTTTTCTCTCCTCAAATGTCAAACGTTCTATATCTCTCAGTGGCTGGGTGTGTCATGAGGTTCTGTAAATCAGCACGCATTACACATATCATCATTCTGTAGGCAGAAATTTATACTTGACTGTCTAAATACTTTGCTGTGAATGTCTGAACTTTCTGGAACTAATTATTCTGTCATATATGGTGAACCCCACCCATCTGGCACCTATAGCAAGTAGAGGAAAGCAAAACCTTAATGATTTACTGCACCAGTTCACACCAACTTCACTCCAGAAGTTTATGTGGCACTTGAATAATTTGTATTGTATCATCAACTTTTTAAGCTGACCAAAAAAAAGAAGAAAAACGAAAAGAAAACAATGATTCTGTTTGTATTTGAAACACATAATAAATATTTATTTCAGACAAAAAAATAATGTTTTACAGTCGTTTGAAAACCTCTTTACAACAAGATGGACCTGCTGTTCAGGTATCCACACAAACTGAGTGTCAGTCTTTGTTAATGAATGCAATCACACTGCATGTCACAATTTTGTCATCAGATTAGTATCCATCAAAAGACTGTTGGTTAGACTTCATGAGGACCGGCTGTGTGTCATCAAAACAATCTAACGCTCCATTAAGCAGTGCTTTCAATTGAACTCGAGTCTAATGCCTATAATGGGAAATTGATGCTAGTACTGCCAATCTCACTGAGAATCAACGACCCAATGTGCAGCTCTGTGCTCTACTGTCCAATGGAATAGCCATGTTGCTCTGTTTCTGCTGGATGTGTAACAAGTTACCGTGAGCTTGCTGTAAAGTTTCTGTGCTCCAGAGGTTATAAAAACACTTAGCGCAGCTTAAACAGTGCTTTGACATTAATACTGAAGTTTTATGGAAATCATAGCTTTAAATGAGCGGCATCGTTCGTAGAAATCAGGCATGCCTGAATTAACATATCTTTCATAACACTGAAATAAAGGTTTTGTGTTGATGAGAATATTTCGCTGAATAAAAAAAAAAAAAAAGTATCCACAAAGGATTAGTATTTAATATGCAACCTACAAGATCAACAAAATATGACAATGAAGAACAAAATTTGGAAGCTAACCCTGCCAAGGAACTAATCCTTTGGTATGCAGTGCAATTAACGAAACATGACTGGCATTCCTGTAGTATCCAAAATATACTATCCACTTAAATTCTGTGCTCCGCTATCAGCATGAACTACCTTCCTTATAATAGTGGATCTAGTTTCACACATATCTGATTTATAGCTATATAATAGTTGAAACTAACACACTATTCCATATGCTAGAACTCCAAGATTGCCAGACGTCTTTACTCAAAGCAATGATGCTGAATTAAAAGAGGTTCAAAAATAACAAAGCCAAGTCTTAGATTTTGGTGGGTGGTCTGCCCTGCTACCATGGTGGTATAAGGCGACTAAATGTGGTAAACGCAGAACATTGACATGGCAGAACTTTGAGGGTCAGAAAAAAACTATTTTTCTTTTCATCTTGCACGTTTTAACATTCAGCGCCCAGACGGGACAGAGTGGCAGCACCACACCTTTTATTATCTTAAATAATACCCACAATTCCACTTTCTCTCTTGTGTAAACACCAAAAGGATGTTTTGCTACGTACATGCTCGTTGGCTCTGTCTCTGTCTTTGGCTATGGGCTACGCAGCTCCACACACACTCAGACACACCGGGTCTTACCATAACAAGAGCACGTGGATGTGTTGAGCAGTCTAACAGACTTGTATTTTCAGACAACAAAGGCCTTTGACTCTTTTACCACTGTGGGTTGACCAGCACAGCAAATACATAGTTCCACTGAATTTAGACGGCAGTTGCAACAACTTGAACTAAAAACGGATTGGTCAAAATTCACATCAGATGTAAACAAGCTAATTTAGTGTTTGTTAAGACAAAATTTACACCCACACAATGATTGTCATCTTATTTAAATGGACATTTTGTTTGATCAAGTCAAAATTGTTTTGATCAGAGGATCACAGCTGGTGTCCATCTAATCTTTGCTTCTCATAGGACTGCACATGTAAGTGTTGTGTGAATATTAGCCTGCGCTGGTTAGGTATGGAAGGTGATTAATGACAAAACTATTTATTGAGCACAAAACAAATTCAAATTCTAGTCAGCATGAGAGTGTACAGGTACAGATCCGCCCGTTGTCATTTCAAAGTCGTCAAATTTGAAATGCCCCTCCGTGTCTGTTATCAACGCACAGGGCACTACTACTACTACTGTATCTATGCGAGGTATAGCTGAAACACATTTTAACAGGTGGTTGATTTGAAATGGTTTAGCAAAAAAACAAAAGAAAAACAAATCAAACCTGCTTGGTTAAGTTTAGAAAAAAAACATGTTTTGGGTACAAATAAGTGTAGTGTAATATGATGTTAACACAGGTGTAGGCAACCAGCGGCTCTGGAGCTACATGCGGCTCTTTAGCCCCTCTCCCATGGCTCTATGTGGCTTTTACAAAAAAATATATGGAAATGACTAAGTTAATTTTCAACATTTTAATTTGTCATTGCTGTAGGCCTAAAGTGATTCTTACATTTTTCAGTTGTAAACATGTCTAACCTATACACTCAAAAAAAAAAAAAAAAAAAGTTCTGTCAACTAAAGTGTGCGTCATACGTCTATGACCTGGTCCCTTCTCCTAAATGTTTGTAAACCTAAATGGCAGTGGCTAGCTTGCAGTGGAGTCTCCCGTGCCTAGCTATTGATTCCAAATGCAAAAAAGCCTCAGAGGAAAAGGATTTCTTTGCCTTCACAGCCAACGCTGAACTGTTGTAGTACAAAATAATCACAAGTAGCCCACTGCAGAGTAGCCACCGTGTGCTAAAACATATTAACGGATGCTCATTTAGAGCTATTAGTAATATTGATTGGCTAATTTAGACCTAATAGGCTGTGTTACTTTTATCATAAAGCACAAATATGTATTCCAGCCCCAGAAAAAGAAAATTTAAAAAAAGTACATTCAGGCCAAAAATGGTTCTTTTGATGGCAAAGGTTGCTGACTCCTGTAACACAACAGTGACTTTTGGTTTCATACTGGAAATGGGTACCCAAGTTATGTAACGTTACATTAAAACAACACTGACCTTTGATTTTACGCAGGAGACAAACAGTGGTCTCCACCTCTCCTCCCTCCCACCCTGCACAGACTTACTCAATCTTTATACCACGTCAGCTGCCTAGGCATCAAGTATTACAGCGGATGGTTTTAAACTGGAGATAGTAGTTGAAAGCCCATTGTGTCTCATAAAGATGCCACAATGTGCCTTTGGTGTCGATATCACGCCAAGGAGCGTGACAAAGCGTTGGGTATTTGACAACCTGGGAATGACAACGAGCTCAACATATTTATCATCTCAATGCAAGTTTTGTGTAAAACATGTTGTAAAATCTGTTCTCAATTTTCTCAAGCTATTTCAGCTGAGTCTCTGAGGTCTTGACAATATCAAACTGCTTGCCAGCAATTTTTGGCTAACAGGCTTTGACAAGACATGAGTATGTCCAGTTATTAAGGTCACAATTAAAATCTTCTGATCAGATGATACTCCAGGTCAACTCTAATAGACTGTTCTGTTTTCAGTTGGAGTTCACATGAAACAAATATATAGTGCCAAAACACATAGCAAGTGACTTTGAAGACAGAACGCAAAGGAAGCCTTACTGCTAGCTTTTAGGGCTGTAGCTAAGTACAGAGGCCATGTCTTCTGTATTTTGGGATCTGAACTGTAGTAACATTTAAAGCATGGTTGAAATTTAAATCTGATTATATCCAGACCAAGAAAAATGACTCAATATAAAATGGAAAAAATAATTTTCCCAACTAGACATTAATTCCTGACAGAGGGGAGAGAGTTCTTGGACAACCATGTAGGGATACTCTGTGGCATGTATTTGTTTTAAATAAATAAAAAAAAAAAACATAACAAAATAAGCAACAATAAAACTGTTGTTGAATTAAACATGGAAAATATTTTAATATTAATACAATTTAAGTTTTTTTTCCAGTTTATAAATTTGCTTATGGAACTGGGAGGTTGGCTAAACCTAAAAATTCTTACAATTATGACGAGAGCCCTGCTTGCTTACATCTAACATATAATGCTTCTTGTGTGCTCAACTAAAATTTATTCATGGTCGCTCAATAGCTTTGTCGTCAGTGAGCCTCCATAAAGTGGAATCAGTTTTGCTTAATCTGACAAGCGAAATCATGTGCCTGAAAATATGGGCAGCCAAACATTTACATTCAATAATGTCACAAACATAGTGGGGCCATGTATAATAGAGTATAATGGAGATAACTTATCAGTGTCTTAGCTCTCAGTTTGCCTGTCCAGTCTTTGTAAACCCTAAAACATAAACATGTGGTTGAAAAGGTCCATTAAGCCTACATTAAATTAAACTGCTATAGAGTCTTAATGTAAAGCACACTCAGTAACTCATTAACTTGGGGAGCTGCAGAATTAAACACGTACTACACCAGGTAAACGCTTCACATCAAAGTGAAGCTTCACGTGTAGGCCTAAAGAGAACAATGGAGGATTAATTCAGTTATAACTCCTTGTCACGTCACTGGTATAAACACATTATTCTCTTCGCTTGCCCTCATTTTCTCCATTGTGTAACACAAAAGCCTGGACTGTAAGCCGTATATTTTTTTACATCGCAAGTGTTGGATTGCCTTGACCGCTTTATGTACACACAAGAGACAGCAAACTAAAAGGCTGGGAAGTGATATTTACAGATCGAAGGTCAGTTTCCCCTGAGACAGAATTCTTGCATGGCTCGTAATGTAGGACACGGTTACGTGAAATGAGATATACTAATTCTTGTGGTTAGCATACAAAAACTACTCTACACTGCTGACCTTTAAATGTCTTTTAATGTACTTTTAAAAAGTCATAATCTGTGTGTCACTTTTTAGCACTTTGGGATTTTTTTCGTTGATTGTATGCCTGCAGCAGTAATCATTATTGTCAGGTAAATACATGAAAACATAATGACTTTTTTTCTATTTTATCATATTTAATAGTTATTTACAGAAACCTCCTAAGCTGCCACACAAAGTCTCTTTACTGATTCCACTTTGACTTTCTTTATCCTTTGCAGCAGATACAGTGCAGAGGTGGACACTGGGGTAGAAACCAAAGGTGTAAGGACAGAAGGAGGAAGGAGTCTGCATTCTATTCACTCCAAAAGTTTATAGACTAAGTATTGAATTTTAGGAATAGTGACCATGTGCAGAAACCTTTCTCTATGTTAAATGGGCTAATCCTTCTAGCACATTTCCGAGAAACTGTCAAGACAATGTCATTTCTACAACAACATTGACAGAATATTCCAAAATGAAGTATGAGTGGAGGGTTTGTCAGAGTAGAGTCTAACTCATTGACCTTTTCTTAAAATCACATCAATTTCTTCCTCTTCTTCCTAAATCAGAAATCTGTGCACAACTTGTTACAGGATAATTAAATCTCTTTGTGCCATTTCTATGTACAGTAGCTTTAACAACTGGTGTTTCTGTGTGGCAGACATAAGGATTCTGATTACAGGTGTCATGACTTAATGATTACAATTCTATAGTGGGCTCGCAATATAGGGCGTAAAACTAAATCTCTGCAAAACAACTCTGAGCACAGATGGTATATTATAATTCCAAGCTCACAGTCTAACTGTACAATGCATCATTCATACACCCTGCCAACACTCAAGTGTTCCCCAGCATTTTCAGTCCTTGTGTGTTTGCTTAGTTTCTATGCTTTTCCAGTCGAGTGTGTTATTATATTATTCATGACATCTCTGAAAAATGCACCACGCCGTGGAAATATTGCAGAGAAGATGAAAGAACGGGTGAATGATGGCTGAATGTGTCAACCTACACAATGTTTCTTTTTATTATATATTAACTCTTTTAACAGTTTGAGCTATTTCAACATCACTGAGAATCTGGCATGGCATTAAGTCCAAAGGTCACAAAATAAACAGATACAACACAGTAGAAAAATAAGGTTGAGACCATGTTAGCTATTTACTTATACATCCAAGGTCACAATAACAGGGTCAGTGAACTGGTATGTTGGGCATTAAACACCTAACAAAGTACAGTAACACCCCTTGAAGAGGCTCGCACAGTCTCTGTAGAAATTTTGGCTTCAAGGGGAGACTACATTTAGAGAGGAGGCTTTGTGCCAGGGAGCTTGGTTGGCAGCGACAAAAGTGAACTTTTGCCCAGTCAAAGTGCTCATTACTAAAAGACTGTACAGAAAGGAAAGGGACTACTTAACTCCTTGCTTGCACATCATTGCAACCTATAGGCAATGGCAGTAGTATAAAGGAAAAAAGGCAGCTAAATTTCACAGGCAGTGGAATTCAGGGCTTTGAGATTTAGGGTCAATTCACAAGAACAATAATGAATTTTGATGAAAATCCACTTCCTGAATGAAATAAAATGAAATGAAAGCAAATTGACCCTTTTTCCCACTTTCGGGACAAAAATAAATCTAAATAATCCCACCCACTGTAGTCCCAGAGGTCACCATCATCATTGCACTTATGCCCAGAACCTGCAGAGTAATTAAAGGGATTGATAGGAAAAAAAGTTGGATAAAGTGTTCATGTTTTTTGCTAGATTTGCATCGTCCACTTCAGGTAGGGTGCTCAGAGCTCTTTTCTGGACTCAGGGAGTTTAACACAACACCACCACGACCACCACCACAACCACAGAGATCTAACATCAGGTGTGCTCTTTTATAAAACTGGAATAAACAAAGGTAAGAAGAGATCATCCAGCTCTAGCCTTTAGATATTTTTACATACACCATTACGGTAGCTCCTCTCACTTTGTCAACGCCACCCAGAGACACTGAGGTTTCCAAAGAGGCTTGCTCTGATTGGTCGGAGATGGAGGGTGGAGGAATTCTACTGGCTGAGTCCAATTTCAATCTATACAAGCATGTGGATCTCGTTGTATTCATCTCGTCCATCTTCATCAAAGTTGGGGGAATCCTCGTCGCAATCCAGCTGTGAAAAGAAATGTTAGATTATCATCAGTCATTTTCATTCAAGGCTCAAAGTAAGGCAGTTTGGGATGTTTTCACACCTAATCTGTTCGGTGCTGTTCAAACAAACTCTGGGGAGGACAAACTTATCAGAACGTGTAAAAAGGTGGGTCTCGGTCTTTTGAGTTACAAACTACTTGCTGTTTCGTGGCAAAACACAAAAATTTGATACTTCGCCACGGCAACACCCTTCAACAAATCCTCAAGCTTTTAACAACTTTTCATCTCAAAGGTCTTTAGATGGCTTAGACAAGTTTAAAAGTCCATTGGGTTAAATCTCTAGGAGTTTGTTGAAGTGTGACCCCCGTAAATAGCGGGAAAGAATGCTTAAAATTGTGCAGTAAATTCAAAATGGTTGACCTCATGTTGGATTGGGTCATTGCTCCGAGAGACTTTTTTTTAAAAGTCTGGACATGATACATGTGCACACCGAACTTTCTTTGTGTACATGGAATTTAAGGGTGAGGGCACTTTGAAAACTGTTAGGGGGCACTACTGAGCCAACAAGCTTGAGACCTTATGTGTGTGCCAAGTTTCATGAGTTTTCGACCATTCGTAGTCCCTTAAAAACGCGCTTAAGTTCTAAAACTAAAAAGGGTAATAATTAAAGCTGCAAGCAGTGATAAATGTGCCGTCGCACCTTTGCTCATGTCTGGAGCTTTGTGCACGTTTTGGTCTTCCAGCTGGATTTTGTGATCATAGATATATGATTTTAGCATAAATTCCGTTAAATCTGCTGATTATGAGAGGAAGTGTTCGGCATTTCGGGAAATTTGTTCATTTGCTTTCTTGCAGAGAGCTACATGAAGATTGACACTAGATACATATCTATATACTAAACATGAAGCTGCAGCCAGCATGAGCATCAAGACTGAAAACAGGGGGAATCAGCATTGCTTAGAGGTTTAGTGTGTAGGATTTAGTGGTATCTAGCGGTGAAGTTGCAGATTGCAACCAACTGGAATGTCTCAAGTGTGCCTAGCATGTAGGAGAACTATAGTGGCTGACGCGAAAATGCAAATGGCCCTATCTAGAGCCAGTGTTTGGTTTGTCCGTTCTGGGCCTAAAAGATGGATGACATGACAACAAGTGAAGCCAAAACATCTCGATCACCCCCTGGTGGCTGGCTGCAGTACAGGTCATAAACCCCATCCTCTCCCTGTTAGCAGATGACACATGTACCAAACTAAAAGATCAAAGTACACATCAAATACATGATTCCTAACGATGCTTTCTGACATTTGAGATAGTTCTTATCGCGCCAATGTATGTAAAGTGTTCAGTCTTCGAAAATGCTTGGTTTAAATTAGTCATTTGATGTTGTGTCAACGGTTTGACATCATGATTGAAAGCTATGTGTGCCAGTTGGTGTGCCCGCCATAGCTGGCGCTGCTTGTGATTGGACGAACGGGTGTTTGGGCAGGAACTGGACACTGTGGAGATCGCTACTGCGCAGAAATAATGTCACCAGTGCAAGATGGCAGCCGCTGTATCTGGAATATTTGGCTTCATTTTTGCACAGTGGGGGTTAGTGGAGATGCATTGTTCATCTTTATATACAGTCTATGGTTCTGGGCTTCAGTAGAGCATCATGACGGACTCCATGAAAAAGGATCCACTCAGTATAAAGATATAAAAAGCTCATTCTAAGGTGATGAAAACACAATGATTCTTAGATAGATTATTCTAAACAAATGAAAGCTTTTAATATTATATTCCATTTCTGACAATATATCCCCCTTAATCCTACACACTAGACCCTTACGCTCACTAATAAACATGTTGTATCACATTTGTTTAATCCATCTACAAAAATCAAAGCCTAAAAACAACAATTACCGTTATTTGGGGGTTATGTGCCTGACCATTTTCAATCAGATTCATATTGAGCACACTGACATGTGAATGGTTTCAATCTTCTCATCCTTCTCTCGGCAAGAAAGCCCAATTATTTCTCCAAATGTCAGACAATTGCTTTGATAGAGCAAGCTCCGGGTCTTCATGCTTACAGATGTTTTGTGTGTCAGTGTGAACACGAAGCGGATCAGAAGTGGTCTGGACCAAAAGAAAAAGAAGATGTAAAACAACCTCAGATTCAGAAACATCAATGTGTTTGGTAGCGAAGAAGAAAGCAAATAATAAAAAAATAGATATACAGAGTAGGATCTGGTTCATACTTTAAGAGTGAGGGTTAGATGGGTTAGGGGTCTGACATCGTAGAGGGTCAGTTTTGCTAAATTTCAAGTTTTAACTTAATTTAGTTTGATTCTACAGTGCCTTGGGTTCATGAGACCTTTGGATGAACACAACACCAATGGTGGTCAAGTTAAGAACAAAGCTGTTTATACTAGCTCCTGAAAAAGTTGACATGTTGGAAATGGAAGGTTTTAATCTGACGGTGTTGACATGTATGGCTTTAGGGGATCTAACCAAGAAAACATGAAGCCCGGCCTCAGGATGGATTGTGAATCTTTTTCTGGTTAGAACCCAGAGCAAAAAGAAATATTTGCATATCAACTGAAAATATTTGGATGAGAAAGCTGTCCATGATCACAGAGGAGAAAATCATCCGTAGTTCATCTGTAGGATTTCTTTAAGGGATGTTTGTGTAAGAAGCCTATAAAAACACACCAACATCCATCTAGTATTAAATTTGCTGTAAAATAAGTATCCTGAGGCTATGTGGGTTCAAATTAATGTGGCAGGGATTCAAAAATTCCTGGAGTGTCTCTGCTACCCAACCTACCGCCTGGAGCTCACGTTCCTCGAAAATCCTGGAGAGGATGAGACGGCGCAGCGGCACCGTCATGATGAGGACGAAGGGGAACGCCAGGGAGGCCACAGTAGACTTCACTACCCACAGAGCCACAATGCACAACAGCTGGATGATGGTGAACATGTTCATACGCCATGTCTTCACCTGAAGCAACACACATAGTGGTTAATAGGTAGAAAACCAAAGGATCACAAACCCCAGTACAGACACACACAGACACTCACACACACAAATACTCAAAGACACATATAAAGACACACTAAACATACTGAATCCCAAACTGTTCCCTGCATAGAGAAACTCTGATATGTTTTTGGCTCCATCTAGTGGAAAGTCTTACATCTAATGATGTCAGAGACTGCTGCTGTCCTCGCTTCATGTACAACAAAGTTTAATTGCTTGATCAAATTTAATGTTCAAACACACGTTATCAGATGATGATGATAATGCATGAAATGTCTGCACTAACAGGTCGAATGCACACAAGAGCAGCAAAGAAGCAGAGTGTATGCACTAAGATGAGTGTTCATGTGAGAGGGATCCCTCTTTTCCTTCCTTATTGGTATTAATTCTAATCATGCAAATATCAAAACACAAAACAGGATCTAGTGATATCAGTACTTAAGTTGATCCATTCACCTTGGTTTGTGGTCAGTCTGCTGCAGTATAAACTCAAAAAGACACTTGGGCCCTGATTCTTTATTTTCATGTTCACTCCCCTCGTTGTCTCATACTTTTGTGAGATTACTATTGTATGTAATGTCAACTTGTTGGTTTACTTGCCAATCCTCTTAATCTTCCCAGGAGAGTTCTAGTTGTCATGGCCCTCTCCCAGTTTCTTCCAGGGGTCACAGTTGTCTCATATTTCTTCCAATTCACGACAAAATTTTACACCTTTTTTTTCTTTTCATTATCACAACCAGTTTGTGGCAATGTACAGTGTGTAGAATCCCTAAACTCTAGGGCTGGGACTTCCATCCCATTGGTGGTGATCCACTCATTCTCTGACCCTCTTGGGCTTGAGAGAGTCCTCTAGAGTTGGGCCCACATAAGCTGAGAGCACCGTGACCATGTTACGTGTGCGTGGCTAGATGCTCTGGCAGGTGTTTGAGGGATGCCTTGAGTGTTGTGAGGGACCTAACTTGCCCTCTTCTGCTGTGTCAAAGTACCTAGTCTTTTACAGACTGTGAGCCTCCCATTCCGTCTTGCTCAGGTATCCAATGTGGGCCAGGGAGGACAGCAAGCTGTAGGTCCCTTAAACATTCCCAGCCTACAACCTGGCCTCCCTCTCTCCTCCTGGTACTTGGCCGGAGTACCAGGGTGATGAACCAAAAACGAAACCAAATTTGAGGTATTTAACATAGAAATGCTGTTGCAATACTTGTTATTTTTACTTTAAAATGCACCAGAAAGCAGGCACAAAGCCTTTGAAACACATATTTCTAGGGGGGAAGAACCTTTACCCTCAGCTTTGGCTCATACTTTTTGATGTCTTAAGGTAAGTAATGGCAAGTAATGTTGGAAGTGTTAGTTTAGTTGTGACTACCGCTGCCATTTTAGTTAGTGCTAGGTTTGTTTATTATTGAATGAAAATTCATTTTTTGTGTTAGCCTTGGCCTCCCTGAAAAGGAAGCGTTGTATATTATTGTGCGGTTCCCATATGAACATCAAAACACATAAAGAAAAAGGGGTTTGCTGTTCGGTGGCCTTAGAGAGACCCCTTCCAAATGCCCACTGGATGTTAGTGACGGGGGAAATGATCTGCCGTCCATGTTCTGTGGAAAAAAAGTATCTCTTTTACTATATCTGAAGTTAGTATGAGGCTTTAGCAAATTGAGTTAGACAAACCCAGTTGGTATCTTCCAAAGTTAACGTGTTTTTTATTATCAAAGTCCCTCTTTGTGTTACTATCCCTCCACTGCAGCTCAGCAAGGAAACATTGGCTGGGGAAACACATAGAGGGCATTTCATAATAACAAGATTTATCACATTATGATCAAATAAACCTTGGAATTCATTTTTCCAGAGAATGACAACTGCAGATATGGTCCCCATCACTTCCATTGGAAGTCTGGGAGAAAGCGATCTTTTAATGGCCAATATGAACAGGAAGGATGATTTCAGCTAGTTTTATGCTCATATGGGCACCTAATTGTTTTAAGACTGACTGGAATGTACAGTTGGGTTATCAAAGAAATACTCTGCTGATTTTCAACCAGCTTTGCATCATTACAGGTAGGTAGTATGTTTAAACTTCTCTCCATCTTGGCAGCACCAGATCGGCCCGCTCATCTCCTAGCTCAAGAAATGTGTCATCCAACGGTAATTTGTGGGCTCTTGGGCTGTTGCCTGAACTACAGATTGCACTTCGGCATTTTCATATGCCCGCCATTATAGACATAAAGAGTATAGAAGCGGATCGAGAGATATTCCTCTCTCGCTCTCTCAAATTCAGATCAAACACCAATCAAACTCTAAAACTAAGCAGTGCTGATAAAGATTATGTTTCTGCTTTGTCTATTTCTCACCTAAAATGTCTTCAGTAAAATATTTAGTGCACTGTTTGGGTTTCACTTCTTATTTAAGTTTCATTGTCTATAGTCATTGCTCAGAGACTGGAAAAACAGTACGCAGCATCACACACATGTAAGTTAAAGAGCCAGTCTGTTGTGTTAGCCGGCTAAAAGTCTCATTGGGGCCAACCCCTGCTGGGTGACTGAATCACTAGCTTTACACCGCTTTTAATTTTTTGCGAGAATCTTGCCACAGATAACCAGTTTGTAATACTGTAAATGCAAGGGCTTTCATTTGTGGGCCATAGGTTCAGACGTCATGATGTCACCTCATTCCGCGATAGATAGTGACTCAACAGACATTCATTTAAATGTAAATCTTCCAGATTATTACTTTAACATCTGACGCCAGTCATGCAGAGGGCACATTAATTGTGTTCTTCCATTACTGATGATCAGATGGAGAAGCTAAATCCAGCAGTGTGATGAACGCAGCCAGAAACCAAACTGTGTTTATCCTCAACCATTGAGGTAACTCTCTGTTTGGGGTCAAAACACCAGCAACATTTTCCTTTTTCCATGCATCATGGAAATAGATGAAATCCCTACTTTGCTCTCTGTTGGTAAAGAAATGACAGATTTACTGGATGTGGAGGAGTCCAAGACTGGCATAGCTGTAAAAACCTGGATGCTGTTCATGTATCTTGCATACAGGGATCTGAATAATCATGTCTCTCTATCAAACCAAGCTGAAACCCAAGACTGCTGAAAAAGGCTGCCTGGACTCTGCTGCAGTTACCACTCTGCTGGGTTTGGCTTCTCCATCTTACCACTAATAACAGAAGACAAGGGCATGTCAACATTCTTATTGCGTGTGTTACCTTGGTGACGTAGATGTGGTCAGGGTGATGCTTAGCGGGCGTGACCATAAGTGTGATGCGTTCATACAGCTGGATGCCCGTCAGAGAGGTGACCCCCATGTACAGGAAGATGCCGAAGAGCACAGCCAGGGGGATGAGGCGGAGTACGTCCGTCATCACTATGGACATACCTGATGGGTAGAAAAGGGTTAAAGGTGACGTGCTTTTGAGACACTGCACACATCACATGCACACAGCAATTTGCAACTGTGGAGAGAATTATCCATTCAACAAGGGAGCAGCCCTCATGACAAACATACTGTCAATGCCGTTTATTCGAAACATATTCACTGGTTAAAACGCTCTTTGGGCTAATCCAAAAAGTCTTATGCCTAATCCAAACAGCATTTCAATCAAACAAAAGCTCAACAATCACGATGAGTCATTATGGTTGTATACCCAAACGGGATCAAACTATACTTAAGACTACTTTGGGAACCCTACCTTAATTGAAACAAGATATTCTGCTGGCAAAATACTACTAGTCTGTGGATGAAAACAATGTTGCAATGTCAAGACACTGCATTTTGAGTTTAATAATTTTGATTTGGAAAAACGATTGTTTCGGTTCGTCTTGAGGACAAAATGGTTGTAAACAAAATGTAAAATCATTGTAAGCTGTTGCAGCGGCTGGTTCATACTTCATTAATGTCTAGACATGCAGGAGCTGCAGAAGTTGCCCTCTGTATCTTTGAGCTCATGTTTTCTTTCAAGACAAATAATTGCCTGGAAATTCCAGCACTATAATAATGCAGTAGAAACATACAACCCCACAGCCAGATAATAAAACAGAATAATTGCTCTGGTAGTGGCCATTAGTTCAGTGTCCACTTTTCCTCCAGCTGATTCCAGATGCAATGTTGTGTGTCGATGTGATTTGTTTGTTGTGACTTTCAGTGAGTGAACAATTTTGTGGAATTAAAGGATTTTCTTGGTTCACTGTATGTTTATAATTGAATTTACAATAAAATAATTTTTAATATGGTACTCAAGAGGAGCATTCCACCAACCAATTGACTAACTGTAGGCACCATCCCCCCCGATTACTGTTGCTCTGCCTGTGAAGCCTTGTGTGTTAGCACGGCACATACAAAGTTTACAGTGATAATAGTGGCATTTACTACTCAAGACTCTCAGTAATTGTTGAAACAATGGGTCTCTGGTTACACAGAGGCAGTAAACACAAACAGACCTCTCCTTTCTAGCCAGCCTGGCTCTAGACTCACAAGTCAGTCTTTAGAAAGCGGAGATCTCTGATTGTCTGGTTGTGAGACAAGCCTGGCTCTACCTAGCAGAAGCTAATGCTAACGTTAAAACTGAGTGCGCTGACTGAAAACTATAGCTGACTTTTTTAATGTGTCTTGCTAATTTGTTGTGAAACATGAACACTGTAAAAGAGTCCTGAGTATGTACATGATGGCTGCATACATGATATCGTGCTAAAAGACTGAGCCTAAAGCTACACCGATGAGCCAAAACATTAAAACCAGACAGGTGAAGTGAGTAACTCTGATCACCCTGCCTGCTTGTCACATGTGTATGCTATTTGACATATGTCACCCACCCAAACACTGTTGCAGACCTAGTGCACCCCCTTGTGGCAACTGCACTCCTTGATGGCAGCCCGAGGGCCGGGCTTCGGGCCAATTACCACATCATTACCTCGGACACGGGCCGGGCTCAGGCTTTTTTTTTTAACCTGCCAATTAGAGAGGTGTACGTTTGTGTTTAACCAATTTAAACGGCAACACTTGAACGCAGCAGCCGCTGTGCCTCTCCCTCTCCGCTGTGCAGTCACTTCAAAAAACAAAATAATCAATTAAACAACCCCAAAAATGCTTCAAACACTTTTCTAAATAATCTTAATATTGAAAGGAAACGAAATATACCCAGATAAGGTTGGAGACCTCCGACCTTATCTAAGCACTTTTAATGGCATAAGTGGGTATATTTCATTTCCTTTCAATATTAAGATTATTTAGAAAAGTGTTTGAAGCATTTTTGGCATTGTTTAAATGATTATTTTGTTTTTTGAAAAGACTGTGTGTGATACAACTGCAACAGTGTGCAGCAGTGCACAGCAACAGTTGACAATTCTCATTAAATAGGAGAATACAGTCATTAAGTCAAATAAATTCATATTTAACTTTATCCTTTCAATCAAAATATAATGAATATAGCTTAATACCATGCTAGAAACCCCAATTAAACTATTTTAACTTTTTTTCGGGTTCGGGCAAGAGAATTCTGAAAACCTGTCGGGCCGGGCCGGGGCTCCACCCCCACGGGCCCGGGCCCAGATAATAGGCCCATGCAGGGCACTACCCCCCACCCCCACCCCCAGCAGGAAAATGTGCCATGCTTCACTGTAAAAACTGCTCAATAATGGCATGAGGAACGTAGGAAAGAGCTCAAGGCATCAACCTGGCTTCCGAATTCCCCAGATCCCAATCTGACAGAGCATCTGTGGGATATGTTGGTATTCCACCTTGCAACCTACAGGACTTAAAGAATCTGCTGCCAAAGCCACGGTGCCAGACACCAAAGGACACCCACCAGAGGACCTGTGTCCATGCCTCGATAGATCAGAGCCAAGTCTGATCCACAGTGGGGACTCTGATTGGTTGATTAATGCTTTTCTTAGTAAACATGGTTTTGGTTTCATTAGGGTTGAAAAAAGACAGCACACTCTGAACTCTTGAGATACTCAGTAGTACTTTTCAGCACATACAGAAATCCAAAGCTAGAAAGCTCGCTCTGCTTTCATTGGACAGTTACTGTTTGCGGGTCGGGTATATCATATGATCTGTTTACATCCCACACTCCCATCCCTCCCTTTGGTCTTACCTACAAGAATAGCTACAAGAAGCCCAGTCAGCCTCTGTTCCTTCACCTCCTGGATCATGGGCTTTTCGCCGGGCGCAGTGGCTTTGCTCATGACGGTGAGGGCGTTGACATGAGTGACGGAGCGCACAGTGGCAGCGGTGAGCCACGGCAGGCCAAAAAGAGGACAGATGGCACCCAGAATGACGATGAGCAAAAGATCCAGGTGGAAGCCGGAGCCTTTAACCAGGCGACGCTCCTTCTTACTGACTATCAATCTGATAGATTGGAGGGAAAGTTTAAAAAGATTTGAAAAATGGAATTTCATTAAATTAGTAAAAAGTAGACCTTACTATCACACTCAGATACTGCACCCAACACATCGCCACTGCAAATAATCATACTGTACATACGAAGTGATCTGAGTTTCCATGAAGATGAGGATGAAGACAAGAATGGCAGGTACAATAGACGCTCCCATCATCCAGGTGGGAAAGGGATGCTTGTCACCAAAGGGGCTGATGAACCACCCTCTCTTGTCAGGGGAGGTGACTGAGAATCCAGATGGTACATTGAGTTTCTGTAAGACAGTAAAAAATGATTTTAAAGTACTGATGGAAGGCCATGATATGTTGAAACTGCGATACAAATGTACTTGCTATCACTATAGTATTAGACATGACAGTTACCTGCGTGTAAGTGTCAGTAATGGAGTAATCCACCAACACTGAAACTAAAATTGAGATGGGGATGCCAAAGTCACCAATGATTCTTCTGGCCTGGGAACATTGAGAAACCAGACATGAATCAAGTAAAGCCAAGATTCAGCATACTTTGCTTTGTAAGAGTTCATATAAAGCTCACTTTACCACAAGCCAAAGATTAACCAGAGAGAAGTCAAAGCAAGCATCTTCAGATTCAATTTAAAGAGTTTTTTTCAGAGTTCCTCAATTATTTTCAACAGCTCTGAGACACCAAACATGAACAGAACTCCTCCTTAACATAGAGTACATACATTTTTGTATAATAGTTGGATCCATAGGGGCTACTGCTGGCAGACAGAATGGTGCCTCTGCTTCTAAGGTGTACATGTATAATTTATTTATTAGAAACTGTAGTAACATTGGTTAAGTACAAAAGCATTACAACATTGAAGTATTTGTATTTCTGTTATGTTGGTATGTTAACAGCAAAACCCAACATTTACTCTTAACTGTTACCAAGCTGACAAAGATTCCTTTGTCAGGATTTCTTGTAGCTGTGCTGGACACATCTTTTGATTGACTAAATTTGTACAATTAGAGTTCAATAAAATGCACAAATACACATTTTATCTGTGTTGACTTTGAAATGAAATGTATGCAAAGGAACCCTGTGGGGTTTCTGACCACTCGTAGCACTATGGAGCAGTGTTTTAAAAACGTCTGCCCCTTTTTGTTTGTTTCTTGTGCATGTTAAGGACAAACTTGCACTTGGCATGGACCATAAATATGATGGACTTGACTACTGTGACGTCTTCCATTGTTTTGTGGACTCCTGTTTGGAAACCTTGAGTTTGGCATCTTGATTTTTTGGAGCCAGAACTGACCATATTTAGACAATTTCGAGCAAGAGGTAGATCTGACTGACAGGCAGAGGACACTATCGGCAGACAGCCTGTCACTCAAAGCAGCCACGCCCTTGTGTAACTTTAGGCCTTAATACAATGTAAACTGGTGAATTATATAAATATTCAATATGTCATGAATGTTGAAATTAGTTATACAGGCCAAAACTATTTTTTGTACCAGGCTGTAATCATGTTTATTTCTGCTGTAAAGTTGGCATTTTAACATGGGGGCAAAGGGGACTGACTCGCTTTTGCGGCTCGCAGCCTCAAGTGGCCATTAGAGAAACTGCATTTTTTTGGCACTTTTGCATTGGCCCAATTTTTAGCCCTGGAAACTGCCACTTGGTTCCTGCTGACAGCTTTGACTTATTCCACTGATCAACAGAGGGTGGAGGTAATGTGCCAAGAAACAGCAATGGCGGAAAAGAGGTTTGAAATTTGTTTTGCCAATGTTTTATGAGAAAGACGTTGGGTAACCTTGAGAATGCACACAATGAATTTTGGTCAGAGATGCACATTGTCAACATAACTTTGTGTGTACCTTGCCACCTAAAAATCGACTGTTTCGGAATTTCCTGAGGAAGAAAGCAACAAAGAAAGTGCCCATCATGAGGACCAAAGACAGGAGAGCAGTGTTGGGCTGGTTGAAGATGGGACTATCAACTTCGTGAAGCCCAGTAGCTGGAGGGGTGTCACTGGGGTACATTGCCATCAGCGGATGTTCCCTAAACACCTGGAAACAAGAAGTTTAGCCTCTGTTGATTGTTGGCAGTTGCTATTTGCAGTCATGACAACAAAAGGATAAAATTAAATTCTTGCATGCTACAACTTCACCAAAAAGTACTGTGCTATTACACACAATAAATGAGTAATTGAGAAAATATTTTCGTTTCTTAGGGACAAGACACAAAAAAGTGTCTTTTGCTGTCCAAACTCTTGGTGAACTCTGTGTGCTGTGCAATGTCTGGTTACCTTGAAGAGCTTAGAGAAAGTCTCATAGATGAAGATGAGGGAGATGAGGAAAGCAAAAATCTCCTGGGTAAAGGGTGAGATGTAGCGAACGAGGAAGCTGCCCTCTGCTGCCACAATCACCAGGACAATGAAGATGAGCCAGAAGCCAATCCAAACACGACCAGTCAGGTACTCAAAGTTGTGGGCCTGACAGAACTGAGAGAAAAGACACAGACGTGTTTAGGGAAAACAAAATGGGAATTACATAAGACAGAAACTGGAGTATGTGATCTACTGTGTGATGGTTATTGTGTAAACTCAGTACCTTGTAGTAGGCTTCTTCAAACACCAGTAACGGTCCTGAGAAGCCGATGATGAGGAGGGGCTGACCAGCAAGCAGTGAGAATATAACTCCAAGAGTTGCAGTTGACACAATAAGCTCAGTCACTCCCATCATGCCCTCTGTTTTTTCTCCTGTATATGAAATCAGATAGAAACACACCTTCAGACCACAGGTTAAAAATGGCATGGAATCCAAATGTTTTGTAGTTTCAGTTTACCCAGCAGGCCTCCAAAGGTAATAGTGGGCGACAGTGCAGCAAAGTAGATGAAGATGACGGCGGCAATGCACTGCATGTCCACAGCATCTTTTAAGTCGCTGACATATTGTGGGTAGCGGCGGCGTATGTCGTGGATCAGGCCTCCGAAAGGGATCCCTGAACGCTTTAATGGGTCCACCTCCTGGTCTTCCTCCTCCTCCTCTTCTGGACTCACCTCTAGGGAGTTTGTTACAGGCTCCATTACATGAAGAAACTACTTACTTACTTATTATTTTTGAGTTGCATTAGAAAGGTAGGGTATAAATTAGGCTTAAACAGCATTACTAACCTTTGAAGCTATTTTTGTTACACTATGCTGGAGCAGAGCGCACATAATGATTGTTTAGCTGATAAGTCTGCTACATTTAAATCCATACCATAATAATCTGGGCTGCTGTAATTGCAAATCAAGGATCCCCAACAATGCCAAGCAAACGTGGTTTTCAATACTCTGATTAGAATATAAGGCCAATAGAAAACATTTGCGTAATTATATTAGATTGTTTTAGGGAAGAGCACAGTGGGAGAAACAGCATGGGCATTCATTATTATCTGACTGACACAAAGTGGAAGGTATCTTAAAGACCTGAATATATTCAAGGCTTTTAAGCAAACATTTGGGGCTGGAGCTCTGAAAGCCATCCCCTCGCTCTGCCCCGACACAAGGAAAACACTGCCGATTACTCTATATCTTGTTATTGTGAACAATACTTTGAAAAGGTCAAAACCAACCAAGTATCGTATATGTATATCTAAAGCCTGAAACATACTGTTGTATTGGGTGACATGTGCCTTCATTACCATTAACATGTAGTATAGTTGAGTTGGTGCCAGAAACACTGTCCTGTTATCTCAAAAGATACTCACAAGAGCATCGAATGCGTGGTCATCTGCAGCTGAAATTAGTCCTCAACAAATGCACTGTTTATTTCTATTTGAGTGACATTTTCTTAAAAACTACAGTGCCCAGCTGTTTTGCTTGTGGATTAAGTGACATTACTGGATTACTTAGAGGTGGACTAATGAATTGCTTGGTTAGTTCTTTTCATGACATTTGTTGATAAGAAGAAAAATGCAGAATAATGCCATCCTAAATGCCAAGTCCACTGTGTGTGGGATTTGTGTGGGATTTGAAAATGCCTAACTTTGGCACCCCCGAGTGGTTGTATTAAAAAAGATTCTTAAGCAACACAAAAAATGGGAATTATGTATCTATATTCTATAATATATCTCAAAAATTTTACATATTTATGTCATTTATATCATATTTATATGGTAAAAATACAAACTGGCCCTTTAAAGAGGTGGATGGCAGCTTTAGATCATTAATCATATTATAAAAAGTTTTAAGTTAAGTTATTCCTGAAAATTAGGGGGATAAAATTAAATTCAAGATCTTTTAACTGATTCAGATTTTGGGAACACTACCAATCGAACAAATAGATCATGTGAGTTTTGCTAACTGAGGTGATGGGATGCATTATCTAATTTGTAAAACTAGTTAAAGATTAATCTCTATAAAAAAAGATTCTGCCTATGTATGCAGAATCTGTAGGTAATGGGACAAAATTTTGGTATCGTACGTTTACTGGTTTCCTTTTGTAGTCTTAGTAGTATTGACCAATCCCATCTGAACAGCATATAAACAGTTTGTGGGGGGAGACAGAATGGCTGACACGCAGTCTCAGAGTCCATCAACCATTATCTGATGGACAGTTAACTTTACATTAGCGGTGTATGGAAGACGAAGTCTTCGCTTTGATATCCACTGGCTACACTGCATCAGCGCGAAATACTGGCCTTCACCCTCAGAAGCCTATTGTTGTCAGGGCAGTAGCTGATGAGTTTTAGATTATCTCCAATCTTTGCTCTGCTGATTTGAAGCTGTGAAACATTTAAATCTACGTATGTTTTTAACAATGCAAATGCTGGGAATGGTCTGCACGCAATTTAAAAGATGTCTAAACTTTGCCATCAATCTGTCCTTGCTTTGCAGAACTAAAATTAGTTTGCAGAATCAGAAATGCCTCCTCTATACCGTAGTCATTGAGGATTTGGCTTGGATCAGACGCTCTTAAGGGACTTGACAGAGTACCTTTGTTGTTCAGCTCCATTCCAGATGAGGAGTGGTGCCTCTTGAGTTCTCTCTCCTTCCTCTTGCGCAGCATCTGCTTCTGGAAGTCGGCCACTGTCTTCAGGAGGTCTTTGCCCTCCACATCTGAGGGTGGAATGACAATGCTGCAGTCCAAGAATTCATTGATACCATTCAGGAGGTCCTGTCTGTCGTCAGCAAAATAGGCCACCTCGTGGAAGTTCTGCAACAAAATACAATAGAAATGTCATCACCAGGATGAAATTCATGCAACACAAAGATATCCAATGAGCTGCTTCAGAAATTATTCAGAGGGGAATAATTAGCAGCTTTTTTCCCATGTTTTCCCCATTCTTCTCTCGACTTTCTAATTCTAGGATCGTTATCTGGACTATCCTCTTTGCAGAAGTTTTTGGTTTAGTATAAAGTGGCAAGAAACCACACCACTGAATAACAGCACCTACAGACATATGCCCTGGAAGAATAAATCTCACTTACTGAAAACCATATGAATTTAAAATATAATCAATGTATTGAGTGTATAAATGACTTAGTTCATCTGTTTACTTTCTTTCTTTTGCCTCAATCCTAATGTGGCTTTTCATCTTTTAAGTTTTCTATCTACCTTGTCAGACATGAGAGTGGAAAAGGAGCGTCCAATCTCATGATAGTCAACGTTGGACTGACTGGGACCAAGCAGGACGAAAAGAAAGCGAACAGGGACAGGGACCTCCAGTACGGACTCCAGAAGGACTGCCTCGTTCAACCTGACAAAGGCCATGGCTGGCTGCTCCAGGAACTCAACACAGCCTGATGGGAAGCAACAACAAACCACAACAACATTAGTCATTTGAGATTTTTCACATCTCGACATGGGGGAATGTGTGACACCTTTGGTAACAGAATCTGTGCAACCATCACCTGTTTATTCTCAAATATGTGACCCGCCATGAGAAACCCAGCAACAAGTCTGCCCGGCACAAGTCAGAAAAAAAAAGAAAAAATCTTTCTTTAAAATTTTTTTTTAAAAATGAGTGATTTTTGGGTTTTTTTTTGCAGAATGTATAAGTTGAAATCATGAAGAAGCCACTCCATGTTTCAAATAACAGTATTGGTGGCCTTAAAACCATAAACTTTGTATTTGAATTTGGGTTGTTTTAGAGGAAATGCTCTGATCCTAGTTGGGGGTGCGGCGATAATAACAGTAAACTTGCATACTGGCTTTCTTTGGCTATTCACGTGCTTTTGTTCTTTTTTTGGCCAATCAGCTGAACCACATGGCTACTTATGCAGCCAGCCACTCCTGCATAAGGAACTGCTACGAGGATTTAAACACTTCATCAGTATTTCTGGACTTTTTATAACGTCTCTGCTCTCCATCATTCTGCTGAGAACCATGGTAACGATACGTGTTTGTGCGTTTTGGTGAACGTTAACTTGTTTGTTGACGATTAGCAAGCTAGCTTAACGACACAGCCACACCAACTACTTTAGCGTTTCGCTAACTTTTAGCAATATACTAGTTTTTTCCTCCATTCTACAACCGGATCGACCACAACAATACTGCCCGCCTGAGAGGGAAAGACCCTGTGAACACTTCGGCCACCCCAGAACCCATTTTTACACCGTCTGTGCTGTTTTCTGGACACCGGACTGACTGCAGCTGTGGACAGCGGACACCCATTCATCTCAACGGGCCCAGTGCTTGGGCCCACGCCGGTAAGTCCACTTTCTACAGGATCCAAACCACCCTGACCCAAGACCTCCGTTTAAAATTCTAACCGTTTAATGTGTGTACTTTGACTGGATGGCCGATCGTGTATTTTTGAGTTTTAGGGCATTTACTGTGGATTAAACGTACGTACGCACACACAGAGGAACACAAAACACACGTTTGTATACAGAATAGTACACCCCAATGATCAACTTTATTCAGGGGCTTTTTGTAACAAACGCATTCCCGTTTCAATAAAGTACATTCTGATTCTGATCAGTCCACTAAAGTGCTTAAGGAAAATAACACTACATCAACATTAACTACATTGTTCAAACTACTACAATAGTTTCTGCCCTGCAGGCTAACAGATACCAGATGTCACTGAGAGCTAGACCAGTAGGGGGTAGGGCTTATCTACATGAGATGCAAATGAGCAGCATTGTGTTACCTGGCACTTTAAAATCATTCAGGCTGGATTTCTCAGTAAAGTAGTTTGAGGAGTGCCTGCATTCAAATGGCCACAACTTCTTCAAATATTTTCAGATTTCCATGTGTTAGACATCGTTGGAAAGCTTAGAAACTACACTTTCAGAATCTGTAAATAACTCAAAATGCCTCTCGGGAGACTTGTTCCTGGTTTTTCCATGGCTGGTCACATAATCTCAACAGAAGTGGATCTGCAAAATGAATGTCCTCACTGACTTCTTTTGTAGTGCTAATTTGCTGTGAAGGAATACTTCACCCAGAAAAGGACTGTTTTTTTTATAACAAATACAACATGTTATATTGTAATCCTGAAGAAAACTGTTTTTCTCGCATGCCTCCACAGTGAGCGGAGAATCCAAAAAAGGTGAACATTCTTTATTAATTGAAGTAAATGGGGACCATGTTTAACAAGACCAAAAATATATTGAAACATCTGTTTAGAAATTCACACAACTCTTGCAGTAGAATCCAAGTCCAATTTATCCAGTCATATGCTCAATACTTCCCAAAACAGATGCATCTTCGCTGAATACAAAACACTTCTGCCTATAAGTAGCGCCCCCTTAGCATGCCCATACATGCGCATGAGCTCCGCTTAAGCAGAGTTAAAATGCACGCACATTCCCAGGCAAAGTCCTCGGCCATGCATGAGACTGTACTGACGTCATTTCAGTTGCAATATTTAGCACATTCTATGTGTTTGGGAGGCACTGAGCATATGACTGGATAAATGAGACTTGGATTATACTGCATAAGTTGAATGGATGTTTGATCAAGTTTTGCTGTTGTTAAACGTGGCTCCTGACTACTTCAATTGATGAGGAATGTTCACCTTTTTTGGATTCTCCGTTCACTGTGGAGGGAGCCAGAAAAACAAAGTTTTCTTCACAAATTTAAGGTAACACCTGGTGAGTAACTGATGTAGAAATGGTTATTTTGTGAGTGACGTATTCCCTTAAGGCTAAATCAAGACATGCTGCAGTTTCAGTTTTTGATCCTCAGGGGGTTTAGCAAAGCAGCATAACACTAAAAACTGTGGTAGAACACAGAGGAAAACACACAGAAGTACGTATTCATCTCTTGGCAGATTCTTTAAACAGAAGAAAAGAAAAGAGACAATTCCTCTAACTAATCTACTTTGTAAGAGTCACGCAGCTTACCAACTAAAACAATGACAGCTTCAGCATCTTTGGGAATCTTGGCAAGAAGTTTCATCGATCTGGCTGCAGCTGGATGGCTCTCAGGAGGCAGAGGGTGGAGAGATTTCTTGGAAAAAGAAAAGAACCAAGATTATCCGACCAACTTGATGTGACACCAGAATATGGCACGGGACCAATAATGTGAACTTATTGTGTTAATAGCAATGTATGCATGAATAATAATATTCTAATGGCCCTGCGAAATTCATTTTAAATTGCACAACAGGATGACTAGTTCTTTATGTCTGAACAAAATGTTTTTAATAGGCTGTTTTAAATTTGCCAACATTTAAAGCCACGGGGAGCATTAAGTTTTCACAGTTAATGCATCAAGAAGCTTTAACTAGAAGCACCTGTAAGCTGACTAAGAACATAATTCAACACATGTGGCACAGGCAGGCTCGCTTTCTCCGACTTCAAGAACTACCTACATGACTTCTGACCTCATAGAGGGGTGTTTCAAAGAACAATGTGAGAGCCACAGGCCTCACATCAGGAATTTAGTGTAATCACGCTTAAATCTATGCTTACTGCTGATTCTCAGAACTTAATGCAAACCATAAACTAGAACAAGACAGCTCAGAATGGCTTTTATCTCTGTCCATTTAGATAGCTGAGCTCAATTATCCTTGTGGATTCTTGTCAAAAGTAGTTAATCGCTTACTTTGGCCTCGGTAATCGTATTTACTGTGCTGTCTGCTTGCACTGTTTCAACTATGTTGCTATGTCTCAGATCTCTGTCATCTGCTGCTCAAATTGACACAAAGAGTAAAGGTGTGAGGTATAAGGATTGCTGTGGAGTGGACAAACAAATGCCGAACAGAAAAGACCAAGGAAACTTACAAACAGGCTGACAAACACGTCTTGTTTTGGGTCGTATACCGGCCCTTTATTATCATGGTGTTCCTCCTGCTCTTCAGCCACCAGTGGTAGACTGGTGTCCTGGACGTTGTTGTGATTGAAGCTACCATGAAGACTGCTGGATGAGTGGTGGCGGTGAAAACGATGTTTCAGATCACTTGGATGGCTGATGGGGGAAAAAAAAGCATACATGAGTAAGATCTAAATGCTAACATCAGCATGCCAACATGCTGACAGTGAAAACATGAACACGTTAAGGTTTAGCAAGTAATTTTTACCAAAGTCTCCATCTTTGTTTTAGTGTGTTAGCATGCTAACAAATGCTATTTAGCACTTCACAAAGTACAGCTGAGGCTGATGGGAATGTCAGTATTATCAACCAAACCATGGAACCATGAATATCTGAACCAAGTCTTGGCCAATCCATCCAGGTGATGTAAAGTGAGTTCACTATATACTTGGAATCCTTGACGTGCTTGTGGTGCTCGATGAAAAGATCAGCAAAGTCCCCAGGTTTTACTGTATCTTCTGTCATTCAAAGAAAAACACAACGCATTCTGCCACTATGGTGGAGGGCCTAACAGGGGCTTCTGCAGCAGACTGCATCAAAACATTGTACTTTATCTTACTTCATAGAGAGCCCATATCATCATCATGTATGTTTGACGAATTCTTAAACCAAGACCCACTACAGAAAGTAACTTTAAATATACATATTTTCCTCATATTTGCTGAAACTGTCACTATATCCACAGAGTAGTATATGAGAAAAAAAGCCTGTAAAATGCCTGTATGTGCCAGCCTGACCACTCTACTGCCTTTGCAAAGAGCTGAAATTGTGGGAGACAGCTAATGCTGGCAAGTGTCTGGAGTCATTTTTGTGCCCTAGTGTGGAAGTGTTGGAGTTTGCTGAGTTGTCATGGATTTCCTTCAATTGCTAGTGGGGATGCACGATAATATTGGCAAGTCACTGGAATCAGTCGATATTGGCCTTAAAATGAAATATCGGAATCGGCCAACATGCTGATAATCTGTTTATTATCAATTTCGGCCAATTTCAGCTTGAAATTGAACTATTAGAATTGGCCAACATGGTTTTCCTTATTTTGCACAATAAATGAATATTATATACATTGAAAAGCATTATATTTCATGTCTCCATCTGCTGGTGGGCCATCACGATAAGAGCAGCATGCATAATATGATGTTAATTCCATAACAGAAGAGACTTGATGATCACTAAAATTAGTTGGGGAAAAAAGTGGCTATATATCGATATCAGTATTGGTTATGGGCCGAATAAAAAACAAAGGGGAGTTCACTTAAGAGATCTGCAGAATTATTTGGATTTTAGAAGTGACAAGCCCAGCTGTGATTCTTATTTACCCAATCTACCTTTTCTTCATTCAACATGTTAAAGAGCTTTACCTCATGCAGTTGCAATGCAGCTGATCGATTTACAAACGTCAACTGCAAAATCCTTCCAAATCTAAATCACTTTTTGATGCAAACTAATTAGAAAACTCTTAAGAGAAAATCTGAGCTGACAAGTAATTTTTCAAAATGTGAAATTTGCATGAGAACATCGATGAAATGGCCAGAGACAAATCTGTGTAGCTTTATTATTTTCCCTTGTTATGCATTTGAGTGTAAGCATTTCACTCACTCTTACAGAGAAGTATTTTGTGTGTCACACCGGCCAAGTTTTTTAACATTACATCACTACTCAATCCAATGGTGACATCACCTCACTAAGCCCACACGGTCCAATAAGACGGCGCCCAGATTGGACGCGACAGCACCTCGAGACAAAAGAACGAGGTGTGACACTGAAGTGGATTGTGCTCGAACCGTTTCCAGAGGATCTTTAAAGTGGTTTGGGTAAGCGATGAGCTAAATTTTAGCAGCAGCTCAATGTGTGTCTTTCCAAGTCATAAATCTGATATCTCAGACTGGTGATGACTCTAATGACAGTGTTTTTTTCAGCCCTGTGGAAGCAGCCAGTGACATGCTGGGACTTTATGTGGAAAGGCTGTGAAAGATGGAATGAATGCATGATGGCCTGCTGTTAAGAATGTCCGCTGGCTGGCTTAGTTTCTATGCATCTGTTGAGTCGCTCTGTGTGTGCAAAATACATCCCGTGCACATTAGGTTTTAGCGAAACAGCAAATTTGGTGATCACAATGTAAGTAATACTGAATTATTTGCTATAATATACGAGCCTAATCCAAACTTTTGAAATGCCATCACACCAATGCATTGTCAATGCAAAATAACTGTTAGTGATCACACCCAGACTGTACCATTCTGGCTCAACAGAGGGGGAGCCAGACAGAGAATTCTGGACCAGTGGCTTACGAGAGCTGTATACAGAGACATAAGGGTAATATAAGTTCTTTGGAAAAATAAAACTAGGGATGCGTGATATTGGATTTTTTGCCGATATCCAATATGCCAATATATAATAACTTATTTGGCTGATAACAGCTAATTTTATTGATCATCAAGTCTCATATTATGCATGCATACACTTATCGTGATGGCCCACCAGCAGATGGAGACATACAATGCTTGTCAATGTATGTTATATTCATTCATTGTGCAAAATAAGTAAAAGCATGTTGGCCAATTCTGATTTAGTTTATTTTAAAGCCAATAATGGCCGATACAGATAATGTACCAATATTATCGTGCATCCCTAAATAAAAAAAAGTGTAAAATTTATTCCTGACCCTGGCAACAGCAGTTGTCAAAACAATCTCACCATTTACCACCAGTCCATTTAGTAGCAGTTCTGGAGCTTTTACTCGTATCACACAACAGAAGTTGAGAACTCTTAAGCTGACACAGAAGTCTGGAAAGTGCCTTTAAACAATGGAAATCTGAACACCTACCAGGCTATGACAACTGGACACACCCCATTTCCTAAGGAAGCATGTGTGCTAGCAACCTTCATCATATCAAAGCTCCAAAACAGCTTATAAATTCTGATATAATAAGAAATAGATTAACCTATTGTCAAGAGGTGTGTATAGATTTATATATAGTGCAAGTGGGCTTCGACACTAACCTTTGTGCGAGTCAACTCAAAGACAAAAAGACTAGTAGTCCTCATGGTAGTGCCTCAGTGAGTGCTAAATGCTAATGTTTGCTATTGAGTTTGATTAGTTGTGATCGACTTTGGTCAAAGTGATCACTAAAATGACACAAATAATGAACTGGGGAACAAGCAAGCATGACAACAACATCTGTATTTTTGACAGGCACTGCTTATCTCTCTTCTGCTAATTCAATTTGACGGCCGATATTTAGTTCACTTGTTTTTGTGGTTATGTAACTGTGAAAAATCTTTAATGCACTATGTATTCCATTGGCCATATGTGTTTGTCAGTTTAGCTGGCATGTCAATGCAAGTGCCAATCAATAAGTGAGGACCATTTGAGAGAGATACCATGGAGATGACATGTCACATGTATTACAGTGACACGCTTGTGACTTTGACTTTGACACTTGTGGCACGCTTGCGGACGGGGTGTGCTACATATCCCCTCTGGTGTTTTTTAAGCACTTCTACAAAAGAAAAAGTTCAGCTGAGAGAATTTGCATCTTTGAGATTTTCCAATAGTCCTTGTTGCTAATGCCTTTTTAAACTGAGATCCTGACAACAAGTTGTGGTGTCCTATAATAACTATCCGCTCTCTAAATCTACTCACATACACTTCTGCTGGTTTAACAACATCACACCCAATAATTTCCAACAACACCATCGAACTTGAAACCAGCAGCGTCTGACTGGGTGAGCTGGAAAAAAATGGCTCATGCAGAAACCACAAAGCACCAAAAACCTCAAAGGCTAAAATAACAACTGACCCTGCTGGCGAGAAACAGTAAACCTTTGGAATGAAGACACCCAAATAGCTTGATGTTTACTCAGTCTCTTTTTATCTTAAATCTTAGGCTTTTCGTCTGTCTCATCTCAAACCAAAAATTTAAGACACATAATGAACCTGGATTTATGGAACGTACCAAAACTGTTAGAAAGGCTGGCTCCAAGCTAGTTAATGTTTTTACAAAGCCTCTATCACTATATTTTTCATTCTTGGTGTGTAGTTCTGAGCATCAGATTGAATCGCTCACTCTTTTTTGTATGAAATAGAATTAAGTCTGACTGAGAAAGCAAAGATGTTAACAAAAGCAGAGATCAAAGGGCCAGCATAGCTCACACGATAAAGAATCAAACTTTAAATCTGAACGTCTAGGCTTTAAGACCCAGTGCAGCTACAGCACACTGTTCACATTTGCAACTTAGTCAACCCCGGGGAAGTACACCAGATGATGAGCCAAGTGTTGTTAAATGTCACAATTTGGAAATTCCCTGTTCAGCTCCCTTGGGTTTGACTTTTTGCAACAACCTCCACTGCAGCACGATGATTAATGAGGAGGAGGAAGAGGGCAAGGATTTTATGCTTCATGCTGCCATACCTACAACCCACAATCACAATGTAAACAAAGCTGCATCCACAATACCATACGCTGACGGGTATTTTAATACATGTATCATAAAACAATTAAAGTAATCAAACTTTGGTATTAAATAGAATGAAATCATGATCTTTTGCCATGGTAACCAACACCACAGACCAAAACTGCAAGTAGCACGAAGCACAGATTTTCGGAACAAACATGTAAAAACCTATGAAAGTCCTCATCAATCAACCATGAGTCAAAAATACTATGTTCACATTGAAGTACACATGTTTACGGGATAAGCCTCTGATGACATCATAACATGTTCTAAAGTAACTTCTATTTAGAACAATCAAAATACACAATTAGCAATTGTAGCAATACAGTCAGATACTGAGATGATCCGCCCCAGAAAAGTGTTTTTGTAGAGCATTATGATGTCAGAGTGAAGTTGACTTTTTGATGTTTTAGATATGAAATGTCTTTACTATCAGTATATCCTATTGGACATTTATGTGAAATTTTGTCATAATGAACTCTTGAGGAACGGGCAGAAATGTTTTGAGAGGTCACAGTGATTTTGACTTTTGACCACCAAATTCATATCACTTTATTGTTCAATCCAGGTGAATATTTGTACCAAATTTGAAGAAATTTACATAGGGTCTTCTTGAGATATCGCATTCAAGAGAATGAGGCAGACCAGGTCACAGTAATCTTGACCTTTAACCTATGAACACCAGAATGTATTCAGATCATCTTTGAGTCCAAGTGGACGTTTGTGCCAATTTAAAGACATTCCCCCAAGGTGTTCTTGAGATATTGCGTTCACAAAAATGGGATGGACGGCAACCCCAAAATGAAATGTCTCTTGCCAGGGCTGTTGCTGACGTGCAGGCATAAAAAGACCTGTAACCTCTTAAAATTCTCACCTTCATAACTGACTCTGGCTAACATCTGTTCATATACCATTTCTAACAGATATCATCCATTTTTTAAGATCTGGAGAGGGTGTACTTTTCCATTATCTGAGATCATCTAGGCAGCCAGGACAACACCTATCTTTATCACTGCAAAGTCATTTTGATATACTGGGCAATTCTGCTGGATCCCCTGGTAGGCATCATCTATGCAACACAGGTACCATTGAACCTAACCACTTCCCTATGTATTCTAGAACTTTCTCACAATCCGGGTAAACAAGTTTACACTGATAAACTGCAAAAATGTAAAAATGTTCCTAGTCCTGTCCAACATTTCCAACAGAAGAAATGAAATAAAACCCAGTTTTCTCAAACAGCTGGGCATTGTAATCTTTAGCAAAAGTTAGCTGTAACTAGGGCATTTACTTGGGACTATTTTCAGTGGCAGGTTGATATACCATTGGTGCTCTAGTGAGTTTTTCCAACAGCAGTGAGTGTGGTATTGACTTAAATTAAACTCCAGTATGTTTGTGTTGTCACCATCACCCAGTTCGGCAGCGTGAATCATTGATGTGTTTTCACTAGTTTTTACATAACAATAATCTGTGAGCTCTATAGCACAGTGGAAAAAATTCCAGATATCAGGCTTCAGCCCAGTCACCAGAATAAAATGTTGGCATTGATGTTTCTGCAAACCAGGGATATGTAACTTATGTATGTTTCATACGAATCATATCAACATTTTTTAAGTGTTGTAGTAAAATTATATGTATGTATATGTATACGTTGAGTTGCTCATCAGGAGGAGGAGGGGATGGTGGATGGTCAGACACAGAGGCAAGACTGCCAGCTTTATGAGACTGGTTAAGTGAATTGTTAATATTAGGTTTAGTGAAGCCGAGTGTTGATCAAAGAGAGTGGGACTAGGCTGAACTCACTTAATAAAGACAGCCTCAGGTACTGTAAAAGATTTATTTAACAGACTCTGAAGTACTGTACTCAGTACTGTAGCAAATGTTCTCTTTGCAAAAGGCACATTAAATTAGATGCCTTTTAAATATTAAAGTGAATGTTCGCCTGGTTACTGACCTGTGTTTGAGAAGCAGAGCCCGTAGCACACTGGGTCTGTCCTCAGCTCTGATCTGATCAGAGATGATCATCGTCTCCACCACCAGATGGGCGATTCCAGGCAGAGAGTTCTGCTCGAGGTCCAGAAGGATGGCACCTTGGGAGGTAAGGGAAGTTAATGAGCCAAATAAGCTGTTAAAAACTGCTAAACAGGAAGAAAATGTTGCTCATTTACATATAGTTATTTGAGAAATTCGACCAAAAACACACTGGATGAGTTTTGCGTCTTTGATGTTTATCTTTGTATATTTTATGTGCTGTGAACATCTGCCTTGCTGTATGTATGCAGGAGCTGTTTACCCTGTGTGATGGTGCGGCGAAGCTCCAGCAAGCTGCGGAATGAGAGTGAAGCCACATGAGGTTTGCCCCAGCGGTCTGTCTCCTCCTCCACATCCTCCTCAAACTTGATCCAGCGGGCCCGCTCCTTCCAACGCATTTCATGGTCCTTCTCCACAATCAGCTCGTTCAGCTCCACAAACAACTGAAGATGAAGTAGAGCATATGAGCATTAAAATCTGCTCTCAGTTTGATCTCCTACAGTGTAGCTATAAAAAGGCTAGCACCTACATTAACACCAGCAGTTTGCACCAGCAACCAGAGTTTGTCTGTCCCTATCTGGATTGTTTTTAAACCAAAACATGATATCGTACTGATAGGAAAATGAATTCAAAGACAGCTAATCCAATGACACAGTCATCACACATGTTTACGGGGAGCAACTAAACTAAGTGGTTTGGCTCGAGTTAAGAGTGGTTTGGACTGAGAAGATAACCACATGGTTTGGAGAGACATTAAGTCACATTTCAACATAGAATTCATTTTTAGAAAAGTGTCCTCAGAGCAACACAAAATAATACTCACATGATTTGTGCTTTTGGGATATTTTTTGCTCTCTAGCTGAGAAGTAACATGAGGAGCAAGTTTGTCTCATCAGTTCAGTCAAGACAAATGTGTTTAATCTATGACCACACTCCAGGAGACCTGGACTTTATACAGTAAGACTTGCACAATTTATGGAGTCATTCTTACCAAGAAGTACGTACTTATCAATCATTTATCAACAATGGATCGAATGACTCTGTAATATGAGAGATGTCACTTGTAATGATAAACAGACTAAGGATTACAACTAACTCTAGTGTTGTCCTAGACTTTCTGGTTGACACTCACTGCTCTCATTAATCCAGCTCCCAGCAGCAGTGGGCAGCTGTTAACAGCGCAAAACCATTGACAAACCCACTGTGCACTACCTGCCTAGGGCTAAATAGTTGAAATAAGCATGATAGACAGTTTAACAGCTTCGTTGAGTTGGTGGAGACCAAACCAGAGCTACAAGCAGTGGTGTTTCTGTTCCAGAGCTGAAGGAACAGAAACACTACCCCAAATTAATGCTGTGTGAATACACAAGTGGATGCTAACACATTAACGTCCTGCATTCACACCAAATCAGGCATTGTGGCAATTAGCCATAGGGTTGTGCTGCAATGTATCACTTAAATGGCCCATTTGTGGGGGAGTGGAGGGTGGAGACCATTTCATAGCCAATCTCATTATCTCAGTGTCTGAGTGTTTGTCTTCACTAAGTTTGTTTATGTTGGCTTAAAAGATCTGTAGGATTCTTTTTTTATTATCATTGCTGTGGTATCTTTACTGCCACCAAAGACAATGTGCACACTCGCAAAGAAAATGAGAGCTCTCGTGTGTAAAAAAGGACACACAAGCTGTTAATACATTCTTTGTTATGCTTTTACTCACTATAATATTCAATAATATAAAAAGTGTATTACTCATTCCTGTGGAATTTGGGCATCTTTCATTCTGATCACAGGTTATGTGAATGGCCACAGCAGTGTTCTCCAAAACCTGATTTTGATTCAACTTTTCGCCACAAGCCACTGAGCTTTTTTTTCTGGCATCCCCTACGGTCCCACCACAGCAGCCTAGACTCACTACCTGCTTTCAAGTGAATGAGAGGTCTGCCTAATTTTAACCACCATGGAACAGGTTCTATTCTGGTTCCTGCACCTAATTTTGAACCATTCAGAGCATTTGACCAAAAATAAATAGATTTGGAACTTGAAAAGCTGGTTCTCAGCTGGAACCAAAAAACATATCAAGTTTTTCTTAACCTAACAGAAATCATCAAAAAAATGAGTGCACTGGTCTCTTAACAGTTGGTCAATGCTTGTTGTCTTGATGAAAACAAAACCAGTGGAAACACAGGCTGTTTTCTTAGAAAGCACTAAGGTTCCAAGTGTCTTTCAAGGAACTGGTTCAAGAACTAGAGCTAATTTGCCACTTCAAAAACACTGAAGTGGCCAAGAACTGAGTACTGCTTTAAATGTCATCATTTCAAGTACAATTCAATATGCAGGTGAATGGGTTGGGGAAACACGTGTGCTGCTGACCTCATGGGTTTTCTTATCTGCTGCTCTTTTCTTCTTCTTCAGGCTGCTTAGTGGTGTGGAACTGTTGCTGGCTCGGGTCACCTGACATCGTGACGACTTCTTCACCAGGTGGCGTCTCACCCCGGGGTTGTCCTCAAATCTGTGACCTGAACAGCCACAAGTGGTTTAATTCAAAATACAAAAGGTCAACATTACTGAGTCATGATGAGGAGTCATTTAGAAACCAACCTAACTAGGCACAATCTGTAAGCAGAAGCCTGAAACGCTCTTTTTAGGATTGTGAACAAATTCAACATCATCCTTTCTAACTCAGAAAATGTGCTCTATGCTGGAAAATCAGAAATCTAATTTGTATGTCTGTTTAAGTTTCCAGCTGACAGAAGAACATCCAATAACAGAAGGCAAAAGCTGCATGGGTGAGTGAGAATCTTTGTACGCCATGGGAAACTGTTACCGAGGAGGTGGTTTTGCCCCCAGACGTTTGTCAGTTCAAAAAGAGTAATTTCATTTTCAATTTCCTTTGCCCACAAATCACATTTTATTGAATTTAGCATAATGAGGAGGTCTTATAGGACCTGGCTATCATTTGTCATGTAAAAGAGTGGGAAGCTTGTGAGGTCACTTAATTTGGATAAAGGAACTGGGAAATGGAACGTAAAACACTAACCACCTGTGTGGAAATGTGTTTAGAGAGCGGTAAATGATGTCTTACATGATTTGAAGTAATGATTGTAATTTGGCAAAATTGTGAGCAATGAATTATTTTGAGGCCCAGTATGTGTTTTTATACAGAAATGGTAAAATGTAGTTATTTGGTGACATTTAGGTATAACTTCAGAAATACATTTGAGATGGTGGAAGGAAAATACCAGTAGCTGCATGTTTTTACAGCAAATCAGGTGTGTTTACATTTCTGTCAGCTATTTTCCAAAGCATCCCCCGAGTGTTTAGATTGATTTCTGACTTTCCAGGCTGCAATTAGGGACTATGGGTAGGTACTGTATTAGGTTGTATATGGTAAAGTTATGACATGGGGTTGGTGTGTTTAAGGTCACGGTAAAGATCTGGGGAACAGTTTACAAACTGACATTTACATTCAGTCCTGAACTGCTGGTGACCATTCTTGCTGGCCAAATATAATTTTGACTAAATAAACACTGTCTTTTTTAATCTTTTACATGAGAACCCAGAAGTAACCAAAGTGGAGGTGTGAGAGTGTGTGGATGTGTGTGTGCATAAAACTGTTCCATTCTGCTGCGTCATGCCTTCCTCAGGGAAACAGGGAGAAATGGAAATCAAGATGAAGTTAGGCTGTATTTCCTTTTTGTGCAGTCTCCCGAGGGAAAAACTCTAAAGGCTGTCCTTGTATGAACCGCTACAGCTGATCTGGATGAGCTGATTTTTCTCACCACAGGGCAGGGCATGGACAGGGCAAATGACTCTGGGTGAAAAGGACTTAATTTGTTATTCTCCTTCCTCTTGAGCTGGTGTCTGACCTGGGTTAAGGCTTTTAAAGTTGGGGTAGGCAGTTTTCTCCAAAAGGCAAAAAAAAAACAACAACAACAACAACAACAAAAAAAAATAGCAGAATTTGAAAACACACCCTCACTCTGCAGCTCCGCCCTCTCTGTCCTAAACCCCCTTCGACCAGACAAGCAGGGGCATATACACGCACTTCATACAATAAGGGACGATGTCCATCTGTGTTTCTTTTCTGAGGCCAATGTATTGTTTTTTTTTAAAATCATAGCAATTTACATGCACAACAAACACCAACAGTGTGACGAGGCATGCCCAGTGCCTAGTCACATCTTACTGTATTAGTGTAGTGTCTGTATTAGTGTCTTACTGTCTTAGTGCTGGACAACAACAATTCAGGAGAAATCTGTTAGTATACTGTATATATATTACTATATGTTTCATTTCATGAACTGGCTGGTCTATCCTATCTCCCCTCATGCTTCAGCCTTCCCTTTATCCAGAGCAAGTACTCTATTCTATGTCGACAAGTTGACTTCTGCGGATATTCTGTATCATAGCAAACAGATGCAACCGAAGTGTCTTAGATGAAAAAACACTGTAGCTCCAAAATGCTCTCAGACACTCCCAAAAAAACAAAACAGAAAAAACAAAACAAAACCAAAAAAACAAATGGCTTTGATGGACACAGGGCCTAAGTAACCTGAACAAGTAGAAGTAAGTCATTTCAACCATCCCGATTGTGATTGTGATCCAAATGTCATTATATAGCAGCAACTCCATAAAAATTACCATCCTGATTTCTTTGCATTCTTGTGAGCCTGTAAAGCCCTCTGAGATGAAACACCGTGTTGCAAGGCTCCAGCTAGCTACATAAACATGCCCCTGAATAAGCTGCAGCCGTGAGACAGCTAAACTATTAGCAACATTTTCTCTGCATCTCTGATGCTTGCCAATATTGACATGTTTTATTTTGTTTATTGTCAGACTCTCTTTTAGAATCTCTTTTTGATAAGCCTGTTTTGGGATTGTTTTGCAGTGTAGGTAGTTGTTGCAAATGTTGGAATAACAACTTTTGCAGATTTCTCTGCCAGTGAATCAATCTCTCACCATCTGAGGGGACGTGTATCTGTTTTCGCAGAACAGCCGCACCTTTAATCTGAAATGACCTGTGATTGACCAGCGTCTCAAGTCACAGCCAACAGAACAAAGAGGAGGTGCACAAGTTTAGTTCTCTGTCAGACCACTTGAATTACAATGTGTTCAAAGGCTGTCATGGAATTTTTGCTCAATGACGCCAAAGAAAACGTCAGCTACAGTAAATGGGAGCAGGTGTGAACATTACTTGTAATGTTATAATCCAACAATACTGCACATTATTTTTGAATCTCTGTCCTGTGGTATTGACAGCTTTGAACCGTTTGGTTCAGCAGCCAAAAGTAAGCATCATGCATAAATGAAACAATTTAAAAATCTCTTTGGCTAACATGCACTTGCCGCGAAATCCACACCTAAATAAATGTAAATACAGATACCCTATATTCCATGGAAAAAAGGGAATTGGAATGACTTTAGGGAGCTATCATAGATAAAGCCTTTAAAAAGCAATGTTGGGTCCACCTAGAGTTCACACACAGTACTTCTTTAATATAACTGACTGCAGAGCCTTGTGGCACATTCATAGACCTTTGATTATGATTTCCTTTGTAGGGAGCTGGAAGACAAACCCTTTGGCTTTTAACTGTGATGCGACTTAACATGGGCAACTCGAGCAGCTTCGTGACTAGTCTTGATTGTTCACTTGGGTCAATGATAAGACACACGTGTTCTAGATTGTATTTATTCTGAGAAAACAAGTAAGATAAACTATCCCTGTGAATCCAACCATCTCATTTTGATAGTGCTGATCTATGTGCAAAATTACAAATTAAACTAATCCCAAGGATGACCAAATCCCTTCAATATCAAAAATCATAAGACAATGTATTTGCTCGCCAGGTACAATGCTGTCCAAATATCTGATTTTTCTTGTGCTCATGGTCCAATTGAAATCCAATTGTTGTACAATTCTGATTTGCGTCATATTCATCACCAAATCTAAAATCTGGCTTGGGATGAGATCTGGCTTCATAAAAATCAAAAAGAGAATTTAAACATTATATCTTAAGATTTTAAGGGGTTCTAATAGGAAAGGAATGTTTTTATAAGAAGCTGAATTACATATTGCAATAGAAAGCACAATTGCTAAATATATGTATGGCATTTACAGTACAGAAGATCAGTCACTATCTAAACACTATAAATGTCACTAAGAGTCTTGTAAAATACACACAATATGCTCTGTTGCAATGCATCTGCCTCCAAAATGTTTGTTCCTTGTGAAGAAGTCATTAGATTTAAAGCTCTGCCGCCACATTTAAACTATCTTTTGAGCGTTTTTAGCCTGTATTACATTTCTTAGATCAATACAATTAATATTAATGGGAGTTGATAAATAATTTCATTTTTACCCCTGCTGAATAAGTGGCAGGGGTTGAAGATTTGGATGTGTTATGCTGGTAATGGCTCTCTGGAGAAACTTTGTACAACTTTTTCCACATATGCAGTGGTACTCCCCAGCAACAACACATACTCACTACATCACTACACTACATCCTCGTCACATATTGACATTTGGTCATGGACTTTCCATATCAAGATATGATGTGCAAGGTACCCTGGATGCGGGATAAGGGTTACTTTAAAAGTACGTTACTGCGTTACTTTTTTTTTTTTAAAAGTAACGAGTTACTTTACTGCGTTATTCTATGAGAAAAGTAACTCAATTACTTTAAAAGTACTTCCAACGTTATTCCCTGAGAAAAGTAACTCAAGCACTTTTAAAGTACTTTTGAGTATTCTACATTTCCTATTGGGCAATGGACCACAGGGCGCTAAGCCTACATTTTTTTGTCTCCAAAATTAAAGTTATGGACCACTTGCCCTTCACTGAGATCCAATTCTCCCATCACAGCCGTCACTTTGACCAGTAGAAATACAGAATGATCTGCTGCCGTAGACAACTGTATGACAACAACACCCCAGCATTTTAATATTTCCTCTAGGGATGTTACCACACAGAGTAAAAGGGGAAATGATGGTGTGAAACAGCAGAGGCACTTTGTCAACCCGCTGAGTTAACGTTACTGTCATTAGCATCAAGCTAGCAAACAATGCTACATCCTCACGGTCGGACATAAAGTAATAACATTAACAAATAGCAGCGGGGCTTTTACTCACCACAACTGCAGAGGCTCCCAGCTTCATTTGAAACAGACTACATTATAGACGGTCCGTTATTTATTAATCCCTCTGTGTGTTTATATATTTACTTTTTATCCGCTGTCTTTGTAAAGTTAACATATCGCACCGTCATTTCAAACTCAGCAGTTGTTTCAAATTAAAAGCCCCTTATAACCTCGGCTAGAGAATCCCTTGATTTTCTAAACAGGCTTTTATTCTGAAACATTTGTCAGAACTTCCTGTTGAAGATACAGTAGCTTGATAGTTTACTTATGGCGCTTCAAATGTAGCTCCTGCCATCTGCTGACGCTTTTAGGTGACTACAACAACATGTCGGCTGGCACATGAACAGACACACAGTGACTCAAATAATAGTAAAAGTGATAAAAATAGGACAAGAATAACCCGATGACATCACACACACTGTGAAAGACGACCGGGGATAATTGGTGAGTACCAGCGTGTAGCGTGTACCAGGCATAATGCAAGTCCTGGGTCTGAAATATGTCTGTCAGTGAGTCCTACTCCACCTATTTAGACTCCACCGTAGACAACGGCAGCGTTTCTCCGACCACGTATCGAGCCACAAGCTCCGTGGCTTCTTTCAGACTGATAGGTTTAACGTTATCTCCGTTATTAGAACCAAACGACAGCCGTTGCTGAAGGACCAGCGTTCTAAAAGTAACGGAAGTAACTGATGTCTTGTTTGAAAATGTACTTAAGTATTTGATTACTCAAACAGCAAACTAATGCGTTACTTTACTCGTTACTGCAAAACAGGCATGTTTTGCCTCAATGCTCTGCTTTTACTTAGGCCATTTTTTTTTTTTTTTTACTGTTGATAAAAGCAACATATCATCATATAAAAGGTCCTGTGATATTTTATGAAAATGCACAGACAATGTATGATATCTAAAAATTTGCACCCGATGAATGGTGTTGTCACATTACAAACACAACATAAAATTATATACTTTATGGAAAGTTATGTAGATTAGGTTTAGGTAAGTAAAGTTACATGGTTAGGTTTAGGAAAAGAATTTAGGTTGGGCATTGTCATGTTAAACACTTAGCATAAAACTGTGTAGGTTCAAAAGAATCACGTTGACAAGGTACCTAAAAAAAACAACTCAAAGTTATTTTGGTTTTACAAAGGATATGAACAAGGGGGAAAGTCCTGTAATTGTTTGACCCATCCACCACTCCCACCTACAATCTTATGTGGACTTCCACTCCTTATAATACTTCCTAACTCTTGTCAGCGCATTGGCAATGATCACTCCTTTCTGATTATGTGGGCCAAATACAAATTACTGAGTCATATGTGTACAAGTGGGTTATATGAATTCTGGTACCTTACCTTTTGTAGGTTAACAAACAGTGTATGAGTACAGCCTGACAAAACATAACCATAGGGATGTAACTTCCTGGCCAATAGACTTGGGTCATTAGTTTATGGTAACTGCACAGAGCTTACACCAATAGATCAAGTCAGCCATGCTAGCAGCTCTGTGAGGCCACTTAGGCAAAGCAACACTTTCAGCCAAATGCTAACATCAGGATGCTAACAAACACAAAGTGCCAGTGTTATCATGCTGATGTCTAGTAAGTTATGTGGGGCATATGGGCCAAAGATGGTGCCAATGTCTGCCACCCTGGGCACCATCTTTATGGCGAGTTAGCACTCTAACATTTGCTAATTAGCACTAAACACAAAGTACAGCTGAATCAGGAAAACATCAGGAAATCGTCATTTTGACCCATCCTCTGGGGATCATGAATATCAACCAAGTTGAGCGGCAATCATTTCAATAGTTGTTGAAATGTTCACATCAGTTGAGACTGACTGACACTGTCATCCCCACAGATCCTAAAAATAGATTTTAAAATGCATACAAGTGGCAAGGCAGGGTGACACAGACTCAGCGCCATGTTTAAATTTACACTGATGGTTAATGGTGTTTGGCAGGCACAGTTATCAAGCAACTAATAATATTTCTCAAATATCACTAGCCATGTCAGCCCTACCCAATGTACCCAGTTGGTGCCAGCAGTTTTTTTTAGCTACAGCTGAGCTCACATCAATTAGTGATTTCAAATGTGGTAAGATATTGCAGGCTGATCACTTTCATTTTTTTTGTATGTGCTGGAAAACAACTTCATCACAGGACTAATGTGCCATGTTCTAAATAGGGATAAAAATAGCAGAGCCACACATTGCTGGTCAATGAAATGTCTTTCCGCTCTAGCTGCGGCTGACCCCAAAGCCGAATGGGTGCCACTGGATCAATAAGAAAGCAGGAAACAGCAGCAGTCGAGCACCGTGTCAATTTGCTCAATATCATGGACAACTTTGTTCTGTGTGTGGGCATGAATGAGCCTTATAATGCCATTAATTAAGCAAGCAGCATGCTACATGATCAATGGAAACAAGTGAGCTCCTGTCTATTGATCATCCATGTAAAAATAGAATGAAATGCTCGTCCATGTGAATTTCTCACTGTGTTTTCATTGCATCAGAACCTCTGCCATCAGAAGTTTGACGTAACTTTTACTACTGTGCATGACTTAAAGTTTTTCTTTGCATAGGCAGTAATGCAATGCCACTAAGCAAGAATGTCGACTGATTTTACATATAACTTACGGATAGGCTCGAGTGGTGACTCCAGATGAGAGTGAATTGACTCAAGCAAGTCATAGTCATCAAAATCCAAAACAAACTCTTCAAAGTCCCCTTCCACGTTGGACAACGAGCTCTGGTGGTCATGTTGGTGCTGCTTTGGGGTGCCAAAGCCTCTTTGGACACTGCACCTACGTTCTGGTCCGTGGTGGTCGGTGCCACGCTTCTTATCAGGGGTCCCATGCCCCTGGTTCTCCTGTCCCTCAATGTCTGTCATCTCCACGGTCGGTACCTCCTCCTATCCTCCTCTCTCCAGGTGGACACACTGCTCATCCAGGGCTTCCAACTCTTGAACGCCGTCGCTCACCCTGGGTCACTGTTCTGATGAGCCTGGGTCTTTGCACACACCACTAGCCTACTTCCTATGTATTGCTCTGGTTGTGTAAACTTTGGGAACCAGCTCCTAAATCAGATGTTTTTAAAAGACTTTTGCCCAAGGCAGCCAAAAAAAATAAAAAGAGTGTGTTCAGGGAGCTCAACTTCTCAAAAGGAAGTTCTATCAAGAAGAAAACAAGCACAAAAAAGGAAAAAACTCGTGGAAATTTTCCATCAGTCACAATAATTACCCTTCAGTCCAGAAATACATATACAAGATCCACCATATCCAAGATGAGAGAGCTACATAAATGGTAGCAACATCCACTTTAGCTGCAACTCCCAAAGTAAGTATCGATAAGGGATGGTCTACTTTGTGAGACCTGCCTGTCAGCTGAATGGTAGTGCCGCCCTTTTTTAATGATGTCCCCAGCACATTGATCTTCCTGGCTGTTGGAAAACCAACATAATGTGGATCCAAGCAGAACAGTCGGTGCCTTTCATTTCCATAGTGCCACCATCACTTTCCAACCATGTGATGTGCACGGATGTAAAGGTCAAGTTCGAAAGGTTGGCGCCTCCACCTGGACAGCTTAAAAATTAAAAAAAGAAGCACACAAATACACCAAAAAGACACCTTCAGAAATCTAAACTGAGAACTCAGAGTGTACTAATGCTGGCTGCTAGAGAGGAACCTAAATGATAAAAATAATAAAATAACACCTAAGAATCAGCTCCACCACTCCGCTTAGTGAGAGATCATGGTGCTAATTATCAGAGCAAGCTGCACTGTTCCTGTCCCTGGGTCTCCATGGAAACCATTCGTCCCCTGAGGTGTCATGGTCTGACTCGTCTATGGCAGGCGCACCAGTGTGAGGTAAACAGGACCCTCACTAAAATGTGCTTGACATGCTGGAATATTGTGTGTAACTGTTCACATTTGCATACCTGTGCTTATACGTGAAGATGTAGATTAGAAATTTTTGTAGGAACGCAGGAGGTATTCTAGTTTTCACTGACTTTAATTTCTTACTATGGTTGGGTGACTGAAGCCTATAACAGCTGTTGGCAATTGGCTGACTACACTGCCCTTTTTATGGCGATTTCTGTCATGTTATTTGCTAATTTAATGGTCTGCCTCAAAGAAAGAGTGAGAGCCACTGCTCAGTGGGCAGCTGGCACATACTGAAACAAAGTGTGGAGATAAGTCTGACTATGCGTGACTACTCAACAGACTCTCGTTCAGCAAGCAAACCCAGTAGCACAAAGAGGCCAACAATGGCAGAGAGAAACAGTAGAGATAAACAGTGTTTTGAGCCAGCATATTTTCACATCTACATCAGTCAATTAAATGTTTTTTTGTTTTTTTAACTAAACCAGATGGTGACTGTTGGGGAGTGGAAAGACTGACCACAGGATTCCTACAGCTTAAGGCAAGTTAAATTTAAGACTTCTTTAGACTTTTTTTTAATGCCACTAGTGATGACACTGAAGAGCATTTCACATTAACACAGACCTGACATCAATGATGGAGGGTTTGGGGGCAACTTTGGCCAAATATTCTTGTGCTCACAGCTTATAAAGTACACTACACAGGAAAACTGCTTTGGGGCTGGACACTTTTGGGATATTTGGGGATAGTAACTTTTTTTTCTAACCAAATTGTGATTTTAAATTCGAATTATATATCATATAGAAATTATGCTTTGTGTTTTATATTATATAATTTATGTCCATAGAGTACATTACACTCCTGACCAATTGGTGGTCTCCTTGGTATTAGATTTCTACAAAGCATTACTTAAAACAGATCTAGTTTTTACATGAAAAGCATCTGATGAAAAGATGCAGCTGTTTATCACCAGATTTCCCAGGGCGCATATGATGTAGTTAGACAGCTATCGCAGGTTGACCCTGGTTGTCATGATTTTCAGAGACAACCAGGGATACAGTGGAGTTCCATACACTTTACTACACCATTGAATAGCACTAAATTATATTTCATAAATACAAAAATCAGTTTCTGCCAACAGTTTAATGTCCTAACCTGTCAATAAACTCATGTAATTTAGGCATGAAAATGGGTCAAAAGGTCAAAAAGGTGAGAAGGATACGAGATCCGGCACCTGCTAGGGGGTCCCGGGGTTATGCTCCTCAATTGTTTTTTTTGTTTTGTTGTTTTTTTCATCTTGCCAATCCCTAGCGTTGCCACCCGTCCCATTTTTCCCAGAATTGTTCTCTTTTTTCATCAGATGTCCCGGGAAAAAAAAAATCTCTCCCGGGACACAATTTGTCCCGTTTTTTGGGGAAAATGCAGCATCAGCAGGCCAAGGAGTCCATCCAGAATCAGTGCAAGCTCAAGAACATCTGTGTCAGAGAGACAGCAAAGAGGTAAGAGGAGCTGTGGGAAGTCCTAACAGTTCGCTTTGCACATCCAATCATGTTTTAATTTGTATTTTTTCCATTTATATTTAACCCTTTGGGCCCGAACGACGCATAGTGTGTCCAAATTCACACCTGTTCTTCTCTATGGTTTTTCTCCGCAACCATGCATCATAGCGAGAAGCCACGCATATCATGTGAAACAGCGGAATCGTAGCTTTCTGAATGTTTTCACAAAAAAAAAAAAAAAAATGATAAAGTTATACTAAAATGATGTATAACAGAGCTTTCATACAGCTTTGCACACACATTACTCTTGGATGGATTACTCGCGAATGCAGGCTCGCACAGAAATGCCACGCATATCACATGAAAGCTTTCCAATGATACCACACACATCATTGTGCTGTCATCCCATCACACTATAAATACAGATCAATTGTCTACCAAATAAAGTCCTAACGAATTTCTTTACAACCCATTATACAGATCTTGTTATCAGTCACTTCATATAGTGAGGAATATTGTATCTTACCACGTCTTAGGCTTGCGTGTGTTTCTCCCTGTCTATCCACATTTGTAGTCCGGCTTTCAAGATGCAAATATTTCCATATTGTCCAGCTGACACTCCATCAAACTTTGTATGACAAGACCAGCACACTTACCTTTGCGCACCCAAACAACTGTAGCCTAATTATGCATGCTGACAGGGCCATAGTCACCATATACATTGAGGGGGACACGTGCCCCCTCCCAATGCCCTTTTTTTTTTTTACTGCAATCAAAGTGGCAAATATTATCTTGGAGGACATCATTGCACTTGGTTCACTATTTTTCTATTATCTTAGATGTAAATATTGCATGTTTCTTTCAGATAAAACACATTTTTGACTTGTGAATGAGTCAATGGAATTTCTTGCAATAATGAAAAAATACTGGCAATCATTTTCCGCCTGGCACAAACCACATGTTTTGGACAGCTGTGAAGTGACATAATGTCCCACCATCATGGTTCTTATATTGCCAGATTCCAGAGAGTCTCCCCTCTTCATATATGGCAGAATATGTCAACTTCCAACTTGCTATGGTGAGATACATGTAAAAATGTAAGAATTTAGTAACACAGATTTGTTTTTTTCATTGATATAAAAATTAATATAAAATACAGGCACATAGGAGGACATGAAATGATGGCAAATCTGGTCTCTTATGTCTGAATTTCATGTTCATTGGTCAGTCTGAACTGGTAATAATAGCCGAACCCTCTGCCTCAAACATTTGGTCGAGTGTACCTTTTTTTCACAAATCCAAGGTGGCAACCCTACCAATCCCTGCTTTTTGATCTTCCTGAATACATCTGCCAGATGGAATGAAACCTCTTGTCCTTTTACCTCTACTTTAGCTTCCAATTTAAGCCAAGACCAGTGCCAGCTGCACTTTATCCCTGTATCCAGTTGTTTAACAACAAGAGCATCTTTCTCTCCTAACACACTCATTCTGAATGAAAAACAATTAGCTAACGTTAGTTTAACTACGGTTAACTTGTTAAGTGGGTTAGCCAAAGTTACCTGTTAGCTAATATAGCTAGCTAGCTGTGCCTGTGTCACACAAAAAAGTTATCTGGTCAATTATCTAGCATTAGGAAACATTAGATAATCGACCAGACTGAGAGTGACACATCTAAACTTAGCAAGCTATGTTAGCTAGCTAACACTTGCTAGCTAGCTAGCTAGCTAGTCTAAATAACGTTAGCTGTACTGTATCCGGTTACAGGCCGCCACTGTGATATGTTGCCATTCTGTCGGTTGGCCATCCCAAATTCTGGTCCCTGAGTCCTGACAGTAAGCTTTGGTGAGCCTTGGGGTGCCTTACCACCCGCCTTCCCCGCTGGGCTGGGACATTGGCCCTGGACCCTGGTGATGGTTCTCATCTCATCTCACATTGGGAGGGTTAAAATACACGCATGCATGTCCGATACTTCAGCTCCGTGACGCATCACAAAGAACCGATGGGATCACACAAAAGGGGCTCAGTTGCTTCTCAAACCTACCACACTGCTCTGGCAACTCTTCTCCATAATCGGGCTTTCCTCCATCACCAGGACTCTCACATTTCTGATGTTCAGTATAGACTTCTTTTTTTTCTCTTTTCTTTTCTTTTCTTTATTATACATTTATTTGTTTATTTTCGGTAATCTGTATGGAGCACAACAACCTCAAGGCCACAATACATCAACTACACTGCCTGTTTCTCCTCTTTTTTTTTCTTCTTCTCCGTCTTCTCCGCATGCGCTGTCGCTATATAATTCAGGACTTAAGCACCTGTCCCTCAATCCCCCCTGCTTGTCCCTTACTCTCCCCTTGACACACTTTGGTGTATCACGGCCCTCTCTGGCTCATATTAGGAAGTTTTTCCAATAAAGACTGATAGGCTAGTCTCAAGGGAGGGTGGGTGACGGTCACAATCATGCACAGTATGGGTATAAAATACTTGACTGCAAGACTAACAGTGCATCAATCTTCATAAAAAAGCTTACACCCTTTTGTGGCGCTAAGCTACAAAGACTAATGCAGACAGGTTAAAAAAAAAAAAAAAAAAAAAAAAGCTATGGCGAGCCTGTAGAAGCTGTATCTCCCATGCATGTCCGTGATTTTCACTGGGGACACACGCAAGTAATTCAGGCTGACATTACCTGTTTCTCAGAGAACTCCTCTGGTAATTTTATTAAAAAGCATAGCATATATATGCCCTCAGTAAGTTATACGGCTACTGTCAGGACTCAGGGAACAGAATTCAGAATGGCGGACCCTTTGAAAAAAAGAGGAAGGGTCGCCACTTTGATTAATGGAAATGAATTTTCGGAATGTCGACACTTTGGAATGGCAAACAACCTCCCTCATTAGCCATGCTGTATGGCTCCGTTTCATTAATAGATCCATGATTGGCTCCCTTCACCAAGGAGTTTCACACACACGCATTTTGTTTCAGCCCTTCACCCGCGCGCATGTTCGCTATGTCTTTTTTCTGTGGCTTCACCCCCCATCATTTGATCTACACAATTCATGTAGGTCACCTATTTGTATTCAAACCCACAAATTTCGCCAAAAGGTGAGCGATTTTTATGCCTGGTAATTTCCATCCCTGACAAAGACAGCTTGTTGTTAGCTTAAACCCTGTCAGGTTTGCTCCGAATTCTGGATGTATAGATTCAGAGATATTAAGATGTAAAGAAGGATCATTTAAAGTTAAGATGTAAAGATTATATGATCCAATCATTGAGCGGTGGAACACAAATATATGACTACTTATTATCACAAGACTAAAGCCATCTCCATGACAACTGAGCAAACTCCATCCACTGATGAAGACAATGAAATACAGCTGGAAGTTGCACAAAAGCCGGAAGTGTTCAAGAGTTTTTTAGTCATAGTATCTCTATCTAATCTCACAGTTTCCATCTCACACTCCTCTATTTTAATGTTATGCTCTACTTTTTAAACATCATGACAATACAGTGTTGTTTGACTGAGATGGGTTTGGGACTGAGACACTGACAGACAAATACAAATCAGATAGCTGTTTTTGAGTGACTGTGGGTGCCCCATTCGCTGTTTACAGATGGCTCCTAAACAGTCAATGATTACTCTGCTTGGTAAAGCAGGAAAAGCCAGGGGCAGGGTCGCTGCTGAAGGGGAATCGATTGCAGGCTCTGTTAATTAATGCCCTGGATGCTGTGAGGGAGAGGCTTTTCTCTGGCAACACAAGCTTCACCTCCCCATCGCTCTCTCCTACTCTCTCCTTTCTCTCTTTTTCTCTTTCTATCTTTTACCATGCTCATGGGAAGGGAGAACCATCCAGGAAAGATGATGACATTTTTGGTGCATCTTATTTTATTACATCTGAAACTTTCATTGAAATAATAAAACAGAAGAACAAAACAGATGATCAATGGTGCTGCTGACTCGGTCAAATCTGCAAAACTGAAAATGTTAAGTTGGTTTACAGCCACCACAGCACCTAATGTCTTTTACTCTTTCTTTCTTTCTATTGATTCTAAACATTTAACTCACCTGGCAGAACACCAGTTATGGCCTGTACCCTGTTATAATCAGTGTCTGGGAGTAGTGACCTACATCTAACTAAACTAGTAGTTTAACCATATTTTGCAACTACATTCATATGTGCATTATTCAAGTAGTTACATTACTTTTTGGGCCATGAAAGGATTTTTTTTAATTTTTTAACCATTACTTCTCTAGTATAATCGAATCAGATAAAGGTATCAATTATTAAAATGTATTAACAGCTGTTCAGAGAAGTTGTTGCATGGTATTTTAGAAGTTATCTGGCTAACTGAGAAATTCTGCTTGGTGCAATACCTCCACCTGGACTCTAGTTTCTAGAAGGCAGGTGTCTGACTGAACAATTTATACAAAACCAAGCAGCAACCCACAAGGCTGAAAAAATGAAGCCAATGTGGTAGTCTGGGGACATTCCTTTCTAAAGTGTGTTTAACACACCAGAGAAAACGGCCGGCAACAAAGCAACGCCTCTTGCATTTTTGAAAAGGACGCGCCCTCCCGGAAATGTGCGCTCCCCCTTTTCTCATCTGCAAGGATACAAACACGCAGAGAGCTTGAAAATGGATGTCGAGAGATTTAACTCCGTTTTATCAAACGTGTGCTCAGTCCACAAGATTGTGGAAATGAAGGACTTACAGCGACATGAGCCATTTTGTACCGCTACACGTGTTTCTAGTTGGACTATGTTTACGAGCACGAGAATTCAGCAAGCCACCAAAGGACTGCCCTGTGGATTTACTATTGGTTTTAAACTCTGAAATTGTATCCGCTCATCTAAACACAAAATCAGGGAGAAAGTCATCAGTCTTTAATTAAGCAAAGCGTCTAAAGACTGACTTGTGAGTCTACCAATGTGGAGGTGCCACAAACTGCATTTCCATTAATGGCCACTTGAGGCTGGCTCCAGAAGCCAGTCAATCCCCATAGACCCCCATGTTAAAATGCCCAGCTTTACAGTAGATACATGTTTACACCCTGGTACAAAAGAACATTTTTCATCTCTATAGCTAATTTCAACATTAATGTTGAAAGGTTTAATTTCTTTATAACTCACTTATTAAGGCTTAAAGTTATGCATGTTTAAGGGTGGGGCCACTTGAGTGACACGCTGTCTGTGAGATGTTGCTCTTCTGCTGCTCCACCCTGGTAAATATATATGGTAACATCTGGCTCCAAAATACCATGATGGATATGCCAAACTTGAGGCTTTAAATGTAGTCAACAAACCAATGGCTGATGTCACAGTAGCTACAAGCATTATTAATAGTCTTTTTTTTCTTTTGTTTAAGTACTTTATATTATCTTTTCCATGCAGCTATAGTAAACCTTACTAGATTTCTTTCTAGAGCAGCTGTATATAGTTCAACCTCTTCCAATGTTAATCAATCGGCACCTTGCAAAGCTAGGCTTTCAAAGTAGCTTCCCAAACACTGGTAATATGGTAATATGATACTTGGGGCGACATTTTGTTAAGATAATGTCATCTATCATTGGCAATGAGCAATTGGCAACTTAGCTGCAGTGGACCTTAGGTGCCATTTATACGACAACGATTTCAACTGAAAACGGTAAACTTTATTTGCGTTTTGGCCGATCGTTTACACGACAGCAGCGTTTTGGGTGCCTGAAAACGCAACATTTTGAAAACGGGTTCCAGGGTGCAATTTTTGCAAACGGCACCATCTCCATTGTCATGTAAACTTGCAATATGTAGTTCCTCTGAAAACGGAGACTTTTCGCACATGCGCGTTACGGCTCCAGTCACTAGGCATGTGCAAGAAAGTCGACCATCACAACAACAATGCCAAGCTCTGTTTATGGTGCTCATCCTGTTGAATTTATCAATGCTTCTCCAGCAAAGTGCAGGTCTGCTGTAGCAACTCCACCTCATCTTCCGTCCAAACAAAGTTATCTGTGCGTGCTTTCGCCATTGTGTCTTCTTTGTTTTCATTTGTAATCACTGTGTTGTAGAGGAAGACGCTTCAGCGCAGCCACGTAGCGTCATGCCGTGGTGTTGCTTTGCAAATTTACACTGCCACCCATTGGCCTGGCGTGCATACTACGGCGTTTCCAGTAGATTTTGCAGCTCTGTGTGAATGGGGATTGTTTCAATAACATTGTCATATAAACGCGAAAGTTTTTAAAACGCAAAGGACAGACTTTTCCGTTTTTAGAGAAACAGTTGTCATCTAAACAGGGCTTTAGATTGAAATGGATAGTGATGCTTACTTCTGATGCATTTGCAGCCCAGTCGCCAGAAGAAAATAATGGCATTATACATTTCTGCGTTACATTTGCACGTTTCATACTTCACATTTTTAAAGTGGCGTAACATATGGGTTGACTTTGTCATTGGGAGGTGGAGGGGGGGTGGGTAACATGGCATCTGGGTGAGAAGGCTGCCAAGCTGTAGACTACTGCAGACTACTGTTTGAGACCAACAAACAACAAAACTGCCTGCTGTAGCAACCTGTCAGTGTGTTTCCATGAGCTGTTTTGGCTCCAAATGTGTTTTGTTAAGATCCGTTGACAGGGATAGTGCCATAAAAAGTGGCTGTTTTTTAGCAAGACAATGCGTCCCTTCCTGCTGGGACTGCACCCAGCAAACTGGGTTTTCTAGGCCAAAACATGATCTTTCCTAACCATAACCAAGTGGTTTTTGTGCCAAAGCCTAACCACATAAAGTCATTGAAATGCAAAGTTTCAGTGGAGCTGTTATATAATAATGTGCAAATGTAGCATATCCATGGTATGCAGAAACCTTCCAGGCAAACTTTTTGTTCAAGTGATTAGGTTGGCAGTTTATTCAGTGTCCCATATGTCACAAGGATAACTAAACATATACGTCAATGTAAAAGGGACTGAATAATGAAAATCCAAGAGTATTCTGGAGTTTACTTTCTAATGTGATTATGATTTACAGAAATCGTGATTAAACACTGTCAATTCTCTGTCCTCCATCCTTTGTGTTATTTAGTAGGAAGCTGGTTTCTAACAGTGTATGTGGGGGCCAGGAGCTGTGTGGGCTGATTTCATGAGACAGAATGTGTGGGACGCCCACAGCAGAGCCTAGTTACAGGCAGCAGTGAGAAAACTTGTCAATGGTCAGCACCATAGCAGCAAGGGAGTCAATAAATGTTGCAACAGGCATTCCTGGTTGACCACTATTTCAAAGAGGCAAGAATAATAGCAAATCAATGTTAGTGTTGACATAAAATAGGCTTTAAGGTTAACATATTGTAGATAACCCACTTCTTATCATCATCCAAATGAAAGATGATCTATAGAGAATTTTCTAAATTTGACATTTAAAGAAATAAAAATGAGTAAAGGTCTGTTGCGCTGTCTTAGTTGTTTCTGTGGTCAGAAATGTTTCCATACAGGAGGTGTTTTGATATCACTACAGATAACAGGATAAAATAACAGAACACTAGCAAGCAACATTTAAAATCATACTTTGTTGTTAGTTGATACTTAGAGGCTTAAGTTATTCTCCTGTTTGAGACTCATGAAGAAGAGCAGTGGCTGCTGAGTCATAATGAGTCAAGGCAAATGGTAAATGTGTCTTGGTTTAGACAGATAACCAGTGGAAAAATAAATTGCATGTGTGTGTGAAAGAAAAATCCACTGGGTGAAACTCTAGTAAATCTAAATACATATGCCCAGGATCCAAGTACTGGAGAGGGTCACAGGGAAGTCATGGATTCGTATTTAAAAAACTAAAATGTTTAACCTCTTCCACTCCCCTGGGAAGCTGAAGTCCTTGGTCAACATTAAGGTGTTTCAGAGGTTGTAGTGGTCTGAGTTTTAAGCTAGGTATCTGAATTAGAATGGATTTAAAAAATGCAACTCTTACAGAAATCTCTAAATGTCAAACATTTGTCATCATATACTTCCATCATAATGTTCTAAGCCCTAAACTTTCTAAGTTTAAATAGGGGCCTATCCAAGCCACAATGATTATGACAGATTTATGAGATGGAAAACTTGACACACAGTGCTGAGTTGTACCTCAAATTCATCTCCAGGTTCCCAGCTTTCAGATGATATATACATCATCTATGTGGCATATACTGGTGATCTGCTATCTCAACAATAAGATCCCCTGTCCCAGCTGAAAAAAGCAAAAATGTGTCTATGGTAGGGAGGAAGGGAGTGGAAGAGGTTAAATTGTAATAGCCATGATTTCTTTGAACTAAAAATGTGTTGAAAAGGCAAATGTATTTTTTTTTACTGCCAGTAGAGGGTGCTGAACCCTTTATAAAAAAATATGAATCCAGCCTGAAAACCAAAATGCAGGTGGAAACCCAATCTGAGCAAATCATGTTATTTCAGGATGTATTTTGCTACTTAACATTAATATTCTGCACGAGATCGAAACATGTTGTTACTGTGATAGTAAAACTTTAAGTCTTTAATTAAACATTTATACTATTTGTGTATGATCAAAGCACATGAATCTGTCCTCTGCAATACAACAGTCAAGATAACATCAGGAGAGTAGCATCCAAACCTCTGTCAGATAACATGGATGCTAACGACCTTTCCTGTCTACTGAGAGGAAAGAAGCACGGAGTCTAGAGTCATGACCATTTATGTTCAGATCAGAGTGCTGATGCAACTAAAGAACTGGCATGTTTTTTCTTTGTGTTGTCAGATAAAACATCTTAAAAGTTCTCAGTTTTCTCTCCCACATCCTCACAGTCATTTATCTACACAAATACATTGTCCTGACCTCCATTCTTCAATATAAGATATTTCAAAGTGCAGGCCGACATACACCAAAAAGAGCGCTTCTGGCATTTGTCAATACCTTTAATCTTTATAATATTTGGCATTCTCATTTTGGGCTGTGACCTCATACCTGAGTCATTAGCGTAGTGTGTAGAATTAAAGCACTGTAACCGGCTATAAGAGCATGAGTCTTTGAAATTTGTGAAATGAACCACTAGCCTAAATACACAAACTAAAAATGTATTCCATGCATGGTTACATGAACTGCTATACAGACTTGGTAGTTATATCATAAATATCCTAGCAACTACATCAGGTGCTATCATGGAGGTCTGATGGAGAAGTGGTAGCGCACAGTGACTGGCTGATATGTAACAACCACGCTAGAAAAAGACACCTCACAAAGATCCCCCCACATCATTGTTGCAGCGTGGGTGAAAAGTAAAACTGAGTCATCTCAGAAGGTGCATTTAACAACAGAGGAAATCATCTCCCATTCCCCTTCTCCAAAGCCAACAACAATGAGAGAATAAGAAGGTTGTTTCTTCAGTCAAGGTAAATAGTAAAGCAGCCATATCATCACTTTGGGGGCCAAAATATGCCAAAAGCTAGCCCTATTACATTTGCAGATTAAGAAAAAACTATTATAAATCTCATTTCTTTACATACATGTTGGGTGGAATATATGAAATATGTCTAAATATAATACAGTCCAAAACATCACCAAAAGTAACAGCCTCCAAAATGACCTGTAAGTTTAATCTTTGACACAGAATCAACAAAAACATTTTTGCAGCACCACTGTAGTGAATATTTACTTGTTTCTTATTAGATGGCAGCTGTCTGTTTAAAGTGTTTTCCTGCCAACATTAATCATTTTGTCAGTGCACTTGGTACAGCAACCATAGCAACAATACTTTTACCTCATGCTGTGTTACAATTTAGCTTGAATATCAGCCATCAGCAGTTACAGCACAACACTTCACTTTTCTTGGCGTGTTGGTTGGTTATCTGACTTTGTGCTAATCTGAAGTGTACATGTAGCCTGGTTCCAGACTGCTAAGTTGCTGCTCTGCTTTTTCTTTCAGTGATTAAGAAAAATATTTGTTGTTGTGCTTTTTGAAAGCTGACTCCCTGGTTGGAAAAAGTGCTCAAGCAAATCAGAGCTTTGTGGGTGGTTAACCTCCTGTGCCAGACCCAGAAAAATAGTGACAGAACTAGAATTATAGTTTTGCGGTTGGGTGCCTCCAAGAACCAGTCAAGCTCTAGTTACAGTTTTTATCCATGTCTGTGAAAACGTGAACGCTTATCTGACCAAATGTCTCCCCTTCTGTTCCTGAGTTATGACATTGTACAATGGCCAGAAAAGTGTTTTTGCAGAACATTATGATGTCACAGTGAAGCTGACCTTTGACTTTTTGCATATAAAATGTCATCATTTTATCTTTTTATCTTATTAGACATTTGTATGAAATTTTGTTATAATTAGTGTATGAATTTTTGAGTTATGGCCAAAATATGTTTTGTGAGGTCACAGTGCCCTTGACCTTTAACCACCCAAGTCTGATAGGTTAATTCCTGAGTCCAAGTGGACATTTTTGCCAAATTTGAAGAAATGTCCTTAAGATATTCTTGAGATGTCATGATGTCCATGAGAATGAGACGGGCACAAGGTCACAGTGACCTTTAACCACCACAATCAAATCAGTGAGTTGTTGTATACAAGTGGGCGTTTGTGCCAAATTAAAAAAAAAAAAAAAAAATCCCTCAAGGTGTTCCTGGGATAACCCATTCAAACGAATGAGACAGGCAAGTAAACATCTGTGCCAAATTTGAAGAAATTCCCTCAAGGCGTTCTTGAGGTATTGCATTTATGAATGGGACAAAGAGCTGGCCACAGCTGGTGCTGGCACAGAGGGATAAGAAGGGCCCGAAAATGTTAACAAGCGCGGAGGGCATGAGAGCGACACTGTTGTGCAGGCTGTTCTAAGTCAATTTACAGAAACAACAGCTCTGAAACAGTGTTAATTTTGGCAGCCAGTTTCGATTTTATCTTAGTCTTTTGACAAAAATGCCACATTTCATTATTTTTTATCCATTTAGCTATCTAGTTTTAGTTGATGGCACCTCAAAATGTTTTAGTCCAGTTTTAATTGAAAAAAAAAAAGTCATTTAACTTTAGTCAACTTTTGCTCTAAATATTTTCTCTCTAAACTAATTCAATAAAACAAATATAGGTATCAGAAATTGGAATCAAGGTTGTGTCAAGTTTTGAAATTCATAAAGCAACTTTTGATTGCCTTAATACCTTAATATCCAAATTCCTTAGCTTGGTAATTAGTAGCCAGAGAACGTCTCTCCTTCTGCCCTTACTTCAGTGCATTGTGTTTTACTTCATGATGATAAATAATGTTTGCACATAGATCAGTTATTTTTTTTCTGACCAAACCTTTTTTATGCATTCTGAATATCTGACAGCCCACTGCTAAAATGTTAGTCATGTCTTGTCAATGTAAAAATAAGTACATTACAATACAATAAAAAAAACAAACATTTTGACATGGTTTTAATTACTAAGATCTAGTTTTAGCTCGCCAACATCTCGTCATTGTCATAAAAAAAAAAAAAAAAACACTGTCGTTGAACACTGGTCATCACAGGTTTAATAATCATAGATATTGAGTCTAGATTTGTTTGGCTGTTGCAAAAAACTTGTGATTACTGCTTCAGCAAACATAAACACGTCTTCTATGTCCACTTAAAATGACGATAACAGACAGGATACATAATTTCCTTGTAACTGGTGAGGACAAAATCCTGCCAACCAAAAGCAGCTAACACAAAGTATGAACACAGAGTCAGCTAAATAATGATTAGCATGTAGCTTCCCAACAAGTTATGAAAAAAAAAAAAGCCCTCAGTTATATCCCTCTTACTTTTCATGTCATCCAGGTCAGCACTTGCCAACATCTGGGCCTCAGCCTCATCAGTGGGCACCTGCTGGTAGACAGCTGTCTCCAGAGCAGTCATGCTGCCGATGCAGATCCGCTCCCGCAAGTCATAGTTGCTCCGCTGGGCACCCGCCAGACGATGGTGGACGGGCTTCCTACGGAACCAGCCGCGGGTCGTGGTTGAACTCGAGGGGTCTGATCCTCGGGGAACGCTGACAAAAAGCACAGACAGATATTGGTAAGAAAGTGTATGGACAATTGAATGTTGCCATAATGAGCTCCACATCATATGACATTAATAAAAAAGTGTTAAAAAGTTTGAGGTTAAATGTTGCTGCTGACTAAGATGCTGTGTTGTGCCTCCTAATTGCAGTGCTGTCTCTTCACCAGTAGAGGGCTTCACAACACAGCTGCAGGCCCGGACCTCCTCACCAACCCTCTGAGTCATCCTCAGCTGTGTTCACTCAAACACAAGCCTGTATGGCACAGGCGTGGTGGTGTTTCTGTGCTTTTATCCCACCAGGCATTAGCAGAGACAAATGCCTGAATCACCATGGGGCCCCTGACCTCCCAGCAGCAAAATCCATACATAATTTAAAAATGATGAACAAAAACAAACAATGAATCCATATTCAGATGGTTATGGTTGTTTTGCGGGCTCGATGGCCTTCTAATATCTAGAATCCTGCTGAAGCCATTAGTGAACCATTACTGCCTTCTGAGTTGTAGATATATTACTGGTTATTAGTGTTGGTTTGTTTGATGCTCACATTCCTACTAAAACACTTAAGCTGCTAATGTAAAGTTCACATGCATACATCTGAGCCTGATGCATGGTCTTGTTTGCTCTATTCTGTACTGTGCTGTTCAGAAAAGCACCTGCTATATTAAAAGAGTTTCAGGAATATATTTGATGTAAGGGGTCAGTTCCAAATTTAGAAACCTCCGAATATTAATTAAATCATCTTTAATCCCGCTTTGGTATCCCCTCTAGTGCCATGGCTGGCAAAGTACTACTTTCTGTCAGTCTGGCAGGTAGCCGTTAAATTTGAAAAACATTGCATCACAAACATTGTTCATATGTGGATTTAACCAATCTACGGTAAACCAGTCCACAAGGCATATTAAACTGCAGGTAACCATAGCAACACGCTTCTGTATAACATTCTTTTCATTCTACATTACCAGTAAACACTCCCTGGTGAACAGATTTACAGTAATAAAACAGTAAAGTGACTACAAACCTTTAAAGCTGCAAAATCAATATTTTATATCAATTAATTACAACGGATTGAAAAAGGACCTGTTCATAATGAGAAACTATCACTCAACGCTGCAGTTTCCCTCAGCTCCATGAAGCATTTTAGCATCTTCAAGCTGATTGTTTTAGTTTTATGGCCCACAGCAACACTTCATCCTCACTGTTCTAATCAGCCTTGTTTCCAACCACAGCAGGCAGCTGTTTATGGCAATAAACAAAAACCTGCCCAGCACCAAACAGCAGCAGAGACAGATATTTGACAGGTAGAATGAGTCGATGGAGACCCCAAAAAAAATCTAAAAGGACAGTCTACTGAATTTACATTCATCAGTGACCAGAGAAAAGACTCAAGATGAATGTTAATGTTGCTCCATGTCTGCTGGGTGTGCAGGCTCAGTTATCACTGCAGACATTTTGCCTTGTTAAAGTGGTGAAAGCACAGTTACTAAGAACATAAAAGTTGTTTCAGCCACATGGGGGAGGCAGAATAAGCTGTAAACACAACATAAAATATCGTCTTACAAAGTTCTTGTGGCAAATGTATTTGTAATAGTTGCTTATTTTTAGCTGTGGCCAGAGGCTCTATAGGTCACTCTGTCTGTCAGTAGGTCCACAGAAATACTGCACCCTTTGTGTGTCTGTTTGTGGGGAGAGGTCTGGAACAAAAACCTGCATACCTTCTAAACAGATTCAACAAAAAGACAGACACACAGCTAGACCGACATCCACAAACTCACAACCCAATTTTTGCCACTTCCCCCTTTTACTAGTTGTTGTAGGAAGGCATCGTTGTGTTGTGTTTGTGAGATTGTGTGTGTGGGCTTGGGGGTGTGTCAGCAAACTTTTTTTTTTTTTTTTTTTTTGTTTGGTGTCCTTTGTATCATTCTGTGTCTCCTCTTTAAATTCAAATATTTTTGTGAATGCATCGCAGGCAAAACCGTTGAGTTCTTTTTTTATCTCAGCAGCAGTTTGTGGGGTTTTGAATCGAAGGTTGGATAATTGATCAGTTGATCCAATCAGAGCTGGTCAGATCAGATGAGAAGAGCAACTGCTGCAGAGACAAGTGAAAGCGAACTTTCAGACCCAGCGCAGTGTACAATTAAGTTAAATTTTCACTGCCCCTGATGTTCTGCTGCTCCATCTGTGCCTGGAGTAAGCTCTGTGCTCAAAGACTATGGTGCAATCAATAACCAAGCAGTATATATATTCCAACAGTGCCTCTAAAATATAGTCCAGCCATGTTATTGTGGCAGGGTGGCCACAAATAAATGAATGTGTGGGAAACCCTAGTGTGTGTGTGTGTGTGTGTGTGTGTGTGTTAAATATACATCTCCACTTCCTACCACTGTTCAAAAAATGAAGCCAAAATATCCTAGATTTGGCTGCTGCCTAAGAACTACCTCAAATGACAGACACAATCTTTGGAAAAAATTCATTTGACGTGTACTTTGTTTAGTTTGGCCAATCCACAGTGGGAGGGGCTTATGACCTATACCGCTGCCAACCACCAGGGGGTGGTTGAGATGTTTTAGCTCCACTTCTGGGAAGCTGTCATGACATCCATCTTTATTACACACCATGGATGCGATTGCAGCTATTGCAAATTCACACTTGTTGATCCAGCAGACAGGCAGCAACCTTCCCATGTATGTTGATGTCATGTTTTGAGCAACTTGATAGTTGTAAGTCCAATATTCACTCTCCTTCAGCTGTGTTTTGGTTTCCACCAAATCTCTGGGGAAATATCTGGTTCTTTAGCTGCTAAGAGCTATCTATTTCTGGCTTCATACTCATGCTCTCTCTGCAGTTTGGTGCTTGGAATGTAGGGTACAGTCGGTTTATCTGAGCTTTTTTTTAAACTGAAAATAGCTGTTGCCACTGACAACAAGGTTAATAAGACATTAAATGTGTGGCCCGGAAAGCAAAGCAATTAGCTGAATGATGCGTAGCAGAGGAAGGCTCAGTGGAGGTGATAATTGTCTGGTTTTGTCACTACAAGCGACACCTTTCACACCACAAATAGTAATTTAATTTGTTTACATAAAAAATATTAACAACATAATATTGCAGTGTATCCAAATCTTCTCTTCTAACTGAATCAGTGTCGCAGTATCCACATGTACCACTACACTGATTATAAACCCATGCAGGTAACAGAGCTCAGGACAGCTTGAGCATCTTGAGATGTTGAAATGGCCTACCTGTTGCAAGCTGCTTCCTCTCCATGCACCTCCTCATTCTGTCCAAGAATGGCAATTCCCCCATTAGGAGCCTCCCCCTTTATCAGAGTAGATGCAACTTTCCTCGACAGTGGGTGTTCTTCGTTTTCCGCGTGGAAGGTAGCAGGTGGAAGGGGTTCCTCCAAGTCCTCTTTGCTCCCCAAACTAAACTGAGAGGAAGAGGAAAATTAGTGAGAGGGGAGGAATATATATATCATACCCAGCAGAATGTCAAGTTTATTCTTCCTGCAACAATACTATTACATGTGCTCATACCTCCACAAGGAAGATTCTGGGTTAACTGTCTGGATTTATCTTGTGACCCTTACACTAAAGGTCCCAGGGTTCCTCAGTCTTATTTTACCTGTGGTTGGATATCAGGTAGCTCTGTGGGCGTGGCAGCCACTCCCTGTCCATCTGTCTCAGACTCGGCCTCTTCCTCGTCTACCTCTTGGATGGTCGGTGTTACATCGGAGGGGGGGAGAGAGGTCTTTTTTTTCTTCCGTTTCTTTTTGCGCCTTCTGTCCGTGCTGTACACCCTCTTGCGTAATCGCTGGGGCAGGGGCAGGTGGGTGGATAAGGGGTGGTGTGTATGGTGAAATGTGTGTCTGTGATCTGTGTTGAACAAAATGAAGAATAAAATCAAAAGGACATCATGGTTCCAAATGTTCAGTCTCCTGATTGTGTAGACAGTGTCATACAGTGTGTCATTTCTGATCCCTTTGTACTGTACGTGACGTCTAGATGCACAAAGTATGAGCAAAGTATGTACTTGATGTTTCTATGAACAGATGGCATATTATTGTTCTATTGTGCTTTTGATATGAGACTCAGTTGACGCTGCAAATGGCAAGTCATGAGGTCTACTCAGGATGACAGCAGCCTCATCAGGGGAGGTTAGTATTCTAAGCTACTTCACACATTTCAGCCTGTCACACAATGCTCCTGACCTATTACTGATTTTTCCTCAAACACTGGGCAAAGAATTTTTCCATAGTGGCATTTAATCTAGGCAATCTAAGCTCTAACACAGAAGTATATGCGTCACTATATGCATTCCAACCAAGACTAACTTGATTAAGAAATCATAATGTCAGTCACCTTGTATTTGTTGTTCTTACAGGAACACACTGTTTTCTTAGCTGTAGGCTTTTAATTTAATCAAATAAAACATGCAAATGAAAAAAAATGTGCTATTCTCAGAGGAAATGCTCTCTCCCCCTGATGCCCTATTAAACTTGAAAAACACAACAGAAACAGAAGCTTTAGATTTTAATTAACATGCAATAATGAAGACATGCACTGTTAAATACACATCAAAATAAGCAGCTCTGTCTAATCCCAGCCACTATTATCTCCAAGCAGAGCATGTGGTACCCCTCTGCTAATCTCTATATATTAATCCACTGATATACTTATACACAGAAACTGTTGCCCTGCTCTAAATCTGATCTCTTAATCTAACTCAAACTATGATGGACAAGGTCAGCATCCTGCATCAAGTGTATTTATACACACATAAACACATTTATATTTAACTGGTTGATAACATGACACAATAATGTGTTTCTACAACAGTAAACACACATAATCTGGCCTTCCATTTATCCATTATCTGTAACCAGTATCCTATTTAGAGTAGTGAAAATCCCAGCTGACACTGGACGAAAGGTGGGGTATACCCTGGAGAGGTTAACACACAATCAGAGGGCTGATACATAAGCCCATTTTACACTGCCTGTTCAAGACAGGAATATGCTGCCCAGCCTTATGTATATAAGGTATGATCAAGGAATCACCTTTAAGCTGCCGCGGGAGGTAGTGCCGAATTTGTGTATGTATGAACTATGAATGTATTAGGAGACCTGGATACAGCATTGGTGGCAGGACCTCGTTCATTCCTATGGAAGTTGCTCAGTGGTGCAAGAAGCCAAAAAAGCTCTGTTTCCACAGTATGAATTTAATCTTGCGGCTCTTTTAGACTTTCGAAATGTTATCAGACCAAACTGATTAAATCCTGATAGTGAAACAAGTCATTCTGCAGTGGTTGTGACGCTCCAAAAAAAAGTATCCACTGATATACAGACTTGTCTTTCCGAATGTAAGTCTATGGGGAAGAGTTTTTAGGGTCCAATGTCATCACTTCATGGACCCACAAACTGCAGCATCACTGTTTGGCCACTTCCAGGGGGGCTGGTACTATAAATAGGACAGCTGAAAGGACCATGGACAGGACAGGTGTGACATTTTTACGAGGTATCCTAACAAATGTGATGTTTACAACCCACCACAGGAATCTACAATCACACACTGGCATGGCACGATGCTGCCATTGTTTGGTTTTGTGCAAAAATGCAAAAGAAGCATGAGGAAGGGACTTCATAGTGGCCCTATAGCACAGTCTCCGTGTATAAAGGCCTACAAAGACAGACAGCCATTCACACTCACATTGGCATCTATGGGCAACTTAGAGTCTCCAGTTAACCTAAACTGCATGTCTTTGGTCTCTGGGACGAAGCCAGAGAACCAAGAGAAAACTCACTCTGACATGGGAACAACATGCAGATCTCACACCGAAACACCAGAAGTATTTGTGTGCTATGAAGTGACACTGATGATCACTACACCACCATGCATGGATATGTCACTAGCTGCATAGCTGCAGGTATTCAATCATAAACTAAAGTACTTGTCAATGTATAACACTGACCAGAGGATGACACTAGATGGAAAGTAGTGGGATCACCAAAGTTATGGACACCATGCATTTCTGTGCCAAATTTCAAGGTAATCCATCCAAAAGAAACCAGATATTTCACTAAGAACTAAATTTGTCAACCTCATGATGGTGCTAATAGAAAATTTAGGGGATCAGGGAAGTCAGTGTGATTCCTCCTCTGAGGACCAGGAATAGCTCAACAGAATTTCATGGCAGTCCATGTAATGGCTGAATAATTTCAGTCTACACCATTATGGTGAATTTTAGTCCACTGAAATACTTACAGATTTGATTATAAAAATGTTGATGTTGTATGGAATTAAGAATTTAATGGAACTAATGCTAACTAATCATAATAACTTGCTTTTTGATATTGATAATACTCAGTACTGGATTAGTCACACTGGGTTAATTGTAGGTATAATGTGTTTATGGTATTCGTACATGGTAGCTCTGCTTACATTCAAAATCTTTCTCAGTGTAGTGTCGGCCCATCCTGTCTCCGCTGGTGGAAGCAGAGTCACTGATGATGTCTGCGAAGCGCTCCACAGACAGTGCTTTCTCCCAGTTCTCCTCCTCCTCTTCTTCCTCCAGTTCCTCCACCGATCCTTCCTCATCTTCCTCATCCACCTTAACCTGCAGAAGGATGGAGAGAATGAGAAAACTTTCACACTGGGAAAAAAAGCACAGGAAGAAGCAGTTGACACAGAGAGGACACTATGACATAAAGAATTGCAAGACAGCTCTAGCTGTCAAAGAAACAGGGTGAGAAACAGGGTGACAGAGCTGATTCACGCCAAACTAGAATTTCTGCTTCGCGGCTGTATGCCTCTGTGAACCACTCAAGTTTCTCTGACAGTTTCCATTCATACATGGATGCTTCACAAACATTTTCTCCCAGACAGCACAGAAGATCTACACATGATTTGTGTCACCAAATTAGTATCTGACCAAATATCTCCACATCTGCTCCTCAGATATGACATTGATTAATGGCCAGAAAAGTGTTTTGTAGATCTTTATGATGTCTCAATGAAGCTGACCTTTGACCTTTTGGATATAAAGCGTCATCACATCATCATTTTAGCATAGGAATTCTTGAGTTATGGGCAAAAACATGTTTTGTGAGGTCACAGTGACCTTGACCTTTGCACTTCAACCGTCAAATTCTAATGACTTTATTCTTGAGTCCAGGTGAACATTTGTACCAAATTTGAGGAAACACCCTTAAGAGATAATGTGTTCACAAGAATGAGACAGATGCAAGATCACAGTGACCTTGACCTCTGACAACCAAATTCTAATCAGTTCATCACTGAGTAAAACTTCTATCTTTTGTTCCAAAGCTGAAGAAATTCCCTCAAGGTGTTCTTGAGATATCATTTTCATGAGAAGGAGATGGATGCAAGGTCACATTGACCTTTGACCACTAAAATCTCATCAGTTTATTGTTCAGACCAAGTGAACGTTTGTGTGAAGTTTAAAGATAAACCCTCAAGGAGCTCTTGAGACAAGAATGGGATGTATGTACATACATATGTACCTACAAATGCACGGACAGGACAGACAACATAAAAACATAATGCCTCCAGCCAAGGCTATCTCTGATGCGAGGCATGATAAAAGCAGAATCCTAATCAGGATGAACTCAGAACAAACAAATGTGAGGGAGTTCCATCACCAATTCAGTACTACGTCTATATTATTGTGACTCCGTCTCAACGCACTGCATGCAAGCAGTTAAAATTGTGGAGAGCAAAAAAATACAACCTGCTGCCAACACAGCTTTTTTATTGTGCCTGTTATAACTGAAGCCAAAGCCCACTGTGGCTGGCCCCAAACCCTGATTTTGCTTTGTATTTATTGAAAATACATTTTTAAGAAACCTCAAAAATGCATTTTAAAATAATTCTGTTTCAGCACAATGGGCACATAGTGTTTGTACAACCTCCACCTTATGTATGGAGGACATTAAATCAATACAACAAAGTGCTAAGCAGCAAAGAACTAATGCACGAGACATTCCCTAGAGACAGTGGAGGCTGAAGGGAGTGTCCTGCCAGAGCCATTCAGTCCCTGTGATAGGTCAAATCACTGGGACAGGCTGCTTCCTCTGCCTCAGATTGGTGCTGGCATGGTAAGCACTCTGGCTACAGCTCTGTGGTCTCCGATTTCTCTGAGCCAGGGCTCCATTACCTCCTAATTACCAGTGGGATGAAGGGACAGGATACGTTTAATGATCTGAGCTACCTATCTCCACAAGGCCGAGGCAGATGAAGCCAAATCGAATATAAAAGGGAGAATTTTAACTTAAGCGGTAAAAGCCTTGTTTTCACTGGACGGCCAGCTCAATTTTGCTCATTACTTAAGGTTCTCTATATTCCTGAGAACCAATTCTAGTTTCATTTCAACCTCTCTGACTTCTTCCCTCCTTACCTTGCTCTGGTGAGCACTGTTTATCAGTGTAAGACTCTGAATTTAATAGTCCTAATGTAATGCATGAGGGAATAATACTCTTAGCTGTGGCAGATATTACAGTAAAGAGATTTCCTCTAAACCTGCTTTTGCTTTGCTCTAGCTCCATTGGTGCACATGACTCCAAACTCTTTCATGTCAGCTTTGAAGTCAGTTAGGGTGGGGAGACACAGGAGGAGGGCAATCCATGCCCAGGTGGTGGAGGCACTATGTGAGAAGGATTTAGATGACAGACAATAGAGTACAGTGATTTCAGATACAATGCATTCTATCAACAGTGGGGCGCAAATGGCAATCAGAGGTTTAAGAACAGGCTCCTATAATGACAGTGTTTGGATACACTGAAACTCTGCTTTCATCAGCACAGATGGAACATTCATTCTGTCTGATAAGAAATTCTAATGTCAGATAGAAAATATCTTAAAGTCACAGTGAAAAGGAATCTAGAGCTTCTTCAGCTGCTGTAATGTGACGTATTTGTGGGTACATCAGTTATAAGAGGGATTCAAATCAAATCAGAATGAACTGGAGCTCTCAAAGGTGGGTTTGCCTATGCCCAGTTCAGACCGAAGATTCGCTACGAGACTCAATAGTGTGAACTGACTTGTTTTAGCTCGACTCAAGCCAACTGACGGTGTCAGCATCATACCTACTGTACACTGGAAGACTGTGCAATACTTTTAGAAGACTATAGTCTGACATTCTCATACATCTGAAGACAATATGCCTTATTAGATTTTGCAAAAACTGGGAATCTTGCAGGATGACTATTTGCAAGACTCCAACTAGATTGCTCCCATCCTGCTCCTGGTGAAAAATATTGCACCAAACTCTGGAGAAATATGATTTATCAATACTGAAATACTGAAGCAGTATAATTTTCTACAGTATCTGTTTTGTCTGTATCAGATGTGTTTGCTTTCCTGCTGCCTCTTTCTTTGAGAGATAATAAATCTAGCATTGCCTCTTCTATAAATATGAAGCCTTGGGCAATTCATGTAACTCTAATATTTATGTTACTGTACATACAGTAGTTGTGGTAAACATGGAAATATTGACTGTCAGAGAAAAATCTACCTTGTCAAGTTCTTTACATGTTGCCCCATGACAATTACTTGATTAAACAATTAAAATGAATCAACATTTTTTTCATTCATTAAAGAGAGAGTTCAACCCAAAATCATAAACACACTTTTTTCCTCTTACCTGTAGTGCTTTTTATCAATCTAGATTGTTTGGTGTGAGTTGCAGAATGTTGGCGATATCAGTCATAGAGATGTCTGCCCTCTCTTGAATACAATGAAACTAGATAAAAGATAGAAGATAATCCACAGACCTTATTGTGAGCTGTTTCATGCAGGAACTATTTTCTTTCTACTGAAATAGGAAATGTGCATCTACTCAGGTGCTAGGTGAGCTAGCAGTAGTATCACAAATCACAATTTGCCTCACAGGGCTTTACAGCATACGACATCCCTCTGTCCTTAAGACCCTCACAGCGGATAAGGAAAAACTCCCCAAAAAAACCCTTTAACAGGGAAAAAAACGGTAGAAACCTCAGGAAGAGCAACTGAGGAGGGATCCCTCTTCCAGGACGGACAGACGTCGTACAGAACAGATCAGCATAATAAATTAACAGTAATCCGTATGACACAATGAGACAGAGAGAGAGAGAGAGAGAGAGAGATGCAGGACAGACGATAATGACAGTAGCTTACAGCTACCATATTACATCAGTGTCTGTTTTTGAGCTAGGAGTAGATGCATGCTGCCTTCTGCACGGTGATACGGCTGGAGAGTGTGATTGGGTTGTGTTAATATTTTTGATTTTGGGGTGAACTGTACCTTTAAGCACAAATGCCAAACATCCATTGACTTCACATTCTCAAACATGAATATTTGCATTTTTTTTTTTTTTTTTAAATCTTTTTTGATAGTAAACTAGCTGTCTTTGGTTCTGGACTATTGGACCAAACAAGTCATTGGATGACATTACCTTGGACTCTTTCTGACATTTGGCATTTAGCAATTAATTGAGGAAAATGTAAAAAATAATCAGCAGTCAACAGAGTGGATCATTTGACATGCTGTGAAACCCCACTGGAGCGCAAAGGATTAATATAATCCATTTTCAGTAAGCTGTGTTGCCAACATGGAGATGGAAATCTCCTAATATTAATATTATTTTAATGAATACTGGATAAGAGCTCTCATCTCATGAATGAGCATTAGCACTGCGGGTTACCATCGACAACAACCCAGTGATATTCGATGCATCACAATCCATCTACTCTGTGGCTGGTTTGGCCACTTAATCAACTATGGGGAGGTTTCAATTAAAATAGCATGATCATCTGAGCCAAGCCGCTGTTCAGTTGAAAACATGCTGCTGTCTAACCTTTTCACATGAACTGCTAAACTTCAGCTGCAACATTAATATTTCATATTTAATGGAATGCTGAGCCAGAGAGCAGCATTAAAATATTCATCAGCTGGTGACTAATATGGAGGAGGCTGTGTGTGTCTGTGTTATGTGTTATCTTGTTTGTCAGGATCAAATGCCCTCACAGTAGTGATCAGTGGCATATTTGTGTCCAAGACATTAGATTTAAAGCTACAGGTGGGTGAGGATTACTGGTAGGAGGTTACATATAGAGGTATGGGACTGTAATAAGGCTCAAGTTTAAATCAACGAGGTTTAATTTTCAGGTTTAAGTTACCAGGAATATGCTCAGTAAAGCAGAGAAATTCACCAACAGTAGAAACTATTTGGACTATTGAACCTGAATAGTTGTAGGCTAAACACACTCATAAACTTGCAGACCATCTAACCAATGTAATCAGTCTCTTCCATTTTGCTGAGCCCACCAGAGATCAATCATTACAAACACATGCTGAGCAAGTACCCGCAAAACTCACTCATTATTCTACATAAAAGTCTGAACACCAAATATTAACTCTGAGAACTAAACTGGGAGAAATGTGTGTGTTAATACTGTACAGGACATCCACATCTTTCCTGATGTGATGGTGCAGCCATAAAAATATACTATAGGCATTATATACCTTACAAAAGATTTCTTATTGGGTACACATAAGGTACATAATACGGTTTCCCTATTTTTCCCCAGTTAGAATTTTGGGAGTAGAAAAGCTCTTTTCAAGCCAAGATGGAAACACAACACTGTTGCAATACAATACTCAATAAACTGTCAGACAAAAGAGCATAAACCAAGTTAAGATACATACACATGCATTTGAGTTTTCATAAAGTAAAAGCATTAATCACAACTGCAAATTGTAAAACTGAATTCACCATGAGTACTAACCTCTGAAAAAGTCATGTCCTTCCACTAATATTGGAAATAAGCACCGCCCACCAGCTAAATGCTGGTAAAATATGCAAGTGGCTGGTAAATTTGCTTCACTAACAAGTTCAAAAAAAAAAAAAAAAAAAAAGAACAGGGGTAATCAATTCAATTGATTACCCCTGTTGTTTTTTTTTTTCAATTGAATCCACTGGTCACAGTAGCAGGTGGACAAAAAAGTACATTTCCAGCTTTTTAAATGTGAAGGAGCTGCATGTTTTGCCCAGCTCTGTCCTACAATAACTCTAGAAACATCTGCAGAACATCGTAAAAGGGTGGGACATTTTGGTTACTTCAAGTGGCTGTTACTGTGTAACGTGGTCCCTAGTAGTGACAAACCAAATTAAACTTTGCAGTCTCAGCTCTAATTTAATTTTTAATTTAATTCTATATACTTTATTAATCCCAGAGGGGAAGTTCAAGTTTTTCGCTCTGATGTCATATGCACACAGGCTATATAAGCTTTAAATGGAGAGATGTCAGAGTGCCCTGGCAAGGCGTCCCAAGCCGTTGGAGGTTCGCTGCCTTGCTCAGGGCAACTCGGCAGTGCCTAGGAGGTGAGCTGGCACCTTTCAAGCTACCAGTCCACGCTCCATATTTGGTCCGGATGGGGACTCGAACCAGCGACCTTCCAGTTCCCAACCCAAGTCCCTATGGACTGCCGCCCCTACAGGGCAGGGATTACACAGCAATAATTTTCAACTTGTTGGTTTTACAGCTTGCACATTAAATATTCTAATGTTCTGTCATAGCACTATTTTAGCCACAACTGTTTTATGTGAAATAGCTCAGATAAACCCACTGCACTCTACCTGCTGAGCACCAAACAGAAGCTATACAAATTTACTGACGCACTGGTGAACATTGGAGCGCATTTAGCATCTTAAGATACTGAAAACAAGTAGCAACCTCTAGGGCTGGAAAATGAAGCCAACATGGAAGTGCCTAAAACTGTATTTTCTCTAATGTCCACTTAAGGCTGGTAACCATGTTAAGATGCCCAACTTTGCAGCCAAAATGAACACTTTTACAGCTTGGTGCAAAAAACAGTTTTGGTCATTGTCACAGAGACAACTGCATCGCTTTCCGTCTTCCTCAGAGCCTCGCAACTACCCCAGTCTCCACAGTTTCTTCAGTTGTTCCATCATCTGCCATTTTCGCTGCAGGGACAGTGATAGCAAAGAACTTACACTTGGGATAGCTACCAATAGCTACCAGGTAAAACAGAAACACTATCCTCTTCCTGTAATAGTTGCAAAGTGGTCGACACACTTCCTTTTATGCCGTAAATTGAGCTTTCATTTTCAAGGGGAATTGTACTCAGTGGCAGACAGAATTGCACAGTGAAAACTAGGTTCATAAGGAACCAATCTAGACACCAGCAGTGTCATTATTGTACAGCCATTATATTCTGCAATCAATAATTGATTCATAATGGTCAATTAAAGCAAAAACTGTCTATTTCCACTTTAAAAAAAAAAAAAAAATCATCATTTGTCGAGGCCAGCAGTGAATGCAGGTTTAACGTACAGTACATGCACAGTAAAGGGGAACCACCTGTTGATGAACTATATAAAAAAGTCAGCAAACAGTACCCTGCACACTGACTGTGACAGAGGCTTAGCAGTAGCATGTGAAATTTAGAGGTGATATAGAGGATCACAACATTTTTGGACACTGTGGACGCATTTATGACAAGTGGATCAACAATTTAATAAAATCAAAGGGAGTTGTTTTTGTCTTTAGGCTGAACCAGATGTCAGTGCAGATGACTTCAGGCTACAGTACGTTATACTATATAATTGTGTAGTATTAAAAATAGTAAATTCAGGTTGATTAAAAAAATATGCAATCAATGTGTTTGCCTCTGCAGTTTACATTGCTTTCTGTTGATTCCTGCCCTTTTTATTTAGCTATGTTGAAAACCGCTTCCCACTCCCTTCATCCCTTCATCTCAGCCTCTTTGATTGAGGGAGCTGGCACACTTCCCAGACAAACAAATCACAACTAACAAATATCAGCGTCAGTGTTTTGCTTTCCTTTTCACTGCGCAGCTGATGTTTATGAGCCATTATTTAAAAAAAAAAAGTTTCCCTTATTACTCAATGGATTTTTTTAATGAAAGAAATCACTTTTTCCTTAAATATAATTCATCCTACATACACTAAAACATCTAACTAATGCAAAAACTTAAGTTAGCTCCTCTACACTTGTTATCTGCAGATTCAGCAGAGCAGAGCAGATTTGGAAGTATTGCACATTCTTCCTGGCCATCATATGAGACACATTTACCAACATTCATTCTGATATATCTGGCATCTTTCAAAACTTTTGGATCTCTCTCAGAATTTGATGTATTTATCAGTGAATCTGAACAAGGTTGAACAACAGCTGTAACAACTTGCCTGGTGGCACTAAGGGGGTTTTTATTAATTAATTAATTTTATTAATCTTTTTTCAGTATATATATATTTTTTTTATTGGAAGTAACATTAGGAGTGCAAAAACATACAAATACAATGCAAATGGAAATAACTGTCCCTCCATATTTTGGTATTGTTTTCCCATTACCCTCTAACCCAACCCTCATGCATTTTCATTGAGCTTTTAAAGGGAAATCAAAAATACATACTTTACCTGGGGGCTGTACCGAGAGGCCAGTTCAACAGAGCCAGGCTCTCTTTGAATGAGCTGGCTCAAATCACCCTAAAGCCTTAGTCAGATAACAGGTACCACGAATTTGAATATCAACTTGCTTTTTTAACCCAGGCTTTTGTCTTCAGGCTCTGTGCGCGTTCACATAAAACGACCACCATATATAAAAAACAATCACGTGCCGTCTACTTCCTCCTTTAGATAATATTTAAAAATGATGACTGTAAAAAGCACCACTGTTGCTTCTCTTAAGGAGATAGAGGAATTCTGTCATAAAATGTCTAGTCTCTATATACAGACTCTACATTCAGTGAATGTAGAGTCTGTAGGCAAACCCCAGAGATCTTGCCTCCGTAAGAAGAGCGGAGGAGCTCTGGTTTCTGGTTGTAGGCTGTTTGTAGTCCGCGTGATATTGACCAATCACGTTTGAGCCAGCTGCAGTTGTTGCCAGGTTAAAGGGTCCGTGCGGTGAACTAACGAGGCGGAACATAATTGGCGTCACTGCAAACTCTGAATCCATCACAATGATTCAGCATATTTACTTATATATAAACGGAAGTCAGAAACGGAAATTTGCCTTCTCCGCCCAAATCAAACCAGAATGCCAAAAAATCAGGGGTCTGCCTCCAGAGGCTGTATCGCCGTCTGCCGGAAGTCAGACGCTGAATACAGCCGATGGGTTCCGAGAATGTAAAATAACTAATTGTGTGATTTAATATAGACAAGTTAATATAGTTAAGTTAATATAGCCTATTTATTTTACCACTCTGTTTCTTTCTGACAGCTGCACATTGTACAGCTCTTAAACTTTAAATTTAATATAGCAGATTCAAATGTAACACTCAAGAACTGCAATTAGGTCTACTGAAGTCATACAGTAAAGGAGACGTGGAAATCACTTAAGTTTTTGGACAAACAAAGGAAAACGAATTTTACATGGACTATTACTTGTGATAAATACCAATCCATAAACAGCAGTGTAAAATAGACTCAGGATCACGTCAGGACTACATAAACGTCATCCTGATTAATAATATGATAAACTACTGATGTATGCTACCTGTGATTTTGCATTTGCATTCCTGTCATACTGTAGGTTCTTGTTTAAAAAAAAAGAAAGAAAGAAAAATGTGAGGCTATACATAGCCTACAGAAAATACTTCTGTAATTGCATGGCTTTGTTCGGTGGCATTTACATAAGCTTGCAGCTCAACAAGCTGGAAAAAGTGCATTTATAGCATATTCCCTCATCTGAGAAACTGTATCACTCATATGTTGACATTTGCCATGGAGTGACACTACTTAAAGGAGCTGTGAAAGGCACTTTTGAGTTGGTTTCAAGCCAAAACTCTGAACAAAAAAGGTCTGCAGTATAGTAAGTTACATGGCAATCCCACCAGGTTAAAAGAGAGCCACCTTCATAGGATGGAAAACCCTGACTTTAGACTCGACAGACCTAGCTAAGATACTAATCTTACTATATGGTCCAGCCCTTTGTTGTACTGTATTTATCAGTAGGGGTGTGCCATATCATCTCCCTCATGATAATACCAGTATAATTCTTAATGTTAAATTAAAAATTAATATTGTGATACTCGCGATATTTCAACTTGTTGACGTAAGACAACAAAGAGGTGCAGCTTCAGTACTGTGGAATATACTGTGGTGTCCTGAATGTTTTATGAACAGGCCTGGACTTCTCAGACTCTTTTAGTGACTTACTGCAAGTCACCCTCCCTGCAGAAGGAATTCATTCAGCGACTCCGCCGGCAGCTGCACAGCATCTCACACACACGGGAGTCGATGTCATGAAGTGATTTTATTATAAACCTTTGGTAATGTAAATTCAAGTGCCGCTTGTGGCGCAACAAAAAAACTACATATGTGAATGTGCAATCATTATGGTGGCATAGCCTGTCACAGGTTACAGCGTGATGATTAGAAGAGAAATGTCAGAGCAAAAAGGTCCAGGTGGGAAAAAAACAACTCAATCATTTAGGATTTTGCTAAAAGAGAAAAATATCGCCTGTTGATTTATAGATACCAGAGTATATTTTTTGGATTTGGGAGCTGTTTAAATGTGTTATTTGTGGTTGATTGTATTTTGTTGTGATATTAATATTGTAAAAAAAAATTGAATTTCAATCTGAATTACTGTTGTTGTTTACAAACTAAAGAAGTAAGAGATCATTTTAATTTTTACTCAATATCTGAAGTCAAACTGTTAGGGTAACATGTAAACTATATCACTTATTTTGTTGCAATTCTATTTACCTAAATGATTTTATTTTCTGTACTAATTTTATATTGTCAAGAATATTGTTATGATATCATGATATTAATTTAGGGCCATATCGCCCACCCCTATTAATCAGATTCATTTCTAGACAGCACTCAGTTTGTCGTGCTAAAAGTACCAAAAAAACATACATTTATAAAATCTTAAAATCTTTATCTTAAGGAATACTTAAACCATAAAATGTGTAAATCTTTTAGACATGCTGTGTTACATTAAATTTATCAAGAGAACTTCATTTTTCTTGAACGCCTGCACAGTAAATGGCAAACATATTGATTTACTGATTGATTGGAGACCACGTTTGTATCAAAATATCCTTTTACAAACTCTTATACAACTCATGCAGTATAATATAATTTATCTGGCATATACTCAGTGCTTCCCAAACACATATATGTTTGTTACAAAAACTTAGTATTGGAGTCTGGCTTTGAAGAGAGCATAGAAAAGTTTTTTTTCAGTTCAGGCATGAGGCATGTAAGAATTCCTCAAGAATTCAAGGTAACACAGCAGGACAATTTATATTAAAATTGTCATTTTGTGGGTGAAGTATTCCTTTGAGACATACACAATGCCCCAAACCACTAAGACCTATTAGAGTAACTGCAGCTGATGTAAGATGGCAGCAGCTGGTGATTTTCCTGTGGTGGCACAGACTCAGATGATTATCCTCCATACACACATACCTTCACACTAAACCACCTTTAAGAAAGACAAGCTGGTCATAGACCAGAGCGGCATCGAACAACTGAGAGGTAACGGTGCAAAGAAGCTGGTCTGTCTCTCTCTATGGATGCTGTGTGTGTGTGTGTGTGTGTGTGTGTGTATGTGTGTGTGTGTGTGTGTGTTTTAAGTACAGAGTGCACAAGTAATTGAGGGTAGGAAATTGAAGGGGTCCACTTATGTAGCCAAGCATTCAGCCTATTATTTCCTTCAAGCCAGAGTCACAATATGCTACGCACACTGTGGATGTCATGGTCCCCACTGTGCATAATGACACATCACCTACTTAGTTGGCAGAGCTTTTTTCTCCATGAGAATACAGGCTAATCTGTTTTACTTGAATAACAGCTAAAAAAGCATTCTGCTATGCAGGACACGAGTATTTTCCACAGACCCGAGTGTGACTCATCCCTATGTTGAGACGCTGGAGGGAACAATTCTGTCCTGAAGGCATTTCAGTGCTCCTTTCATTCCAGATATTCATTATAGTTCATCTGAAAACCCTAAAATAACAAATACTTCTTTTAAATTCTGTTGTGAACTTATTATATATATATATATATATATATATATATATATATATATATACACACACATATATATATGTATATTTTTATTTTTTGCTGCATCCTACTTTTCTCTGCACTTCCAGCCATTTCTGACCAGCTATATCTGACCAGCACTGGCTTGAATGAAGTGTTCTACACAGTGCTGCTGTTGTGTTGTGCTGCTGTGTCTTGTCTTTTTGTGCCACAATATTATCAGTTATTAATGTATGTTTCACTGTGTGAAAACAGGCTCCAGACTGTTTTCACACTGTTTTTCTACTCCTCACTCCCTATTTCTAGCCTTGCACTCAGACAAGTTACATTCAGTAACTTACTACTGGCAGAGCGTTACCAGCAGAAACACTGGGTGTTTTTGTTTTTATATTTATATATATTTTTTTTACTTCAGTGCCACACATCTCCACGTGCTCACCAGAACAGCTCCAGTCTGTCTTTGTCTTTGCCCAGCACGGCAGCTTTCTGTATTGACCTGTGACATGTAAAAAAATCAGACTGCAATGTGGGTGGGGCATTGAGCAATGCTATAGAGAGGGGCAGAGAGAGGCAGCTGCATCTGAGCCAAACAAAGTGGCACATTTTGAAATTAATGTATTCTATTCACTATTGAATTTAAGTAATAAAAATGTAAATAATAATAAAAACAAAAGTGACATTTAATATTGTGTTCACACTGAGCACAAATACAACAATTTGCACGAGTGAATTCCCGCCAGGCAGCGTGATGGCTGACACGAATGACGCAAAATACACAAATGAAGCGTCACCAATGAAGCCAGAAGCACAGTTTCACATGGTTGCTGCGGAAGTGAAAAAACAAAGAGTGAATCAATGAAGCTGTCTTTGTGTTATTTTATAAAGTGATTAAACAGAATAATAAGAGTTATAACAGAGTCAATCTATTTCAGCTAAAAGGTCAGAGCTTTGACTCCTGGAGTGTCCTCTGTAGGTCTGAGCAAAAATCACAGATTCAGTCACATAATATAATTAAACTTAGAAGTGCACAGCAAAAGGGAGGCAACGGGACGCCTCCACTTAACTGATGACTGTCTTGAGGACAGCTACAAAGCAAGCTTCTCGTGCACAAATGAAAACTCTCCAAGGACACAGTTAACTTCAGGTACAATGCAGCCTTATACACATGAGGAAGCAGAATACTACATGGTATGGTAGTGAGTAATTTTGTTCCTACGCACATTATAAACTTATTCGCGAGAGTTGAAAGATCAGCGACCAATTTGCGTCATGATAGCCAATCAGCACTGAGATCTTCCAGGTACGTATGACACCAAGGACATACCGGCAGAAGTTCATTCATCAATTCAGTGATTTCACGCACATGGTGTGAGTTATTCGGGCATATGGAGCGAGTCAACACAAAATATTCTAGCGTTCAAAATTTGCATTGCATTCAGTGTGAACACAACATTAGAAGCACCAGTGCAGAGCATGTTACAGTCACTGCCTGAGAGTTGGCAGCTCTGCATGACATGTTTTCTGTACCAGCTTATGTGCACCATGCATGTAGAGCTGAGAATCACTCAGATTTTTCATGCACTACTGTGTATGGATGTGGTTTTTCCAGCCCTTTACAGTATTGCAACAATATCAATAGAGCCATTTCAAAGAACTGAAACAGGCCCTTTGTTTGACATTTATGATACACAAACTGTTTCAAAGGGCAGCACTGGCCTTAGGGTTAGAGGACAGTTGCCTCTTTTAGAAACACCAGATCTGGCTGGGAAAATGCTTGATTAGGGAAACAGGAAACATCACATCCAATAAATACGGTGTGTTTTAGCATATATATTTTACCTGACACACTGACATTGCTTATTGGCCTGTAATAGACAAGCTATTTGGCAGCCGATTGGTGTGAAAATGTGAAATAAGTGTTTGGGATTTTGCATTTAAGAAATAACACTGGAGCAAAGCACTCTCATAGCTATCTGTTCACCAAGCTTATGAAGTCTTTTTTCTCTCACTCCACTTCTCAATCTCAAGCTTACAGCCACACTGCCAGCATTAATGTCCCTACTAAAAAGGCCACCTACTTTAACTATAAAGGACTCTTTTACTGGCTCGCTGAGAATGACTCCATTGTACAAGCTGACATAGTAATGTTGGCATCTGCTGCACACACATTGCCCACATTTCTCTCTTCAGATATTTTTCTGCACAGCAGTTTTTCTCCTGCAAAGTCAAACTCCCTTCACTCCTCAGCAGTCTGCATTTGCATATCCATGTTTCCATTCTTAAGATGCCGGTCGCTTTCTAAAATGAACCATTAACCCTCCTCCACTTTCATTACTTCTATATCCCATAATGCAAAGTAGCACTGCCAGCTGAAAAGGACAAATCATATTATTTTTCTTGCACACAGTGGTTTTAAATACCACAAATGGTCTTGCTGTATGAATCCAGTCTCTAAAATGTATTTCTATTTGCTGTTATAGCCAAGACAGCATTACCATATTGGGATGGACTTTTTTGGAGCTAGAAGAGACAATATTTGGACAAGAGCTTGGAGCTGTGGAGGAGCGAGGGGTGGAACTGACACATAAACTGTGACAAAACCTTGCAAACAGCCTGTCACTCAAGCAGCCCCACCCTTCAATATGTATAACTTTAAGCCTTAATACAATGTAAACAGGTGAATTATAAAAAAAAAAAAAAATCACCCTATGTACAGTTGTCATGAATGTTGTAATAAGCCATAGAGACCAAAACTGTTCTTTGTACCAGGTGGTAAACACCTTTATTTCTGCTGTAAATCTGGGCATTTATCATGGGGGTCAGTGGGGACTTTCACTGTTTTTGAGCCAGCCTCAAGTGGCCATTCGACGAACTTTTCAGCCTCGGAGGATGCCACTTGATATCACGTCTTTTTTTAAAAATTAAAGAAAAAAATAAAAAATCTTAAAAACGTATCAGTTAGTTACCAGATAATGGGTGTCAGCCTTAAGAAAACAAAGTTAACCAAAACTGACATCGGCCACACAAAAGTAATCTCTCTTAATTATCACTTACGATCCACTAGCAGTGTGCAGTGGTGTCTGTATCTGCAGAGAACCTGCCCTCCGCCTGTATTTATTTTCTTCTTATAGAGTGTGATAGGAATGAGTCCTAAAACCCTACAATGAGTTAGCATTTTACAACTCATGGTTCCCTCATCTCAAAGTCAGTGGGGTTTTTTGAATACGTTTTGGGGTAGATGCCTGAAATAAGGTCTGTGGTTAGCACAAGTTTGAGTGGCTTTCACCTTTTCTTCTCCAACATACAGTACCTCAGTGAATACCCCATTCATGAACTTTGAAGCTTGTCTTAAAAAAAGGCAGTTGCAAACAAGTGGCAAAATGAAACTACAGATCGTTATCAAGCCAAGCCGTGCCAAGCATGGCTTTAAAATCTTGTTATGGTGGTGACTTTTGATCATGTGACCGCAGTGTAATTTGTGTATAGCCTAATGTTAGCTTTTTACTTCTGCTGATTGCATTCAGGCTTCAATATTAATGAAAATGGTGTTTATTTGTGAAATTACCTTGATGAACAAAAGGTGCAGGCACAGAGCTTATTTTCGGCAATAATCCAAAATCTGATGGAAAAATCCCACAGGCTTTTTGACAAGGAAACCAGTGTGGTGCTTCCATGGTGGCCTACAGAAAAACATCATCCCTAAAGCACTCTATTTTGGTTTGCTTGAGACATTTCTGTGTGTCAACCTTTGGGAAGTGGTGTGTGCATTAAGTCAGGAGTCTATAAAAACGTTGCAACTGTGCTCTGCTCTGTGGATGCCAGCTGCAGGTCTATGTGTCTGTTTGTATAAAGGCACACACACAAGGGGAGAGAAACCAAGCGGGAAAGGAGCATGCGCTGCAGCTGAATCCATAAACCATACACCATTCTGCAGGGTTGTGCAGAGTTGTGAGTCTGTTATTTGTGTTCATGAACGTAACTGCCATGAAACAACGAGAAAATTCCATTTTATTTCTTTGATTCATATACTTGCATCTGGTGCTCTCTTAAGGCCAAAACACACTGGCGCCGTATGATGCGCGTCAAAACAGACATCCCCATTATTCTCTATTTACAAACCCACACCGGCGGCGTGTCAACACGTGTCGACGTGACGCGCCACAGCACTTCTTGCTACTGTCCTATTTTCCAGCGTCACCGCTCTTGAAGAAGCACTTCTTTTTAAGAGAAAGGCCTATTTTGCACTTCCCATCTCCCGTAGTAGCAGCTCTGTTGAAGAGCAGAGAAGAAGAACTTTGGCGCCATCTATTGTTTGTTTTACTGTCGTTGTTTGGTCTAGTCTGGCTGTCGTAGTCGTCTTGTGTTGTGTGTTTTCTTTCTCTTTCTGTGTCTTCTTCCTCGTCTTTTGTTCTAGTTGGCGGTTGGCAACCTGCTAGTCACACTACCGCCACCTAGTGGAGTGGAGTGTGCAATAGAATTCTGGTAGACGCCCCACAGCACAACGCTTTCTGTGTGTGTTGGGGGCGGCACTTGATTCGTGTCAGTGACGCCGCCGTCATGTGACGCCACCGTCATGTGATGCCGCCAGTGTGTTTTGGACTTTAGTCTCATGAGCTGAGTTTGGATGTTGTGTTAAGAAACACTGAGCAACAAATCCTGCATAGTATGTCTTAAGTAATAGTTTGACATTTTGGAACATACAGAAAGTGAACTTTGGAGAGAGCTAGTCCATTCCCAATCTTGAGGCTAACTAATCTAATCTCCTCTTGGCTCTATCTATAGTTAAGACACAGACATGAGAGTGCCATAAATATTCTCATCTGACTGTGTAAGACACAATAAAGCACATTATCTATAATATAAATTAGCACTTATAACTGATTTTGTGAATTAAAAGGAATACACTACTAAACCCAAAGGCAGACAAAGATACAGACCTCCACCAAGGCCAGATGCCTAAAAGGTTCGTTTTTGGCCCATGCTACACCCTTCCACCAACTTTCACGAAAATGAAGATGAAGTTTTTCTACAGTATGATCCTGCTGACAGCCAAGCAAACCGACTAAGGAATATTACAATGAATACACTCCATTAGTGTATTTATCAACACACTGTTTATGGAAAATCCAAGAATGAAAACAATAGGACCAACTCAATACACAAACAGAACAGCACAACTGTAGGGGCCCAGGTTACCTTACTTGCCACAGGGGATCTGCCACCGTTCTTAATCACTCGGTTGCTTTGGAGAGCTCTCAGGTCTAATTAGGGCAATTCAGATCAAACTGAAAGCTGCTGGCTTTGACACAAGGTTATGTCATTCAAAGCACCAGGCTGGATAGTCAACCTCCTGGGAGGGCTGCTGTCCAAAAGGCAACTGAATCTCTCCAGCTCAGAACGGACTGGCTTTGGGTTAAACTGAAGTGGGGTTTGATGTATGTCATATCAGTCCTATAACATATCAGGTTTAAGAAATTTTGATAACAGAACTGCACAAGACTAATTCAGAGTGGGATGAAGGAATAACAGAGTAATGTTCGATTTTAGATTTTATTGTTTTACCATAGTTATGTTCTCACATTTTAAATCTTCCTCGTACAACAGCAAGAAACACATTAATTCTTACCTGTTGTAGGTTGATCAACACATCTATCTCTGGGGCATGACCTCCTGTAGCCATGGGGCCTGGCGTGCAGCCAGTGGGTGAAGAGTAGTTCAATGACAAGGGCAGGAGCCTGCAGAGAAGACGGCTGGTGTGGCTGGAGTGAAACTAAGCAGAGAGGCTGGGTATGGAGCTGCTGTGGATGTAAAGGATGACAGGGGTGGCAAGGTCAGGTGTGGGTGTGGGAGTCAGATGGGGTTTGTGCAGTTGGGAGAGGGGAGTAAGCAGGAGAAAGGAGGAGGGAAAGATGGGGTGCAAAGCAGCAGGAACCTGGGGGAGAACAGGGATCAGCCCTTCTCTTTCACGGCTGGGGATCCAGGAAGCCCTTGCGGTGGCATAACCTGCAAGAGAGTGGACAGGAGAAAAAAGTCTGATTAGAGGGATATATGGGCAACTTTTGGACAGTAACCAAGTACACATAATGACACCGTAATTAATCACTGCATGCTGAGAATACAGTGAATAGTTGTGTTGATAGTTGTGTTTCTACTTAAATACTTTACTTGTTTGAGTAACCCTTTAAATATCTGCAAAATAAAATGTAAACCAGAGTGTTACCTTAATGAAAATACATGAAGGAGTATGAGATTAGATTATGTAATAAACCAAACACCTCCCTCTCATACTGTATATCACAGCATTTCATCGCTGCTTCCCACCCACATAGTGGTATTTGTATTTTAAAATGAATAAATTCATCTCTTATGATCCATATGTTCCCTATGGTGTTTTTATCAGCTGCCATGAGGATGCAGAGGGCGTTGGTATGCAACAAGAGCCCCTGTCTGCACTAACACTGAGGGTGTTGTAGTTACTCCCATGCCACTCCTGCTCATTTTAGATGGTTTTCTACTTCTGGTATCTTAGTGGAGTGAAGGTAAATACAATGAATGCACTGATTAAAAAAACAGTTATGATGCCACATTACACATTCCCCTCTAAGAATGTGTGACAATGTGTCCTATTCTCCAATGCCTCTACTGTAATATTTCTTCTCTTATGGTTTAGTGTTGTTGGATTCAAAAAGCATGTGAGAGACATTTAGCAGGCCTCAGACATATTTTCTCACCATGCACAAAATTGGTATAAGTTAAAACTAAACATTATTACTCTCAATTTCAAAACATTTTGTTTGTTAAGCATGTAGCAAACAGAACCAGAATCAGTGCTCATTAATGCATAACCCTAACCAAACAGACCACAGTTGACTCTATACGGGCTGTTCTTGTGACCTGTTCATACGTGTTCCTATGAAAGTAATGCATTAGTAAGCATGATAAATTATGAGTAAAGAAGGAAGCGATCACAAGTACTCAGGAAGAGGCAGGTTGGGGTGCTGGATTAAAGCAGGATTAATATTTGTGCATCAGCTCTATGCAGAGCCTACGCCATAGCCTACGTGGCCTGCACCGTTGTGAGCATTTATACTTGTGCGGCGGTATGTCTGTGTCACTCTGCATTTACACATCTAAACCACCAGTCAGCGGTGGGGTTTCTGTGAAGTGCTGTAAAGTTTAGTTGATTCAAAACACACATTAAATATGCCTTAATATGGACAATTTCAAACACAAGTACACGAATTAGCTTCACTATAACTCGCTGCATTTACAGAAAAAGAATTTGTCTTTGGCTGGACACATTTTCACCACAATACAACATGCTAACATTATTAGCACAAGCCTATAGCATTGTACAAATTAGCCTAGCGGCCAGCGGGCTTTTTCATACAAATCTAGGGACAACAGCAATATTTAACGTTACAAAATTTGGATCACAAGGTTCACCACCAATACAACTGTCTTATCCTAAACACGTTTTCCAAACAAATATAACATGCTAACATTATTAGCACAAGCCTATGGCATTTTACATTGTATAAATTAGCCTGGTGACGGGTGGAGATTTCCTCTATTTATATAAAGCCAGGATAAATCATACACAAGACCTGAAATGCTATTTTGTGGGGGCTTTATTGTCTTCACAATTTATTGTTTCTTATCTGTGAAATTAAAGTATATAAAAGCTTTGTGTCCACTGAGGTCTGCATCGCCACACACATCTACTTGCCTAAGCCTAACCTCCATTACTAAGGGATTAACGTAACTTTACTTTAAGAATGTGGCGTCATTTGTAGACGCTAATTCACAAGATCTCATGCCAACCATTCTGTGTACATTTTCTGTGTACAGCAGCTTGCCTGAATGTTTTCATATGGTTTGTTATGATGCATTTTGGTTCACTTGGATCCTTTTCTGTGTGAAAAGAAACTGAACCAAGAGGCCAATTGGACCAGAGCAAAGAAACTTAGGTGTGAAAATGCCCTTAGACTCCAATTAAGAATTGAAACCTTTCACAGCAATTAGCAATTTCAGGAATTCCCACTCATATATGTGTGGCAGTCGCCAAGATTAACACATCTGCCACCATGGTAGATTTTTTACTTCTGGATGAATGATCATTAGGTGCACTGTTAGAATATATGTACCATTCGGTTATTATTTGCTCCATAGACAGAGGGCACAGCAGAACGGTAGGTGCACCTTGTTGCTGGGTCTAAAGTCTACAGCGACTCAAAACTCATACAAACCGATACCTAATTTTGTGGGAAACAATTAACATATCAGATTGACTGATTAATTGTGAAGAATGTGTAAGTTGTTGCAGGCAGTGTCTTAAAAATAAAATGAACCTCTGTCTTGGTAGAATCCACGTCTTTTATATTGAGTAACAAACTCTGCTACAGGCATTACTTAACTCTTACTTCTCACTTATTAGTCTAACTTGAAAACCACTCTAGCACACATGCTCATAAACAAACAAGAGGAGGCACCTTGGGACCACTTAATTGTCCTGATGATGCCAAAATAGACACTGATGATTATTTTGGTTTTCACGTGGAGGAAAACAGGTGCCTCTCATCCATGTAAACATGCCAAGGATTGTTGGCCTGCAATTATTCTGGGCAGTGTGGGAGAGGGCGAGCCAGACCATGGCCATTTATCACTGCCATTTACTCCGGTAAAGATCCAGTCACTCAGAGTTAATATGCAATTCTGCATGGATAGATTCATAGATTATGAATAGGAAATACCATAAAGTAATGCTCCTGTGGTCTCTGATCATAAAGTTAGAACAGTGCATGTAATGAGGAGACAAATCAAGTCAGACTCAAGTAGGGCTGGGCGATGTGGCTAAAAATTTTGTTTCATATCAGTTCATAAGTTTAAGGGCTAATTTTTTGCTTCTGAGTGAAAGTTGGAGGAACCATACAGTTAGCTGTGGTTAAAACTATTATGTATTGTCAGGACACGACAAACTTGCCAAACAGCTGAACAAATTAAAGTTTTCCTCACATTATTACTATTCCTGTTTATTAGTGTTATGTCACTACATTCTAATGAAATATCTGAAAGTGACAACAGCTAATGGTAACTGCAAACTTACCATTAGCATCAGATGAGTTTACTACCTATACAGCTACTGTAGCGAACGTTGCAAGGCAAGGCTAGGCAAGGCAGCTTTATTGTATAGCACATTTCATACACCAGGGCATTTCAAAGTGCTTTACAGAGCAATAAAATATAAAACATAACAAAGGATGTATATTTACAATAAAAGAATAAAGACAAAAAAGATATAAAAGGTAAAATTATGTACTAAATAATTTATAATTTTAATTTTTAAATCCCCATTAAAAAGAGCAAAAGTGCAGACAAGAGGCGCAAAGATAAAAGATTATTTCAAAATGATATAAAAATAAGTTTAAAAATAAATTTGCCGTTGTCATTACATGGTGGGATAGGAAGTGTAAAAAAAGGAATGTTTTTAGCTTTGACTTAAAAGTGGTCAGAGTCGGGGCTTGTCTAACATCATCTGGGTGGTTATTCGAGGTTTGTGCTGACTTCCGTGGTCAAAAAAAATCATTACAAAAATACCTTTATGAGTGTGTTAAATGTCGATTTAAAGTTATAAAGCTACCTTCCGTATAAGCTTGGTGGCAAATCTTGTCTTCTTCTTCTACGTTTTCACTTTCCTCTGATCAGTCACCTGTTCTCATTCTTCAGTCATCGAATACCACTACTTGGTCAGTGAATTTGGCGCCAGACACAGATGAAAAAAGGCATCCTTTCACCACAGTATGATACACCACAAGCCCGTATTGCCACCGGATGGTGTCAGTTTGAAATGCCACTGGGTAACAGCGTAACTTAAGAAGCTATAAAGTCCTTATAGGATGTACGAGAGTGGATGGGTCCAACAAACACCAGACTTTCACCTAGAAGCTTTGTTTTCAATTCCAAAACGTTCTTATCCCATGTCATCACATATCACCGCTTTGTCAGTGGCCTTTCACATCTACATAGTATGCGCTAGGTCTCCATATGCATCTGATGTTGACACGCTACCAATGCCAGGAGGTCACCTAAAGCACATGGTTAGGTTTAGACAACAAAAGCAAATGGTTAGGTTTAGAAAGAAAGATCTTTGTTTGGCATTTGGGAAGCAAATACTGGGTTCCTGGGTGAAAGTCTGGAGTTTGTTGGATCCATCCTCCACCTCTCCCACCTGACCTATGGGACTCACCTTATGTTATGTTGTAACCAGCAGCATTTCAACCTGACGCCTTCCAGCGGTGTAGCATCTAGTGTAGCATACCAACACAACATTTGCCTTCCCGACCATCGGACAGCATATCATAACAGCGCAAAAGGTTAAATCAGATGATGTTACATGCTATGCTGCTGGACCACTTATCATACCACTGCAACAGGTAGGGATGTCCCGATCCAATATTCGGATCAGTATCGGCTGCCGATATTAGCAAAAAACGTGCATCGGCATCGGATCGGACTGCATGAAAAAATGCAGACCCACGAACTCCGATCCAGTTTTTCATGTACTCCAATCCAGGTTTTCCGGCCAGCCCAGCACTCCGTGATTCAAGCAGTCCATTCCAGTGATCCGCTCCAGCACTTACTATCAATCCACCAGGCCAGCATGTAGACACACAGGAAACAGCAGCACCAGGCTGGCACTGACACTACAAAATAACTGAAAAGGAAAGGCTGCATTGTTTGTTAAATGTCAACAATGTCTTGTGGTGTTAATCTATTTTTTATTTATTAGGGGGCCAAAGCACAAGTGTGTGGAGTCTTGCTGCTATTTTAATTTCAATGTTAGACATTTTAAAGATTTCTTGTGTTGATTTATTTTCTATTTATTAAGGGGCCAAAGCAGCCAAAGCAAACCAGCTATATTTTTTATCTAATGTTAATGTTCAAGTTTAAAGTTTGTTTATTTAACCCAGTTAACAATAAACAGGTCAGTTTCTCATACCAACTGTTGTGGATCATTCTAACTAACCCAATTAAGTAGTTGTTCTTGTTAGAGTAATATCACTTGATCAAACCTTTTCTAACATGACTGACAACAAAATAAGTTAATATGTATAATATGTGCTTGGATCGGATTGGTATCGTATCGGCCAAAACTCAAGGCTGTAATATCGGTATCGCATCGGAAGTGAAAAAGCTGGATTGGGACATCCCTAGCAACAGGTGCCATCCAGGTGACCGGCAGCATATTATAACAATGCAAAAGGTTATATCCAGCTGCGTTAAATGCTGACGTCACCTAGCCATGCTTCATCAAAAAATAAACAGCGGTATTTGATGACTTCGGAATGAGAATGAGCTATCACTTCCCATATGAATCAACCATGTGCTTTTGTTGCCTAAACCTAACCTGGGGGTTTGGTTGCAAAATGAAATAAATGTCAGTACTGAGTATTTTACTGACAGTCAGTTCATTTTGAAAGACTGTATATAACGAGCAAAAACTGTACACTTGAATGTGTGTATTTTGAAAAGACATGCAATAACAAGTGTCAACTGACACGGTGTCCCGGAACGGCAATAACAAATGCAGCCAGGATACCTAGCGTGTTACATGAAGACGTGAAAGTCCACTGACCAAAGTGATATCTGGCTTGCTGGGAGAGAGAATGTGTTGGTTTAATGGTGTGATGAAACTAGAATTTAAGGTGCATTAGCGACCCCTCTCTTGGTGTATGGGTGACTTATTTATATTGTATATTTATCAAACATTTGTTAAATTTCTATGACAAAAAAATTTAATCAAGATGATCATCGTTATCATTTTATCACCAAGCAAACATTATGTGAATATTAGATAGTGTGGACATAAGAAATCATGGCAATCCATGATAAATTCCAAGTCAGCCACTCTGTTTAAAGCTGCTGTTTTCCCACTGACACAATAACAGTCCCTACATCTGTCTCAGTTTTATCCAGCTGACTCATTTGCTCCCTCTGAGACATTTACAGCTCGCTTGTAGTTGAAATTACCCACAAGGCGCTGCACAAATAAAAGTATGAGATTAGTATGCAGAACTGCACTTTGGCAGTAACTGTGCACAATGTGGTATTATTACACTGTGCTGCATCTCTAAGAACAACAGCTCAATAACATGTGCCTAACCCTTACCCTTCTGAGCAACCCCACCACCTAACACCCTTCTTAATAACTACAGTAGTATTTGTGCTGTTTAAATATGCTATGGGGAAATATACCCCCTTCACATGTTACTTCCTACCTTCTTTTGTGTCTGGAGGGCCAGTGTGTCATCCTGATTGGCCACCGGTGGAGTGCGTAGCGACCTTGGCAAAAGCTGACACAGCTCCTGCCCACCACCACCACCTAACCCACTGCTACACTAATATCAAATGTCCCACCCCCTTCATACCAACTGTGTAATCAGAGAGCCCTGAATGGCTAGTCCTTTGAATGTGTGAAGGGGACACTGACAGACGTGGGCGACAGACATTGATAGTGTTGTGGTGGGGGTCTGGAGCAGCTGAGGAATAGCAACAGACACTAAAAAGGGAAACAAAACCTCTGGTGAATGACGGGGCAATAATACAAATGATATAAGGCTTACTCAGGACAAACCTCCTTGGAATAATCAACCACATATTTTAGTGCAGAAAATAAATACTGGCCTAAATACTCGGTCATATGGACCAGGGGGCAGCACACTCAGCACCTGATCCTTAACTTCACCCACCAACAAACACTAAAGATATTCACACTAAAGATGTTGCTGATCGAGGAATAATAATGTCATTACAATATACCAAATAAATGATGGAAAATTTTACCAATGGATTTTTTTTTAAAAAAAAAAAAAAAGTGAGAAATCTTGATAAACACAAATATGCAGGCACACTGATTAGATAACTGATGGCTAACAAATGTTACTACTGTTCTCATGATTATCACATTTTGAATGCAACTCATTTGATAGATATAAAAGGCAGAAAGTTGTGTTTATAATCAGACATCAGACATTTGATTTAATCAAAAACTAATGAAAAAGTAGAATAAAAATAATGTAAGCCAATAATTTCTCAAATCCCAAACTAATGTCACCGTCCTGTCATCTTGTTTTGTCGACACACTGTCAAAGATTAAAGATACTCAGGTTCTTATCAAATGAGACAAAAAGAAGTAACAGATCCTCACAAGTAAGAAGCTGGAGCCTGGAAACATTTTGCCATTTTTGCTTGAAATATGGCTGAAATGACTGATTCATTATTCAAATAGTTGCAAACTATTTCTCCGTTGATAGACAAATCAATTAATTGCAGTGTTTCCCACAGAATTGGAATGTGTGAGTGGTGTTATCTGACAATGGTCTGTGGGGGGTTTATTGTGTATGTGCCTTTTTTTTCTCCTTTTTTTGTGTCTCCTCTCTAAATTCAAATGTTTTTGCAGAACAGACGAAACTCTTTCTGAGCTCTATCTGCTGCTCTGTCTGTGGCCAGAGTATGCTCTGCACTCCCAGAGTATGATGCAATGAATAAGTTGAAGTTGAAGAGGTTAATGCATTCATTTGGATTTAAATATGTTTACATCTCACAATAATACAGCTACTGCCAGTGAACAATAGAGCTATTATGAATGATTGCATCAATTAACAAAGCTTCATATTAACTTTCAAGAGGGTCTTTTTCAAGATGACTTACTCAATGAAATGTAACAAAAATAGCTGCAGTCATAATTCTGCTGTATCACTTTATATCAGAGGCCAGAATGAAGTGCCATTTTTTTCCAGGCAACTTGGAAGGAAAGCTAAGACCCCTGAGAGCGATAGAGGGAAAGTGTGAATGAGAGAAAGAGAGGAGTGAACTCTAATTGGCACACATAAACCAGGACAGCAGTGAACAATTTGATGTGCACAGAAGCACTAATGCAAGTATGTTGGTGTGGTTATTTATTTTTGCAGCAGCCTGGTGCTTGTTGCACATCAATTAATCAAAGTAACCACAGTGGATCTTTGTGCCTAATGGCACTGGGTTTGGTGCAGCACTTCACAAATTACTACAGATGCCAAAGTCATATGTGCCCTGTGGCCTCCAGCTGGCTATACAGACTCAATCTACTAAAGGCAACTTCCATACAACCTAAAAGCAGTCATGAATAATATAGAATATTAGTGAATATCACTATCAGTCTTCAGCTCAGCAGACTGCTATACCGACCTCTATTTTTTTATGTTGATTCCAATGTCTCTACTGTTTGGATAGCATCTGTTTCATTTAATTATGCTATGCTTACTACAGTGTATTTGATTTTATTCTTATTTTTGCTGCCCTGTCCCTCAGCAGGATTCTGTAGCTGCTCACACACCTGTCACATAGTAAAAACAAACAGACCATACTCATGTGACAACCACAAGAGACTCAGTGTATTTTGAGGTTCATTGGCAGCTGGTGCTTATTGGAAACACAGGTATAGGACATAGACTGTATAAAATCATGTACAAAGGCACAGTGACATCACCCAGCTGAAGCCATCTTGGATTTTGGAGCAAAAAGTAGCCATATTTGGAAGAGAGGGTGGAGCTAACCCAACCAAAGCTGCTAGCTTGGTTAGCACACTGCATTTACAGATATGGTTAAAGGGGAACTACACCCATTTTTAAAATGCATACATGTCATCCTCCCGGTCCACGGCAGTCCAAAAATATTAGTAAACATAAAAAACTCAGTCTCAGTCCATAGGGACTTGGGTTGGGAACCAGAGGGTTCCTGTTCGAGTCCCCGTCCAGACCAAATATGGAGTGTGGACTGGTGGCTGGAGAGGTGCCAGTTCACCTCCTGGGCACTGCCGAGGTGCTCTTGAGCAAGGCAGGCCAGATGAGATGTGTAATCCCTCCAGCGTATTCTGGGTTTGCTAATGGAAATTTTAGCAAGCAAAAAACAGGGTTAAAGTCTTAAAACAAAATGTACTTTCTGAATAAAATGAGCATCCAACTCTTTAAGCCTGATTTATTGTTGGGCACGCAACACTTTTGATATGTCACTCAACAGAAATGAAATTTTTTTGACAAAAAGTGTCCCACACCTGGAGAGTTTTGTTATATTGCGGACATGACAGCAACTTGTCAATGGGTGGCACCCACCTGTCAATCAAAACTGCCACGCCCCTGATTATTAGGGGTGTAAATCACCAGTCTCATCATGATACGATATTATAATGATTCTTTGGAAAATGATATGATATATGCAGATAACATTTAGGGGCCTGCTGTTGATATGAGACACAATCATGTTTCCATCCAAAAGTGATTCGAATCACTGGGAAATGTGCATTATGAATCCTGTGTGTTTCCCTTAAATGTACGGACTTTGGTGAAAACTACAAACTTCTACCTTCCTGACCCAGAGTGTGGATATCACCATGGAGAGAGGTGCGCTATGTCAGACTTAATTCGAACATAACTGTTTCCATCCCCCGTTTTGCAAATCAACATTTTTTCGAATCAACCAAAACCTGGCTAAAGCAAACGTATTTTAATTTGTGCGAATCAGGGGATTTTAATTTGAATTTTGGCCTTTCCATCATAATTTTCCGATGCAACACTTCTAGATGCGCATCGAAACTAATCTAATCTAAGCTAATATAACCTGCCCATTTAACACAATCAGTTACAAAAGAAGCTGCCACCCCTTTCTTCTTTGCTTTTGGCCATAAAAGATAAAAACAACACATAAATAAGTAACTGTAACTGCTTAAGTACAGTAAAGTTTACTTCAAACCAACTCCACTAACACATAAAACAGCACATGGAATAAACTGATCATGATAAGAGATCCTTTCAATTTAACCCAAACCATCATCTTTATTCTGAAAACTTCAGGTCAATCTGGTTTAAAACCCTGAAGGCAAACTCCAAACAGCCATAAAACATGGATTAACAACATCATTTAACAAAAGTATTAAATTCAGCTCAGTAATAGGCTAATTAACAAGGTTCATAAACAAAACAATTGTTTTGCTAGTGACCCATCATGAGCTTTAGCATGTTTACATTGCATAAATTAGCCTAGTGGCTAGCAGACATTTTCCTCGACTTATAGCTTAACAGCTTGCACGTAACATTATTATTTTCTTACTCAGTGTTGGATTTAGACTATATCCACATGAAGACGGAACCAATTTTGTTTTTTAAAAGTTTTCCATAAACACAGAATCATCTCAAGATATGTGTATGTAAACATGAAGCCACTGAAAACGCTGTAGTACATATGTAAGGCCTGTAAGTGGCACTGCAACACTGCCACAAAGTACACCAAAAACAGAATAAGAAATGGAGCATGCGCATAAAACTTGTGCGATGTAAAGAAACACGAAGAAAAAGAAGGGCGGAAAATACAAATGCTAAAGGAGCCCACTTTGTATGGACTGACGACGAAGTAGAGCTGCTACTTAGGGTCACACTTGATTACAAAACTACACAACTGCAGAATGTTGACTAGTGCATGCAGATTAAGGGAGAGGTGGGGTTATGGCATCATCGTTTCAGAAAAGAGGCGTACTGTGTTGTAAATAGGGAAACACAAAGGTGGCGTCTTCAGATTTTTTCACTCTGGGACCTGGTTTCAAAAGTTGGCGTATAAGGCTTCTAAAACGCTGGTTCTGTGTTTACGAAAGGTCTATATGATAAAAAAAAACCTTTGTGGATACACCTAATCTTGTCTCCGTGTGGACATGGCCTTAGTCTCTGTATCTCCGGACAGTAACAGCTTGGTTGAATTTCAGCCTGCATGCACATTTTTTCAGCCGAACATTGTTGAAACAGAGCATTAGCGGAGTGAGATGCCTGTCCAGGCAGGTAACGTTACATTGTGTTTTATCTCGTAACGGCATTTTTTACGTATGATATCCTCACCGTCTTTCTCTTGGCTGCTCGCCATCTGCCTGCCGCTGTTTGACAATGAAACAGACTTTCAAAATTACAGCGTATCCTAAAGATGGCAATATAGATCAATGTTTTCAATTTGTATCGATGATACTGGATCTTTGATCATTGAATCAATATATTGATCCAGATCGATGGATCGTTACGAGCTTAAATCACTTTAAGCTTAATAACATTTAAAAGTGTGAGTATAATAAAAATTCAGGCCCTGTACAGTTGTCATGAAAGGGGAAATTTTTCGGAGCCGGCTTTTTCAACCCCAGAGGTTACCCTCTAGTGAAGGAAGACCAGCCCACAGGTATTAGTATGGTGTCATCAAAAAGTTACTACGTGAAAAATCTTAGTTGGTGAGGACACCTCTCTACCACTTTCATCATAAAATGTTTCACTGTCCTGAATTAACAACAGATACTCTGATTACATGTTCCAGGTTGTTATCTTTGCAATCAATAAATCATATTAAGTGGGAATTAATATAGGACTTAGGAAACCTAGGAGCGAAACTAAAACTGAACAAGAATGACTGTTGGCATCAGTGCACAGACATCTTGCTGAGTTTCACAGTGCATAATGACAAACATGAACAGGACTTCACATACAGTGCAGAGGGAGAGAGCAAGATCACAAGTCACTGCAAACCACAGTTAACCTGTTAAAACTACACATATCAGTCTGTAGCACCACGAACACGACTGAGTACTTTATGTAGCCTTGCGTATACGCACAGCTTTTATCAACTAATGGGCAGCACTGCCAAAAAGCCATCTGTGCAAACACAATGCAATCATGTTGGCCAGAAAGTCTGAACAGAGGCCACCAGCAGAGACACCCTTCACAGGTCTTTGCCCAGTAACAACCACATGCTCCCACTCCAGGCCAGATCAAGCCTCTCCAGACACGGCTGTGATTTTCTATTTTTTGATGTAAAGACCTATATTTAGAGACAAGTGGGCAGTAAACTCTGTGGCTCATAGTTCTACAAAGGCTTCAAACTCCAACAATGTGATGCCACAGACTGAAGTACACAGGCAATACACAAGTATCTTTGTATCACTACATTTATCATTCATTCATTCACTCAGACAGTAGAGGTGATCAGAGAGTAGATCTGATATACCAACTGCAACTTGTTTTGGTGAAATTAGTGGCACCTCTTTACTACACTAACAATGTTATTAACTTAAACACAGGAAAGGCTGAGTGACAACACAAGAAAAACTTTGAAGGATTACTTCACCGTAATTACACAAAAGAATTACAACAATTACAATTACAATTACAACAACCCAGGTGAATGGAATTCCATTACGGGTCCTCCCAGCACTAAAAAATAATGTTAATAAAAATTCAGCAGCATGTCCTAGTTACTCTGAATGATCCACAGATCCCGCTCTGATAATGTCTGATTAGATATACTTTTCACAAAAAATAGTCCTTGTGGAAAAAAGGTAACAGCGCACTCAGATTTGGGGAGACTTCTTCTGAAAAGACAAATTTCTGTTATATTTTTAAAGGGGGAGACCACCTAAATTAAGAATTCCAAAGTATTAATTTCACGGCCTGGGAAATGTCAATCAGTATTTGTGAAAGTGAGCTACTCTTTCTCAAACCCAGAAGCCAGAAATGCAAGTCACAAATTTGCGATGTCATAGGGTATAGAGCCTGGAGGTGCTCCACAGACAGTGGACGGGAGCCTGATTATGTGGACCCACAGAATGTTTGTTTTCTTTTTAATACTCAAATGAGCTTTATTGTAATGTTCTCAGTTCTGAAACAGAAAATGTACACACAGACTAAGAACATTCCCCTGGGTCCCCTGTCATCTAGAACATATTTCACCATTCACTGTCTATGGAGCAACTCCATAGCCTACTCTATGACATCACAAATCTGAGTTTTAGCACCCTAGTTTTAGATTTGGAAGAGAGTTGTTTATGTTAACTTAAAACATAAGAACAATGCACAAATTTTGAAAATAGGCTAAGTTCTCCTTTAATCAAATATCGTCACAACTAATGGAAATAAAATATCTATGTAACTCTGAACTATTTAATCCAATAAGAGATAAGATAAAACTTTATTAATCCCAATGACATGACATATTTGGTGACCTCTAAAAAGTCCAGTGTGTAAGATTTAGGGGCATTACTATTATTCATAACTAAGCTGTGTTTTTATTAGTTTCTAATCAGCTGAAAATAAGAATCATCGTGTTCTTGTTCCCTAAGAATGAGCCACAGAGCAGGCCCTCTTTCATGGAGTCCGCCATGTTGTTAGAACATAGGTCCCACAATGGACAAACAAAACACTGGCTCTAGATAGTGCCATTTGTTTTTTGCTGTTGGCCACCACATAGTTCTCTGACACACCTGGAACATGGGAGAAGTTTCAGTTCTGCAACCTCAACTTTATCTAGCCCCATCAGATATAGCACACTTTGTGACTGGTGCTAATAAGCTAAAGTAAGCATGTCAACCTGTTTTTGGCAAAAGTGCTTAGTAATGCATTAGCTAGGAGTGTAAAGAATTACAATTTAGTAATTATCAGGGGTTAAAGCAAGAAAAAAATTTGTGCCTGAAATGTGGAGCACGGAAGATTTTCTTTTCCGGAGCGGGGGGGGCTTGGTGTTCCAGTCACAAAATGAAGAAATAAAAATGTATGTAGGAACGTGTTTATTATCAAAACGAACAAAAAGATTATAGCTTTAGTAGTTACTTTTCAGATTAAACTTTTATAGCATAATGAGTTCATAAATAAAGATTAAACTTTAAGTGGTCACCAGACTTTTTGACTTATAGCTCCTACTTCTCTTTTTTGCCTTGGTGCTATTTATTATTAGAAGCTAAATCATTTAGGCTGTTTGCAAAATTGTATCGTGCTTGATGTGAATTAAACAGGCAGTTACATCGAAATTTCGCCTCTGGGCAAGCACGTCATCATTGAAATGGATCATATAACGTTGTGGTGGTGACTTTAAAACTTCAGCATAGAGGATTTTTATTGAAACTTTCGTTTCTGTCTGCTTTCTGTTACCTTACCTTCAAAATTATTGCGAGTTTACCGGAGCCTCTCCCGCTCAGTCTGAGCTCTGTGTCTCAATGTGACATGATGTGAAAGCATGCACAGGCGTCAGTGTTGATTGGCTATCACTTGTGCCGTGTAACCAATCAGAGGGGGCTGTAGGCGGGACATTGTTACAAAGCCCAGTGGGGACTGCAGACAGAGAGCGAGACGGCTGCATCAGAGCCAAAGGAGCGAGTTTTAAAATACATTTATTTGATCGGTTATCAATGAAAAAACGTCTGATGCCGATTATGGTAAACAGTAGGTTGTGTTTACTCGCACACTGTGTGCCTAAATCATTTTCCCGGTTCGCACATATATTTTTAGGGGCAAATACGAGTGAAATGCTCGCACTGCAGAGCACTTCTGCCCATGCCAGACAGAAACTTCGTCACGCCGGAAATCCGGCGCTGTGCCGGAGAACTTTAACCCCTGAATTATAGACACTAATCCCATGTTACCTTGCTTTGACATTTGGGATTGGCTGTGCTACCAGGAGTTTGATGGAGCATTAATATCAGTTGTTTTCCGTGTGTTAAGTTGAGTGCAGCTACAGAGCATGTTAGCTTGGCACAGGAGTCTCTACCTAAAGAGGAGAAATGTGACTCCTGCTACCTTGTAAGTTGTCTAATTTACATGTGGCGTGTTCTTAGGCTCAGGCTTGCTAATGTAAGCCAGAGATAAGCCTACATTATTTAGGGGCGGGAATCACCAGGGGCCCCACAATATGATATTATCACATTCTTAACTCACGATACAACATTATTGTGATTTTAACACAATACGAGAGATTGCAATACGCTGAGCATTGCAATAACATAGTAATGTGATGGATTGCAATTAATTACCTTTTTTTTAACTGCAAATTGTGTCCCCCAAAGGAAAACTTTGTTAACATTTGTTTTATTTTATAAGGATTCAGCTCATTTGTCTAATTTCCTTTTTATTGCAGCAAAATGTACAAAGTGAACTGAAAAAATAACTGATTTTATTTTTCTAGTATATACCAAAGTCTAATTTGTAGTTGCAATTTTAATGATTTATTTAAGTAAAGAATTTGATACTTGGCTTTCTTGTATTGCCATGCAAAATATCACAATACTATGCTGTATCAATTTTTTTGTACAGAGTTTTAGCTTCATTGTGAGGGACTGCTGGGTGCAGTTACGGAGGCTGACGTTGAGTTAGCTGTCTATAGTTGCGAAGGGTGCTTTCACACCTAACCTGTTTGGTTTAGTTAAAACAAACTCAGGTCCATTTGCACGGTTATTACGGTTTAGTACCAAACAACCAAACCAAGACAGCCTGAAACTGTGGGTCTCCATCTGATTCCAAACAGACTCTGGTTTGGTTCATTTGCTGCTACGATAAGGAGAGTTGCCCAACAAAATTTCGTTGTACTGGGATGTGCAATGACAATGCACATTGTGGCAATGCAATTTGTGGTGTGAAAGAAAACAAAACAACCACAGGATTTTATGATAGCATGATTTCAACAGCTACACCAATAATAAATCCATCTACTGATCATGAAATCTGTCAGCGATCTCATAACTGATCCTGATAAATGCCATGTATATCCCATAACCTGTTTATGCTAATGCATACATGTGACAATGGTTACACGTTTGCATGTCAGGGAGGGTATTTTTGCTGATTAAAAAGCTGGCCATCAGTGTATCTGACTCTGTGTACTGTCTGTTCATTAAGAAGTGTGTGACAGTGATGCCACAGTATTAAGCCCAGAATCATTACTGTACAAGACACTCTTTTCATTCTGTCTCTATGTTAGTTATTATTCAAAACATGTGACTGATTTGCAGTCTAATAATAGCCTACTAATAGGGCTACAACTAACGATTATTTTCACTGTCAACTAATCTGTCCATTATTTCTTCGATTAGTCGACTAATCATTTTATTGAAAATGTGTTAAAATGTTGAAAAATGTCGGCCTGTCTCTCCCAAACCCCAAAATTACATCATCTAATGTCTTGTTTCGTACGCCAAAGGGTTTTAGTTCACCGTCATGGGAGAGATATTTGAGCGTAAGAAGCTGCAATAAGAGTATTTTGGGGTACTTTTATAGTTTTTCTATGAAAAATGACTCAAACCGATTAGTCGACTACTAAAATAGTCACCGATTATTTTAGTAGTCGATTAGTCATCGATTAGTCGACTAATCGTGGCAGCCCTACCAACTAATAATGCTTAAAGTCAGTTATTTCTCTATGATCTCTTTGTGAAACCAACAAACATAAATATAAAGACTTTAGAAGCATTAAGGTGCTGCTGCAGAAATAGAATTTGATTTCCCCATGTGGGTCCTGGGGCGGCACGGTGGTGTGGTGGTTAGCACTCTCGCCTCACAGCAAGAGGGTTGCCGGTTCGATCCCGGGCGTGGGAGCCCTTCTGTGCGGAGTTTGCATGTTCTTAATTGGTAACTCTAAATTGTCCGTAGGTGTGAATGGTTGTTTGTCTCTATGTGTCAGCCCTGCGATAGTCTGGCGACCTGTCCAGGGTGTACCCTGCCTCTCGCCCGATGTAGCTGGGATAGGCTCCAGCCCCCCCGCGACCCTCAAGAGGATGAAGCGGTTAGAAGATGAATGAATGAATGTGGGTCCTGATGATGCAGGGTTACAAACACCATAACTGTCCAGTCAACCAGTTACCTCTCAGTCAGCAGGACTTCATGTTTACTTCTCTTAGTTCACTTGCAAAAAGTGAGTGTGAAGCACACCAAAACTAAAATAAAACAATGAGTGTGTTTACAAGGTCTTTAGTATCCTGGTTTTGATTGGGTTTTTTAAGTATCCTGTTTTTGTGTTTGTGCATGTAAACACCATATCCTGAATTCAGAAACTGGGTTATGCCCTTTTCCCAGTTTCAAGAAACCCTTTTTTGCCACCTGGAGTCCTCCGATAAAAGCCGGGATACTGGAGCATGGATACGCCTTATCCCAGTCTCTGACGGCTGCCCACCTTGTGCGCAGGCACCAGAGTGACGCACCAGATATACAAGCAACATGGCAGCAATGAGAGCTTCCCATTTTTGGAGCAATGAAGAGAATGAATTTTGCCTGAAAATGATGAAAGAACTCAACATAACTACGTGTTTAGACGGCAGAAGAGACAGAAATCCCGACCTTTTCAAGTCTGTTGTGGACAAGCTACGTGACGCTGGTTTTCCACCTTGCACCGCTGAACAAGTTAGGTCGCAGTGGAAAATATTGAAGAAGCACTACTACTTAGCCAAGCATCAGAACCAGAAAAGTGGCTCTGAATATAATAAATATATCACATTTCCTGCTCAATCTGTTGTAAACAAAAGACATAAAAGACGTAACACACGCCTGCGCGGATAGGATGCAGTGATCAGAAAACGGGTTACTGGTATTTATCATGTATGAATAACCGGGTTTCTCTGTGTTCCATGTAAACATCATATCCCGGATATGCTCAAAGCCGGGATAAGCCTCAAAACCGGGATACTAAAGACCTTGTAAACACAGTCAATGTATCATTTTCCCCCTCTGGTGCCGAACAAATTAACCAAATTTGAAAGCAACCTAAATCCTTTTGAGCTGCTGCCTGGCTGTTACTCAGCACAGCTCAGACAGTTTGACTGAGCTGTGCTGAGTGACGAAAATAAAATACCCACAATGAGTAACTTTACTGTGTAATTGGTAGCTTTTTAAAAGGTTTCAAGTACGTATGTTAGCATTGTTACTGTGCATATGCTGCCGACATTAGCATTAGCTCAGAGGTTTCTAATTTTGTTTTAAATGACAAAATTCTCTGCTGTGAGTACCAGGGATGCACCGATATGGATTTTTACAACCGATACTGATAACCGAGAATTACCTGCTGCTCATGGCCGATAAGCCATACAATAACAGATAATTTCTCATTTTTGTATTTAAAAAAAGAAGTGTATAACCTGTAGTTTACATAGGCCTACACCTGGGAGTGAGAACGGCTAAGTTGTAGTGAGAAAATATGGATGATTAGATATACCTTAGTCCTGACCTAACCAAATCAAACTGACATCACCATTGTTAACACAACAAAAACAAAGAACACTTCTGACCTCTACATATCTGCCAACATTAGGCTCTTAAAAAGAGGCAGATTTTCTGGGGTATTGATCAATGGCCTACCCTCAACACCTCTGCCACCATATAACCCCACAGTACAGATGAACATAATAAATACAAGGGTTTGAAAGTAAAATTACTTTTAATGAGTACTAAATTTATAGTTAACGGTAAGAGAGCGGGAGATTATAAAGCCTGGTGTTTGTGTAATTCCCTGGTGTATCAGTGTATAAACTACACTGCAGAGTAGAGTCTCTACTAACAAACAGTGACAGCTGACTCATACGAATGGGTAAATGCACATTTACAGGTCAAATAATCTCTAACTGTAGCATGACATGGCTAGCAGTTATTAATTAGTTTAACAACAGAGTTGAGCCTTTTAAACGCTTGGTGTTGGATGTGAGCCACTCCTGCTAATTAGCTTGTGCTAACACTCTGGAGACAGTTGTTCAGCCCTGAGTCTAACCTGTTTAATAGCTGCAGGAAGTTTGCTGATCTGGTAGGGTTTTGGACAGTCGGAGATCAGACCGTTGGCGTGATCCTGTTGTCTTCCTCTGGAACCGTGAAAGACGTCCATTCCGAGACATGTTTTGCCTTTCAGACAGCACGCTGCAGTTGTTGTTGTTCTCTGTGTTTATTGGTGGCTCAAAACCGAGGTTAAAGGTAAATGCACTGCCACCCACTGTGTCGGTGTGTAAATGCTGCCCCTGTTAAGTCAAGTAAAGCAATCTTGGCACTATTTATCAAATATTTTTTCAATTATCGGAACAATGTATAATAATAAAAATGTCGCATTATCAGCTAATAATTTATCGGCCTGATATTGTGCATCCCTAGTGAGTGCCGTAAACAAAATTTTGCTGACTTCCATTGTATTGTGATGGAGGCAGAAATCTCACAGATGACACAAGAACAACTAAAAGCAAAATACCGACTCTACATGGTGATACTACTGGTGGTAAGTGAGAAATTGTCTTCATTACACCTGTGACTCCAAACAGACTCGTTGATCACTTAGTTCCAATCACCAGGTTTTCTCCTAAATGGCAAACGGGTTACATTATTATTGTATGTGAAAAGCAAAATAGAAGGTAGTTTAAAAAGACATATTATGTTAGCCCTAGGTGTATTCATGATGCTAACCCAGCTGGAGGACATACTGTAGTCTACACAGCTTTTAAAATCCCACTCTGCTTCTTCTTGCTCAGACATAAGTGGTACAATAATCAATACTTGCACTCAATTCTGAAACTCCTTATTTATAAAACACTAAAGCTAAAAGGTGTCAGGTTGCAACAGCCATCTGCTTTCCACAAGACCTAAACAACCAGCTGCTGTATGCCTTCAATTTTTAGGGAACCCTGTGAAGCACCATGACTTTACTCTCCTCAGCAGACGATAGTTGCTGAGTCATTACTATGTGACCTTTCCCACCTCCAGCTTGTGTTTGAACTTGAATATTGGACAGTTTCACACGGATCGCTGATCACCTATCGTGTTTGGATATTTTTTTGGAGCAAGGAGATAATGTAATTTCTATTACAAAGACTGCAGCACAACAACGACTATCAACATACTACAATCAGTAAGCCACCGCCTCCGGAGCGGTGCCGCTCTGCCTGCACACAATGAAGACGTCTCTGCCTCACAGTGCAGCCCTGCACCCAAAGGCAACGCTACACCTGCAAGGACAGACTCTTGAGCATTGATTCAATAAGTTGCATATTTCAGTCTGCGTAAACACCTCAATCTCATCACCTTAGCCTTTCATTTCCTTTCCTCAAGCACATGTGTGTCTTTTGTTGCATAGCAAGTACCCAGGCAGCGACTCAGCATCATCCTGGTGCCAGTGCGTAACTGCTCACTCCAAAGTACACGCTGTAACATTTGCATTTGTCACCACCGCACCGTGTGCTTCGCCTTACCTGCGATTTCCGAGGGCAGTCCAGCGGTAGAAAGAAAAAACTAGAAGCAAGAGATGCTGCGACTAAACGCGGCGGCAGCAACACTGGTCCATGCCGTAACCTGGTGAAGACACGCCACGCAGCCTGCTGGATCTGCAAAGGATGCTCGGCATGACCACGTGACTCTGGAGGACAACCTGCCAATCTGAAGTCACTAATGGATGGACAACAACAGCATGCTGTCTCAACAGCTCGTGTTCTGACCTAGAGAGGTAGGTAATTAAACTACCATCATCATTAGTAACAGGAGAAGCAGTAGTAGTGGTGGTAGTGTTTGCAACTGTGAAATTAAACTTCAACAGTAAAGAAGCCTCAGGGTTGCAGCACATGCAGCCTTGTGAGGAGTAGATTAATATATGCAGACTTAACACAGGCTGCTCACTTCATTTACTAAGTATACACCAGATGAGTCATTCCTAGCCTTCAGTGCCATTTGAGTTCCCATGACATAATGTGGTATATTTTTGTGTTAAACAAATGGGCTAATACTAACTTCTAAAAGCTTGTCTCACATGGTTAACCCACATCTATCATAGAACAGTATGATATGTACAAAGGATTAAATACATAGGCTATAAAATAATGACCCCATTTTTAGCACAACTAGTTCAAATTGCTATGTCCCCAATCATGTTTGCTCAATCTAAATGACAAATATATAGAAATCAAACAAATTATACATCTCTCATTGTTGCATAGTCTTATTTATAATATTCTTCACCAGATGTTACTAGTCACTATTTACACATTTTTAATGGTTAATTTTTTAAAAATATGTCCCTGAGTCGAGTTTCCCCCCATCACTCGGATGCAAGTCCTCCTGAACACGCCCTCTGACTATCCCTCTTCCCTAACATGACTCAGGGAGTAGCATTTTTGGCAAGGAAATCTTCTACAAGAAGCAAAGCATATATCTCTTTAATCAACCTTTTTTCTACTGTTATAGAATGCTTGTCTGATGTGGTAAAGCATAACATAGGGCAAACCGATAATTTTTTGCATATGCATGTATGCATATTTACACAAACACACATTCACACACAAACAAAATGCATAAAAAACAGGACTGCCAGGTGACAGTGCAGAGCTGCATCTTTATTCAATGAAAAATTACATATGGAGATAAATTTCTATAATTTGATTTTTAAATCCAACAAAAGTTCCAGCTTTCCGAGCTTCAGACTGAACAAAGAAGCAGCTGATTGAATTGTGCAAATATAATACATCACATGACACACAAGAAAAATAGACCAATACGTTTTAAAGATACAAAATAAATTCAACCCACACAAGTATTACAGCGTTATTACTGAGGCTTCAGGCAAGTGAAATCACCACCACTGTGTGGCAGTAATGTGTTACATTTAAAGTACTGAGACAGACTGACACACAAGGTTGGCTCATCAACCAGACAAAGTGGGACACTACTTTGAGGCCCCTAAAGCTCCAATTCACTGTGATTCTGTCATTTGAATGATTTTGTTGAAGCCAGTATGACATATTATTACTAATAGTTTGGCTCTTTTGAGGGGTCTTTTGTCAAATAAAGGTTTTAGAACATTTCACTTGTGGTTTGGTCTCATGGTTAGGACATGTGCTGTGCCAGATACTTTGTATGCAGGTTCCAAGTTTAATTCTCATCCTCTGCTTCATGTCATTTCCCTGCTCTTTAACGCCCTATTTTACCCCTCTACTGTCCACTTTTAATAAAGACAAAATCCTCTAAGCTCACATTATTCTTCCATGGTGCATATTCCTAACTACATGAGTGATTAATTAGGAGACTAAAAATAAACTCACACATTATAAACCTGGACCAGTCAGGAGAGGTTAGTTGCCTTGAGTGCAAGAACATTTAAAAATTCATATTTTTTAATCTAACCTTTGGCTGAAATTGATACTTAAACTGCTTAGGTGCGAATTGCGTGCTTGCTATTGTTATTTTAAAGGTCTAGTGTGTAGGATTTAGTGGCATCTAGTGGTGAGGTTGCATAACTGAAATTTCTAAAAGTGCATAGGAGAACTAAAGTGGCTGACACAAACACAAATAGCCCTATCTATAGCCAGTGTTTACTTTGTCTTTCTGGGCTACTGTTGAACAACATGGAGGACTCTTGTCAAGATACAAAGACACCAATGAAAACATAGTTATAAATATTATATTCCATTTCTGCCAATAGATGCCCCTAATCCTACACACTAGACCTTTAAAACAAGTCTCTGAGTCACGCTCCAAGTCTGCGGTGCTTCACAAGAATCAAACTTCCGGCTCTGAAACTGACCGTAATACATATATATTTATCTTAACCGGAATATTTTCTTGAAAACATATGCAGCAGATGACTAGAACTGGGAGGTATTTGCTGGAAAACACAATGGGACCATAGCACAAAGCCTCACCTGGTCCAAATTCAAAGTAGATCACAATGTAACAAACAAATAAACATTTTACAAAAGCTTTTCTAAGGTCTTGTCTGAGTACTTTCCAAACAAAGAGGGTAAAATAATGCACAGAATGTGTGAATATGAGTGAAAAACAAGTAAACAGAGACAGAAATGTCTGCTCAGGAGCTTACTATATATAAAAACTCTTCTAGAAAACCCAAATAGATAAAAAATATATAGTGTTTTTTTCCCCTTAAACCATTAGTCTATCATTAGGGGTTAAAAACTGCTCTTGAGGTTAAGTGTGTCATTTACTACAAGACCCATAAGCAATCGGGCCAGTCGCTGACTATTGATAGGCTGTAAGGCCACAGGAACTAGGATAGGCACTTTCTTCACCACAGGCTCTTGCTGCCTATTGAAGCCAATACTGTCAGTATGGAAGCTCCTATTGGCTCAAGTGAGGTGTCAGTCTAAAGATCAGAGTTCAGCCACCATTTGACAGTGAGGAGTCAATCATATTTAACCCTCCCAACAACACAAAGTTGCACACCAAATAAACACACACCTAATAAACTATTTTCGAATACATTTTGTAAAGGAAATTTAACTAGGTTTTAGTTCACACACTGAAACAGATGGAAGACAGTCTGAACATTTGTGCATGCAACAGATGTGGAAATATGCAACATGGCTTCAGTCCACTAGAGGGAGCCCTAACTTCAAATATAAAATGAAAACACACATTTTAAAAGTTACTTGAGTATGATACACAGTATCCCAGCACAAATACCAAAAAGTTGTTTAAAAGCTCATGATGCCTTAGAAATAAAGGAAATACCTTAGGAATTATAACAGGAAGAGGAAGACTAAAGTCTCTCAGGCATTTTATTTTTTAAGCCTTTTCTTTTCCCCAAAACATTAATGACCAGACTTTTTTTTTTTTTTTTACATCATTCTTAAGATTAGTTTATGGCAAGAAGTGCCGCACAATATCCTGTCAAGAGGAAGACAGATTATGTGGCAGACTTTACAATGGTGTTAGGAAACCCTGTTAATGTTTAAAGTTCAAAGATGTTTAAATCTGCAAGGCAGACGTTTCACAGCTGGAGGATCATCCAAATGGAACATTTTCCACAGCCATTAAATTGGTTAAAGAGAGAAAGGGAGATTTTTTTTTTTTTTGAACATTTTGTCACATGGAAGCCATGATGTAGGTTATTGTGTTCAGGTTTCCTGCTGGGACTATCCTTCAGTTTTATGATGAAGATGATTTCACCCTCCTCAGGCACACCAGTTTAACATGATCAACACCGTCTGAGTATTGTTACAGTGTCAGACATGAAGGCACAGCAATGGATTTATACAAGAGAAGAAAGAGTTAAAAGTGGAGATCTGTACTTAAAGTGAGGATCAGTTGCGGAACTGAGTCAGCAGTGCAAAATGCTGAGTGCACGTACAGTAGAAACTTTCTCACAACACATTTAATGAACTTACAGGGAATGTAATCACTGGCTTTGAGCTTGTCTCCTAACGTGACCTCAGACAGACTTCCTCAGCTGCTTTTAGGGGATGTTTCATTTGGCTCCGTCAGTATCTGAGGCTTGAATCTTGCGGCCCAGGGGCAAGGCTGTTAGTCAGTGATTACAGGTCTCACAAAGAGAGAAATAACTTCAAAACCACCAGTCATTAATTTCACTCTGTTCAAACACCTTTCTTCCCCCGATGAACTCGGTGACAACCCAGTGCTCATGTTGTAATCAATAAGTACAATTGCAGCTTTACATTTGCTTGGAGTTTTGTCTTTTCCATTTCTTGATTTAAAGCTGTGCTAATCATTATTTTTATATCAACAATGGATCAAATTACTCTGTGTGAAGTGAAAGGGGTCATTCATTGTGCCATACCCACTGAGAGTTATCACCAAATTCTTGAGTCTTTCAGTCTTTTTTAGATCGTTGTTTTGGTTTTCTGGCCCACAACTTCTCAGAAATAAACCCACTGTACTCTACCTGCCCAGCACCAAACATATGAACATGTGAAGCATAGAGCAGCTAAAGAGCCTGATATTTTCCTCAGGAGCCTGTGGGAACCAATGACTGTTCTAAAGATGGATGACATATCTCCAATTCCACCCACTGTACAAAAATGAAGCCAAACTATTCTGGCTGGTGCCATCTTGTGCTGGGTATTTCATTTGGAGCCAGAATCTGTAGAGTCAGAGGAGTCAGATTCAGTATCGAGTTCCTTGAGCCATGAGACCAATAGCGAGCACAGCCATTACTCAGGGGCACACTGATAGGCGCACAGCTGTTAATCATGACATCAGCCTCAAATAACTGGTTATAACCAAACTCATCCGAAACACTTGAACATACACCGCACGATAAAAACAACCTAAATTGACTTTGATTTTTCAGTTTGGCCCATGTCCCATCCGCTAACATGGAGGGGGGTGGGGTTCATGATGCAGCCAGCAACCAGGGGACGCTCAATGTACTGACTAAAACAAACAATATTTCTCTATGAAATAGTCGTATAAGTGAGTACAAAGTAGCATTAAAAGAAAACACAAGTGAAGTGCCTCAAAATTGTACTTAAAGTCAATTCTGAATAAAATGTAATCATATTCCACCACTGGAAATGCAGCATGTGTTAAAGGGGGCTGAATTTGAGGGGGAGGGGGAACTGTCTGTGTCAAAAAAAAAAAAGCTGACCAAAAGTGCAGGCTATCACAAGAGAGGACTCTTACAAAAAGTCCATCAATAAGAAATAGCTCCTTAAATGGCAACGTAATGGCGCAGCTTCTCCAGTGGTTGTAATCTCATATAAAATCAGTTCCTCCCTCTCATACTTCCCTGCTTCCTTTGGAGTTTGATGGAGTCGATTAATTTATTTTGATTTCCTGTCTGATAACAAGTCAAAGCTCGCCCCTCTGCTTCTCTCTGTGCCAGCTGCTAAACTGCATCTTGATGTGTCATTGCATCTCATCTGGCAGTGCAGACAGCAACACGGACCATTAGAGCTGGGCTGTTGTGTGTTGCCAAGGCAAATGTGTCCATAGTGTTCAAGGCAGTTCATTAGCACGGTTAGCATCCTAGCTGTTTTCAAATGAGAAAGTATAAACATATTTGTGTGTGTGTGTGTGTGGGGGGGGTGGGGTTCTACAAATTGGTACTATCCTTTATTTAAAGGGTATCACCTCCTGATTAACTCATAATTTATTGCATAGTTCCTTTATGAGCATGACGCTCTACCAGTTAAATAAATTTTAAATGATGATTTGTGGCGAGTAATGCCAGTGCATGCCTGTGCTGGAAAATGTCCTTCGAAGCAGACATTTTGAAAGGAAGTTGGCAGTATCGCGACTGCAAATGTGCAGATGATGAAAAGTATGCCCCTTGGGAGCCTGGTTCAACAAGGCTGAACATCTTAAAGGGACAGTCCAACACTTAAGATGAATTGTGATCAAGTTTGTGAGTCCAAAGTATCATTTCTTTAAAATCTAGAGTGTATTAGACTCTGATCTTAAGTTTGAAAAAAAAAAAAAAACACACAAGGTCTCGTGGGTAAAAATAACAATTAATCAAACCAAACTGAGTAAAGAAGAAGCTCTGTGACAATATGGACACAACCCACAACAGGCAGAGGACAGGCTCCCCAGGAGAAGTCGAGGGGAATGCTGCGGTGAGCCACACAATGCTTGGAGTAGAACAGTAGAAGAGCCGTAACACGACTTACGACTTAGCAAACAACATCTGTGTTGCCTCAGCTCCCACAAATACCCAAAGGGTTTGATAAGTCTAACAAAAGAACAACTGAGTGTTCTGTTGAATTGGACATCTATGCTGTTAGCAAAACTAGTCAAAGACCATGTGAAACCTCTCATTTCCCTTTGGAGAGTTTCCCAGAAGCCATAAAACACTATCTTAATTAGTGCTGCAACAATAATGTGCTAAACTGAAAAAGTGAAATAACAAACTGTTTTATGAAGATATGTTGTTACAGAAAATCCTTGAATTCCCTGTGCTGCCAGGATTCCTGAACAGTCCAACTGACAGCACAGCACCACTGCTTATTAAGATATTAACAATATGCATAATAACAGAAATTAAATATGGAGCCCCATAACTGACAAAACAAAGTTAAAAAAAAGCCTATATACTGCACCTAAATGCACCAATGAATATGATTACCTGAATAAATAAAAGTGTAAATAGAAATATAAAACTATTGATCACCAATTAGTCATTAAAATAAAATACACTGTAAAATTTTACTCATCTATTTAACGTATACAAGCTATTTTTATTGTTGATTTTGTTTTGTTGTAGACTACTTTGTGTCTGCTGTTGTATCACTGTAGCTAAAGCATTTTAGCCAGCCAGCAAATGCTGATAAAGATAACATTAATTAGCTAGTTCACAGACCAGGCCCCAATAAACACTGCTCAGCCTTGCAGCCAATTTTTCGAAGTGGCCACTGATGGCATTGCAGCAGAAAAAATCCCTGCAGTCATAAGTTTCCCCATAAGATATCATTATAAAAGATGTTTTACATGTGAAAATCTGTGAGGTCATCACAAGTCTATGAGCTAAATGATAACCTGAGGGCAGGGCCAGTGGGGTAAACCTAAGGCCTGCTGTGAATATTCAGTGGGCCTCATACTACGTAAATAAATTCCTGAAGCTAAAAACGTTTCTGTAAATGCACCTGGCAAGCAACTCCATTAAGATGAGTAGGCGCCATCTTGGCATCTGGTATCTAGGTATTATTAAAATATTTCACAGACACATGCTTCCATATTTATATCATCCTCATTCTCCAGTGCATTTCTCTTGTCCTCTTCCAGGACGATTAATTAAGTCACATTTTGTAGATACGTGTGACTTAAATGTTTTTTTTTTCTTAGTTTTGTTTTTAAAGTAGCATTAACCAGCTATCTTTGCTAGCGAAGCTCGCTGGCTAAATGGTTTTAGCTACTATTACAGGAGTTCATACAGTGATTCTATGACAGTATGTGGTGTATAGATGATTAACAATACTTGCACTGACGGTTGGAGATGGATTGATGAGCTGCAGCTGAGTAGCTGGCTGATAAGGCTAGTGCTTAGAGTGTTTAGCTAAGCTGTAGTCACACAGGCCAGTCCCTCTCCTGGCAACCCATTCTCACTCCCAACTTGTACCGCTACTTTGACAGTTATCTCTGACAAAGGCACTGTTCGTGGTGGGATGATATGCATTGAATGACAGCTATTTATAATGCCGCTGGCAACACCGAATGCGTCAAATACCCCCGCTTTGTCATTGGATGTTGATGTCAGACACTGACACACAGAGACACTTTGTGGTGGTATGACCATGTGGCGTCTATTTCTGATGCTGTCCGCAGCTACCGTAGCACAAAGAGTGAGTAGATTCATATATACGCCTGACTTTAACTCAGGAGCCTGCTGTTTGTTTCTTGTGTAAGAAGCAAAAGTCAATCAAGTTATTTTGATAACAGTTAGGTGTGCTACTATGTGCAGCATGCTATGCTAGTGATGTTTATCACATGACATAGCCTATGTCACATGGTGGGTCTTTTGTTGCCTAAACCTACAAAGTGTTTTATGCAGGCATACGTTGCAAGTGTACTTTGAAAAAGACTGTGCATCTACAGTAACAAGCAGAAACTGTACATTTTCTGTGAGATGCAAAAGCATTTTTAGAATATGTTTCAGTCTACTGACAAAGTGACAGTATTTGAAGAGTTAGGGTGAGAACAGGTTGGCCCTGAACATGCCTATCTCATTACAACCCGTTCTCATTCCCAGGTTAGCAAATACTTTGTCAAACCCTTAAAGCGTTTATGAGATACACCAAGCTTTCAACTAACTCCAATGTAAATCCATCCACGACAACATTAGACACTCAGAGCAACTGATGTATAAATACTGAGAAAGTTCTTGTGAAATGTTGTTTGATTGGATGGATCAAACAAACACAGGCATTTCAACCTGAAGACTGGTGTTTGTGTCTTGTGTGAAACTGAAAGTAAATGTTATTTTAACCCAAACCATGATCTCTTCCTGTGACACTGTGCATATCATTTATGCATTTATTTATTTATTTACTGGCTGGAGGTTACAGAAAAAAGCTTTACATTTTTTCCCCTCCTCTGCTTTTTCTTGGCTTGAGAGTTCTATTATTTAATTGCTGACCTTTGTTTTTTAAACTTACACACCCAAAATTTATATGGTTCCTTGAATTGCTGATTGTATCCTTAAAGTATACTCTTATGTCAGTCTGGGCTTAACAAGAATGATTTGTTGACCTCAGTATATTTTATGAGTGAACCCAAATTGTAGGGGACATTGATGACAAACGCTGAATGCAACTTTAAAGTGCAATGTTTCCCCCACATGTGAGCCATACATCAAGGCGTCTGCTGGATTCTGACAGTTTTTACTGGGTCGGCAGTATAAAGGCCTAACTCCTGCGTAAACACAAACCCAGACACATCTACATAGAGGAAAACATGGCCTGCTGCCAGAGAGGAACTGTGTAAACAGTGTCAAGCTACCCTCCCGTCCAAATGATGTTGTGCATGGTGTGGCACAGCCCCGTATATCTGCTCGGGCTAAACAAGGCTAAACAAGGAGTTGAATTACTAGCTTGTTTAGCAGTCAGCAAACACTGGAGCTTGTCGAGTCTTATATTGTCATGTCAATCTTAGGAAGAACCAGCAAGATAAGGACGGTTCTAAGAACGTTTTCTTGGCATTGCACTTTTATTAAATCAGTCTGGGGGTTGGTTAGAGTCATGGGTCAAATTCAAACAGAGGAAATACTGCTGTGCTCCTAAAATGGATGTTACACTACATCCTACACATGCAGCACACACGCCGCACCAACCCAAAAACACCCCAGAAACACATGTTATAGTGCTGCTACATTCTTGCCCACTCTGCCTTTGTACTGTCACCCACTGTATGTGACTCAGCACTAAAACTCTGCTTTATAGGGGGTAAACTGATTCAACCTTCACCACACTGGGGGAGTCCGGCCTGAGTCCCTGCATCTCCAGGAAACAAGGATAATTAGCTCAGCCTTTCCAGTCTAATGTGGTGAACAGATCTGAGCTCTGAGGTCATCGTCGAGCATTCATCTTGGATAGGAGGGCTTCCTCCTTCACTTTCAGTCCCTCCTTCACTCTTAGTCCCTCCTTCCCTACACGTGAGTATTCTCAATTTTTTTTTTCAGTTTTCACTGCGCAAACTCAAAGTTCATAAAAAATAAAAAGCATGAGTGCTTGTGTTGAAATCTGATATTTTCCTCAACACAAAAACTTCTAAAGGCTGTCATTGGGTTTTAAAACAGCAGCAGCACAATTACAAAAAACGGTTCCTAATGAAAGAGGGAAAAGACAAACACTGCAATGTAGCAAGTAACAGAGAATAAGCAATGGACCCTGTCTGTTTAGAGATTCAGTTTTGAGGGGAGAAACACACAAAAAAATTGTATTAGAGTGTTTGATGGTGAGATGGTGAGATTGAGCCTGAGTCCACTGTTCCTGTAACGAGATTAAAGGAAATATTGAAATAAAACACATCTTCCAAAAACTCCAAGTAGACATTTTGAAAGCATGAAAACATGCATTACTGACATTTCCAGACCCCACAAATGCAGATCAGGGGAGCAGTAGGCATCTACAAGGAAAGACTGCGTTCAGACATAATGAGGTGCACATATCAAACAGGTCTGGAAAAGCATGAAGAAATGATTCCAGTTGTAAAATCAACTGGCCAATTGTTGGTTTTGGAGACCACAAAAGTAAGTTCTGAGTTGTGGTTTTAATATACACATTATACAGTGCACCAGTCTTATGACACCAAAATCCAAAGTAGCACAAAGTACTGAATGTTCAACTGTACCATGCTGTTTTATATCAACTGGCCAGTTAGTTGGAGACCACAAAAGTAAGTTCTGAGTTGTGGTTTTAATATACACATTATACAGTGCACCAGTCTTATGACACCAAAATCCAAAGTAGCACAAAGTACTGAATGTTCAACTGTACCATGCTGTTTTATATACATATTTTTTTCTGCTGCTCACTGGGCTCTAGGTAGCTAGCCTGTTATTCTGGCTTGTCATATACTGCCTCTTTGGCATTAGATACCGATGCACAAAGGCACATTTAGCGGAGGTATAATATGCACTGGGTGATAGCAGTTGCTGACACAGCGGCCACCAACCGAAGTCGCCAAATACTGGCATCTTTATCAGTGGACATCCGTGTAACATACTGACGCACAAAGGTACCTTTCTCAGCATTATGAAATGCGAGTTACGGCACTCGACGATTACGGCACCCAACATACCGATACAATGTCACCTTATCCCATTAAAACCATATTCACAACGTGGGTTCATTTTATTTATTAAAAAAAAAACTTTTGATTTTTTGATCTGAGAACCCTTATGGACTATGCATATATGAATAACATACAGGGTAATTGAGAAATGGAAACATAATTTGAGGTTGTCAATAACCCAGTTTTATACATCCGAAGAACTTCTATTAACAAAAAAAAAAAAAAAAAACTGCTTGGCAATCAGACCAGGTGTCTACTTGAGACAGGCCTTTATTTGTCAAAATGTGTAGCTACACCTGGCTAGCAAAAGGGAATGATAAGAAACTGTACATTTCCTATGAAAATAGAGGTGTATTTTGAAAAGACACAATGCATGTAATAAGCATACACTGACATTAATTGTCAGCAACAGACGCTGGAGGATACCCGCATTTAGACGTGAAAGTCCACAGACAAAATGGCAATATTTAACGGTAGTGCGCCTATGTTCCCACCGCCCTATGTTCCCACATCCCTGTGTTCCCACAGCCCTATGTTCCCACAGCTCTATGTTCCCACATTTCATTTTTCATAAATTTGTATCAGATTTTATCCCCCTTTCTCCCAATTTGGTAGCCAATTACACCCAACCTATTATCCCCCCTAACCCTTGTGGGGGATAGGGCTTAAGTTGAAGGGAAATGTAGGAACACAAGACCTAATTTTGAAAATGTCCTAGAAATGTGGGAACATAGGGTTTAATTTAAAAAAAAATCTTAGAAATGTGGGAACATAGGGCTGTGGGAACATAGGGTTTAATTTTGAGAAAAATCTTAGAAATATGGGAACTGTGGGAACATAGGGCCTAATTTTGAGAAAAATCTTGGAAATGTGGGAACATAGGGCCTAATTTTAAGAAAAATCTTAGAAATGTGGGAACATAGGGCTGTGGGAACATAGGGCCTAATTTTAAGAAAAATCTTAGAAATGTGGGAACTGTGGGAACATAGGGCCTAATTTTGAGAAAAATCTCGGAAATGTGGGAACATAGGGCCTACTTTTAAGAAAAATCTTAGAAATGTGGGAACATAGGGCTGTGGGAACATAGGACTGACCCCGGTATAACACATAACCAACATAGACAGCTACAAAAGAGAGGGATATTCTTCAAATCTCACTTTACCTTTATGTCCAAATCAAATCTGGTGTTCAACAACACCAGAGTACGTGAATACAGACTTTACCTTTAATAGCCCTTTTTCACCCAGTTACCTTTCGTTTGCCCTGATGTAGCTTTAAAGGAAGGCCTACATATTATGCAGGAATTGACGGTTACTCTTTGTAAATAGATTCCCCGGCGAAACTGAAAGTGAAAGCCAACCCAGAGTGACTCCCCTTCACTATATTTGTGTTTCTTTGGTGCTGTGTCTGCTATTTTCATAGCTCCTCTTAGATGCATGTTGCTTACAGTTGGTCGCTTACTAAGTCCAGATCTAAACTGAGCATTATGCCCACTACCGTCCTGAGCATCACAAATGTGGAAGAAAATAAGAAAATACAGGCAGAGGGCAGAGTCTCTGCAAATAAATACACTGCCACACACAGAGTGGGTCATAAGTGATGATTGAGACGGATTACTTCTGTATGAGTGGAAAATCCTGCATAGTATACCTTTATATTGGACATAAATATATTTTATCACACTGCATGACAGTATCACATAAATTATTGCATTGTTTTAGTTCTTTATTTAAAGCCATATGATGTTTATACTGAGTAAAACTCTAGACTCCAGGTTTTCTATGGCTGCACCATTCAGTCAAATAAATATTCGATGTCTTGTCCATCATTTTTTACACAGTTACCCAATAGCCTGCCATATTTGATATTTTTGGAAACTTTGGAATAATAAAAGTCTGTGGATTTGAAAAATTGTTGGCTGCATGACACGAGTTTGCACTGACTGTCCTGCCAGCAAGACAGTAGGATTGAAAATGATAAGGGTGACTTAAACTTGTACAGGGGCTTTTTCTGTTGTCCACGTGTGCATGCAAATTGTGGTTTTTGTGTGGATAAAAGTGTGGATGTATGAAAAATGAGAGTATATAGCAGGCATAGTCGCCAAATCACAACATGTCAGGCTTGCCATGAAAACATGGCTTCACTCCAAACTCATTCCAGTGGAACTCATATCAACCCAGAACACACCACCAGTTCAAATGTTGGCTAACATTGCAAAATGACAAGCAAGGTAATTTTGCTGAAAAAATATTCAATTATGTCATTAAGATATTCATTAAGAACATACTGTGATGTAATAATGTCACTCTGGCAGCACTCTTGAAACATAAAGCTTATTAAAATACAGGTTCACTGTGTAAAACGAAACCAGAGAGTAGTTAATTTGTAGAGAAATCAATCAACTACAGGGAAAAAAAAATATATTAAACTTATAAATCAGATTGATTTGCATGTGAGATTAAACAACTTGCTGAACTCCTCTCTCTGTTTGAAGCTTTACAAGTCAGGACAAGAGGAGGAAGGTGTACTCTGTGAATTATTGGCAAGGAAACTCAACACATCATCAATGCCTCACAGTTGAAAAGAAAAAAGAGATGACAAGAGAGAGAGAGACACACACAGATATCTGCAGGCAGGGTCGACACAGGCAAACACTCCCTACCTGTACCAACTACAACCCGACACGGTTGAATAAATAACTTTTTGAAGAGCTGTCATTACTCAGCTATGAGCTATTTGTAACATTACCTGCCTGAGGTTAGCTCTCCTTCTCCATCACTCAGCTCTGTAGCAAAGGAGGGTCATTCTGCTTTCAGGCTTCTGTATACATTAAGGAGGAGTCTGCACAGGCATGCAGCAGGCATGTTACAAAGAACGCGTACAGGCAAACAGATACTGTTGTCATAGGAGTCCAGGGAGGTTGAGGTGATAACTATAGTACTGCTGCTATATGGAGAAGCCTGCCATCTGATGATTTACCACCAGGCTGGGGCTAAGAGGTGCTTTCAAGTTACAATTTCCTGTTGATAACAAATACATCAGATGAGTTGCATTTTGCATTAAAGGAGCAGTGTGTAAGACTTAGGGGGATATAGTGGCATCTAGTGGTGAGGATTGCAAGTTGCACCAGCTAAAACTTCTTCCAGTTAGAATGCTTCAGTGTTCAATGGTGAGATTTTACTTAGCCATATTATCAGCAGAGGTCTTCTCTTAAAAAAAAATGGACCCTTTGACTTAAACCGGTAAAAACATGGAATAAATGAGTTTCATGTTTCAAATCAGCGTTTCTCCGATGCTGTTTAGGGCCGTTCGTGCTTTCATGTCCCCTGACCTGGGAATGCCTCAGGGTACCTCAGGAGAAGCTGGACAGTGGTGCTGGGGATTGGGATGTCTGGAGGTCCTTGCTCAGCCTGCTGCCCCCATGACCTGGCCCTGGATAAGCTGATGGATGGATGGATGGATGGATGGATGGATGGATGGATGGATGGACATTTTTTGTTGCCAATCAAGTTATCAAGTTAGAAGCCCCTTAGCGACAAGCAGTGAAGGGAAAACACCAATCTTTTTTCTTTTTTTACGTGACACTGCTTTATGCTTTGTTTTTACCAATTTAAATTATCTGGGGTCTCATTATAAAACAATGCATAGGATCCATACTAAAAATATATGTTCAGACAAATGCCAAAAGTAGCATGTCCCAAAAACTATTCAGCAATTTCTACAATCAGGTTTCAACCTCACCATCTGCAACGCCAATTTCTCATCCCCAAAATTTCCACAAGCATTGGTCAAAGTTTCTTCCATCAAGCCTGTTATTATAGATCACATCTTTTGCGTAGGAAGTGGCGTACGCCTCTTTCAGACCTCGCATTGTGCGTATGCAATGTTTATAAATGAGACCCCTGGTCCATTTGTTTTGGAGAAGACCTCTACAGATTATTCAGCTCCTGGTAAAAATATCTGCAAGTGGTACGTCTATGGTGTGCTAAACAGTCCAGAAGAAAAACTGATTTGTAACATGAATCGGCTTTTTTAATGTTTAGTGTTTCGATTTTTTTAGTAGCATGGTCCGTTTGTTTTAAAGATGAAGAGACCTCTGCGGATAATGCAGCTCCTGGAATAAAAATCCTCCCGCGGAGGTGCTTCTAACTTCAGTGGCTGATACAAAAACACAAAAATGTGAAATGCAAATGGCCCTATCAAGAGCCAATGTTTGGTTTGTCAATTCTCGGTTACTGTAGAGACATGACAGTGCAACATGGCAATCTCTGTAGACAGGATCCAATCCCTTTGTAGATATAAAAAGCTCATTTTAAGGTAAGCAAAAACTCAATGATTCTTATTTTCAGGTAATTATACATTAAAGAAAACAAACATATTAAATTATATTCCTTTCTGTCAATATACCCACCTAAATCCTACACACTGGACCTTTAATGGTTGTCTGTTTTTGTAGTACAAAGGTGGCTTTGTAACTTTTCATTGTGAAATGCTTCACATACATTTCCGAAACCATGCTTCTTTTTTCCCTAAGGGAATTATACATCTTCTTTCCTTTTGACTCAGAGACCTCAGAGTGATAAATTACTCTGGTACATTCCAGTTTGGGTTGGAGGAGACCCCCACTCACCAGACACACACACACACACACACACAGGGGTGGTTTACCCATCTGTAGAAGCTACTGGAATATGAGGACCAGTGATTTTTCCCCCCTCGGCTGTGGAAAGAAAAGGCTCACGTCCTAATAAAAGTGTGACATCATCAGAGTGCATGCATTTGTTTTATACCCAGTGATTATCCCTGTGTTGCAGACTATAACTTTCTCATAAGAAAATAGGCTCCAGCTTCTCTCTACTCACTTCTCTGTCTTGGTTTCAGTTAAAAGGAAGGAGTCTTCAAGCAAATCAGTTCAACGACTCTGTTATTTTCATTTTAATGCTATCAGAATTCCATATGTGTCAGTCGATTCTATAGAGTAGTTTACTTTTTGAATACTGCAAAAAGTGTGTAGCACCATATCTCTTTGGTCCATTGCTAACAGTGGAGAGGGTTGTAGTCAGAGGCAAAGTTGTAGCCCGAGGTGTTAGTTTTATTACAGAGAATTTCCCATATTCACATTGCCGGGGACTATGAAGTTCATTCGACCTCATCTGCATTGCATTGTAAGGAGAGATGGCTTTACTGCCCAAGCTCCAAGAAGCCTGGACGTTTTCTGCCTCCGTATGCAGAATTGCTCCCCAGCTTGTGGTCACAGGGGCTTGGATGAAAACTGCTTCTGCTATTACACCAAATACTCCTAATTTGACCAGGGCTCTGTGCATAGCAGGGTTTATAATGGAAGTGAGTGAAAGGTTCAAATCGCTCATATTGCTGAGATGAAACACAGTGTTTCATCATGTAAAACCAGTTCTGGTGGTTAAGAGGGTGGAGCCTATGGTTTAATGTGAGCCAGTGATCATTAAGCTCGTAGTGGTTTTTTATTTACCTGACTTTGAAATTTATACATTACAGGAGACACACAGTCCAGTCTGTCTCTGAATAGGAGGATAGGAAATTGGAGTTTGTTAAAGTAGTGCTGGAATACCAAAGTATCCAATACACATTGCCTTAAGGAGTGAGAGTCCTGTTACTTGTTCCTTTGTGGAAGAAAAAAAGCTGCAACTGGCTTGGGTTGACAGCAGTTATATTGGGTTTAACTGATGACGGATGCCCTTTTGACACCTGGTATTAAAGTGCATCTTGGGTGATAGGGATCACAAGTAGACAGCTCTAAGTACAGGTGTGAAAGCATTTAATGCATCTTGAGTTCTGATTGCTTAGACCACATTCAGAGGTAGTCTGGGCTACATATTGTCAGCGGTGTGTGCGTCGTGGGCCACACCGAAGGGCCGCCTATTCACTTGACATCCTTTGAATAAGGTGTATTTGTGTCTGTGGCCCTGTTTATACCTGGTATTAAAAGAATACATCAACCGCAGTATGACCATTTGTATTTCAGTTGCTCATTGCCTGTTATGTTGAATTTGTGAAGAAAATTTGTTTTTCTTGCATGCCTCCATGGTGAACAGAGAATCCAAGAAAGGCAAACATTCTTGAGTTGGAGTAAACAGGGACCTTGTCAAAATATCCTTTTACAAACCCTCACACATCATCCAAGTCTCAGTTATCCAGTTGTGCTCAGTACAAAACACTTGCACCTTCGAGTACGGTACCCTGAGCATGACTTAGCACATGTACATATGAGCTTCCCTTATGCAAAGATTTAAATGCACACATATGCCAAGGTACGCTACCCAGCCTCATGAGATGTTTTATAATGAAATGTTTTAAAAAGTAGGATTTTAGTGAAAATGCACTTTTTAACAGTGCAATAGCTAATACCACATTTCCCAGTAACGAGTAATATAGTGCAGTACTAATAAAATTTCAGTCATAATATTATGGTTACCCCAAAAACAATTTACTAGTTACAAACTTTGTTGTCAACCCCCGACTGATCTGAAATCCGACAGTTGATTATGTACCCGGATAAATTTCCGTAATCGTCGCACAGGCATGTCACTTAGCTTGGAAGATGGAAAAGTTAACATTCAGTAGCTGGAAATGTCGTTCCATTACCTTTTTGCTGGAGGAAAGATGACAAGAACATCATTGTTCCAGGTAGTGGTACAAATATTCTCCACCACCGAGTACATGACCTCAAACCTCCAGAAACACCTACTGCTACAGCACAACAACATAAAGCTTGTGGAAATACACCCCACCAAACTTAAGGTCTCTGCAGCTGCTGCAGATGGCTGTAGCTCTACACTGGCTAAACAACCCAAACTGTATTTTAATTTGGCTGGCTACTAGTGACAAAGAGCTAATGAGGCTTGCAGCTGGATATGTGTTGGATGAAATGTTGCCTATCTACATTACTGACTCCCTGTCTTTCAGAAAGATCCTTGAGAAAATACCAGTCACAGGCAACAGAAGATCCCCAGGTAAAAAATAACTATCTAGCCCTAGTTTACCTGAGATTACCCTGACATTCACACATATTAAAACACTGTACACTAGCGGCACTTCTGAGTTATAGGGAGGCAGTAGTGTGACACAGAACTGGTGTATTTAGGTTGTAGAGAAACTATGTGAACTACTTTTTGTACCTACATCTCAAAGGAGACATGTTATACTGCCGGAGTGATTTGAGAAGTTTTTGTGGATGTGTTCATACATTTTGACACGTATCTGCCTTGATTCAAGTTCCCTACCAATCCAACTGCGGTAAATCTATGATCCTGTGGTCACTGAGTAGTGACTGAGAGAATGTGATTACAGATACAAGCAACCAAATAAGCTTCCTTTGTAGGGTGCGTCACCATTAGGGACAGAATGAGGAGCTCTGACACCTACAGTAGAAGGACCTTGTCGTAGAACTGCTGTTTATTCACATTTAAATAAGAAGCAGAGGTGCATGGCATCTGATCAGGATGTCTCATGTAAACCTCCCTGCAGGGGTACTCCAGCACATCTAAGTGGAAGAGGACCCAAAACACTGTTGAGGGATAGTACCATATATTTGATTTAGGAACACCTTGGGATTCCCTAGGAGGAGCTGAATGAAATAGCTGGGAAGAGGGGTATGAGGATTACTTCATTTAGCTTGCTACCATTGAAGCACAGAACTTGGTAGGTAAGATGTATGTATGATTAGATATTCATTCACACATAATGTATCCAGTAACAATGCAGTATTCTGTAACTAAGCCAGGTTTTGACCTGCACACTGCTGTCAACTCCTATCTACCTTTCATGTAAACCAAGTGGTCTCACACTCAGCTCATGCCCTTGCTTGATATTTCAAGCTCCTTGTATACTGCAACAGAAGAAATGGGGCAACCCATTCCCAGCCCCCTTGGCTGAGCAGACTGCCTCAACTATCAACCAAAACTTGATAAGTTTCATTAGCCAAAAAGTGCAAACACATCAGAAGACATTGCAATGGATAAAAAATAACCCTATACCAGACATACCAGGGAAATATTTAGAGGAAATATGCTCCAAAAAAGGATGGCAAGAATGGAAAATTATTACATTTTTAAAAGAAAATTGCTGAGCGTCTGCTGAACATTGCTTAAACATTCTTCTCCAGAGCTCTTCTTTTTTAAAATTAAATACCAATGTAATTTACTGTAGGTGAAGAGCCTGTATTGTTGAAAAAGGGGGGGCTCAAGGACACTTGGAATAACGTGATGAGCACAGCTGAAATAACAAGGGAACAGTCTTATGTGATCATACGAGTGCCTCTTAAAATAAAAAAAAACACAGTCATTTGAAGAAGTGCTTTGTTGCGCCATGAAGTCGCAGACTTTCTCTGATCTGTTGGTACCTTCACATCTATCATTGTTTAAACTCTGCGTGTATGACCAATGCCCGGATGCCTGTGGGACACAGTGTGTCAGATTAAGCTGGAAAGTAATGAACTCAAGTATTTCTTCATCTCTTCCAGTCAAGTGTGAGCACCCATCAAACCTCAGCACATACTGAGCTAACAGCCAAGTTGCCTGCCAGTTTCCAAACAGTTTGACAGCCATGCTACAGGCCCCGAGGCCATGCAAAGTGCTTTAAGCCTATATAAAGCCTCTGCTGCACTCACAAACATACAAGTTCAGTCCTGTTCCATGTGAAAAGCCTGCAGTGTGATACTTTGGTTGGAAAAGTTAAGGCTCTGCAATTTCTGATTTAGCTTTTGATATTTTTTAAGCTCAAGTGGAAATTTTGCAAGAGGAAAGATTGGGAGGTCATGAAAAAACACTCTGATTATTTCTCTGGGATCATGAAAAGCCACAGGAAATCTAGCCAGTAGTTTCCAAGATAGCTTATCTGAGATGAAAGGCCAGAATGGCAAATAAATCAATGGGAGTCACATTCACATCATCATAAATATCTGCAGCAACTTTCAATATGCAATGCTCTGGACCAAGTGTTGGGCCTGCTGATCACTAGCAGGACAATAATGTGTATTGAATTGTTGTTGTTAAAATACAGGAATTCATTCTTATGATTGTCATGAAACCAACCTAATGGTCTACAGCCATGCTACAGTAGCAGCTCTGTGAGCCTAAACGAGGTCATGGTGGTGCTTTGAGCTGAATGCTAACATTAGCATGCTAACATACTCATGGTGACTGTGTTAACATGCTGATGTTTAGTTCACGTCAGTTAGTTTCTGCCAAGTTATCATGCTAACATTTGCTAATTAGCATTTTAAAAAACACAGTTTGATGCTGTACAGATGTTTTGAAGATATTTGGTTATAAAGTAAAGCAGTTGATCTTTGACCTGATGCTGGTGCTAATGGAAATTCAGGGAATCGCCAAAGTTGTTAGAATTTACCGTCTTGGGACCCTGAGTATTATGTAACAAATTTTCATCAATCCCTAGTTGTCAAGATTAGGGATGTCAGTGTCGGTATATTTTACTTTTGACAGCCTGACATCCATTAAAAAAAACCAAAAAACTATTAAGCATCCTATACATTTCATTCTTATTCACCTGAAATGCCTATCCAAGGCATGCCCAAAGTAAACTGAAAGTTGTCATTGTCTTTGTTCCATTTTGAGTACATGTACATATATGATCTCATTTGAAAGAAAACACTGAAGTTATTTTCCCCAGCAGTCACTGAGTTAATTAAGCTTCAACACACTGAAATAAGGGGTTGGGTTTTTTGTTGTTTTTATTTCTCAGAAATTGAGCATAGCATTAGTTCATGTAGGACACAATGTCAAGCTCAGCTCACATGCCAGCTACATCAGCTGATCTTCAGCAGCCCATTCAATTGATGATTCAATTGAGCTGATAGATCACATGATTTCTTTCTATGCAACCAACAGGCTAACTCCTTCAGGGTGCCCTATTTAAACTGCTCTAGCCTGCCCACTGTTGCTACTTCTTCTGCGATTTGCAACCCACCCCAACTCCTCCTTTTCATGCTGTGTCTGACTTATCAGTGTCGTTTATAATTGTCATTGATGCTGGCTCTGTTCTGTACCTGAAGGTCTTTGGTGCTGCTCTCCCTGCCTTAGGCTTGCAATGTAAGCACATGGAAGGGCAGGGAGGTTTGCGCTCTCTACCATAGGTTTTCTGGAAGCCTGGGGAAGGGTGGAGAAGTACCAGAACAGAGCCATACCACCCGATACAGTACTGCTAGGATAAACTGTATATAGAGACACTTCTAGAAAACCTAAATTGGTAAGATATATAAGATATATGATATATAAGATATTTGTTTATTTGTGTACTTTTATAACAGTCTATGGCGGCAATAATGGGCTAAAAGGATGGCACTGAGGGGCTCTGGAGGTGAGAACTGTCATTGACTGCAAGACCCTTAAGTCATCGGACCAATGGTTGTCTATTGATTGGTTCTGGTGCCAAAGGAACTAAGGAACCCTTGTTGCTTGTTGAAGCCCAGACTGTCTGTATGGAAGCTCCTGTTTGCTCAAGTGAGATGTCAATCAAAAGGTCAGAGTTCAGCAACAATTTAGACAGCAACCAGTCCAGATCTTGAGTGAAAAAAATATAAATAATATGTGGAGAAATATGAACATTTAGAGGGATGCAATAGCAGTTTATGGATATCTATGGATGTAACAATGGGTTTGGACTAAATATTTTGCTGGATTTAGATCGTTTCAACCTTTGCGATTGTATGGCAACAGTGTCACCAGCGTTTAAAGACTGTATGAGCAGTGCTTTTGTTGGCATAATATTGATCTGTGGATTATACTAACTTCATGAGTGAGTTACAACTGTTTGTTTTTTTTGTTGGACAGAAGTGTTTATTGATCCTGCTGTGGTGGTTGTATTTTGAAATTGTCCACATCAATCAAATCACAAGGAGTGTAGCTTAACAAAGGATAGGTCTTTTGAGTAAACCACTTAAACACATCAAATACAGCAGTTGTTTACATATCATAATCATCAGATAATGCCTTTGAGGGGCTGTTTGCAGGTTGTCAAATTCCTAAAAGGAAATTTACCAATTCATTTTTAAGAAAAAAATAAAAGTCAAAATGATGTAAAATACAAGAGTGCTTTCCTCCTAGTGCAACACTCCTTTGACTCAATGAGCTTCACTACTGCATTTTAAAGCACTATCCATTAAGAGGTGGTGAAATTTTAATGTTTTGTAATGCAATTGTTGTGCCTTTAATTTCATTTTCTGTTGAATCTGCTGACAGACAGCTGGTTAGCTGCTGCAAAACCCCTTTAGCACTGTTATCTATGTTAGCACCACTAGCCGTGTTGACGCTGCTAACGGTACTGACAGAACTAACAGTTGTTAAAATACTAAAGGAGGTTTGTGGCTCAAAACTGAGCCACTACTAACTGGGGCAACCTGGAGGGAGATCAGGAGAAAGGGCCCAATGTTTCCAGTGCAATGTTGTTTGGTTGGGATGGCGTTAAAAAATATTCTCCGCGGTCTACCGATTAACATTTTAATGAATGACGTGAAAGGTGTCATCATCTGATAAGACGTATGGTCTTTGTAAAGTTGTCTAATGGCTTCTCACAGTGAGCAGTCCTCACATCTCACTAAAGAGTTGGCCAAGCTCCTGAGAGGTAGTCATACTTTCCCCAGTCTGTTGCATCCTGACTCTCTTACAGACACTAAGATCCTCTGACTAGCCATGATCTCATGGGAACTCCATCCACAGAGGCAAACCACAGTTTGGAAAAAAAAAAAAAATTGACGACTATTGAGAACTGCCCACATCATAATTTTGTTATATCTTAAATGAAAATACATGAGAAGTCATTTCTGTTGCCTTAAGAGGTTTCATTTTACATTAATTTCTATCATTTAATGTCATTTATTAGAGGAACATCAATGGTGTTCACACACAATAAAAGGTCTGAGCCGCCCCAGCTGTTGAGCTGGGTGCAGGGTCATTGCAGAGAACAAGAGCATTTGATCGAAAACCATTGCCTGTAACACTGAAATGTGTTATGTGACGTTTCTGTCCACCATTTTCCCCTTCTTGTGCCTCTCAGCTCCTCTGTCTGGAAAGTAAACAAATGTCTGAGTCCGGCTCTCAAAAGCAGGACTTCCATCCCCCCTCAAAGATAGCTGGCCAATGACTCATGCTCAGTGGCCTCAGCCCTCCTCACATTTTCCACAAGGTGCAAATCATTTCCCCACAACCATGTAAAACCAAATGTACATGTGGTAAGGCATTAAGCCACTCTGAAAACCTTTATACCACTTATTTGCTCTGGTTCTTCCAGTTCTCTGGCTGGTCCTGCTAATTTATAGAAGCAAAACACTGAATAGCTGAGGCTGTTTGGCATGAGTGCAACCTCCCATCCAGAAGCTTGCTTTAGCAGAAAGTAAGAAATCTTGGATCGTGATAGATGTATAATTATTGTGTCTAACCATATCAGATCTTAATCAGGGCCTACCATAAGTGCGTGCCATCTTCTTCTCATAGTCTAGTTCAGTCTAGTTAGTTTTAACATAAAAATAAAGTCATCCTCATCTTTTTTGCAGATCAAAAGCAGGTTTCTTCATTATCTCTAAATGTAACGTCATAAATATGTGGTTGCAATTGTGATCTACACCACATGACGTGATATATATCCAGATACAGATACAAACACAGACTGGGGAATGGATGTCCTTCCATAATACCCCTCACTGGAGTGGATTTATTTTTTGCCATAAATGAGATCCCCTGCTCACTTCCCATGTTAGTCCTCCCACATTACTGAGGAAATCCCTTCCCCAGATCTGTTCGCTGTCCGCCTGGAGGAGCTTCTCTGAGACTGTGACTGATGACTGTTGTGTTACGGCTTCATTTTCTCATTTGTCACTCGACATTCCTATTGGTTGCTCTGTTTGTTGGGACATGTTCTGATAGCTCCTCGACAATCTACTGCAGAGCATTAATCACCATTACAACATCAAAAGCACCGCTGTCAGGTGAAATGGGCAGTAAAAATACAAGTTAAATGGACATATACTGGGCTTCAGCCAGCTGAGCGGTCCTCTCCCTTAAAGGGACTCAGTGGAGGTTTTTTGTAAACAAACAAAAGTTGTGTTTATGTTCAGTGTTACTCAACACAATTGATTGTGTGTATCCATGGAGACTAACAAATGTGTTGGATGCATTTCCTTCCTCATAAATCATTTACAAAGCTGTTTTGTTGAGCATTTTGTAACCTGCATTGTTTATATCCATGTTCATTTGCTAGCCTTTGTTGGTGCATTGCTGTACAGCCACCAGTGGAATCAGTGTGAAACCATTTGCAGAAATATACATTGCATCATCTGCATGGGGGTGGCAGTAGCTCAGTCCATAGGGACTTGGGTTGGGAACCGGAGGGTCGCCTGTTCAAGTCCCCGTCCGGACCAAAATATGGAGCGTGGACTGATGTGCCAGTTCACCTCCTGGGCACTGCCGAGGTGCCCCTGAGCAAGGCACCGAACCCCCCAACTGCTTGGAGCGCCTGTCATGGGCAGCCCACTCTGACATCTCTCCACTTAGTGCATGTATAGGTCCAGTTTGTGCATGTGTGTGTTCGGACCTGTGTGTAATTGAATTTGAGTGAAAAATTGAAATTCCCCTCCGGGATTAATAAAGTATATAAAATTAAAAATTAAATTAAAATTAAATTAAATGTGCATCAATAACACAAACATGGGGACCCACCATAGAGTAGTCTAGGAATGAGTCCTACAACCTTGAAATGAGTGAGCTTTTTTGCATTCCTATCTCCCTATCAAACCCAATGGATTTTTTAGTTAGAGGCCTGAAATAAGGTTTGTGGTTTACACAAGAGACTTTTACGTCTTGTTCTACGACATAAAATACATCAGTAAAATCCTGCTTGTGAGTTATGAAGCCTTTAGGTGTCTTAAAAAAGGCAGTTGCTATCAAGTGGCTAAATGAAATTACACAACGTCATCATGCTGAACATGGTTTTATAGCCTTGCTGTGGTGTGGTTAAATCATGCTACTGCAGTGTAGTTTTTTTTTTTTACCACCAAAGTTAGCTTTTCACTTCTGGTGATTGCTTTCAGGCTTCAAAAATCATAAAAGTGGTGTTTATTTGTAAAGAGTTTCTTGCTGAACAAAAGGTGTAAGTATCATAAACTTTTGTTCGCCTCAAAGATTATTTTCCTCAATGATCCAAAATGGAAAAATCCAATGGAAAAAGAGACTTTTTTTTTTTTTTAACTTACTTTACTCGGGCTCAAACAAATACGGCTCAACAAAGAAATGCTGTTCCTCCTCAATTTCAAAGTCTTCAGACATGTTGGGCTGTCCTATGCTAAAAGACCGTAGTGCAAATTATCTTTTAGTTACTGTGGTACTGCTGTGTCCCCCTGCGGTGCACGTATCACGTGATGTAAACACGGATAAGCAAAGCTCATGCTTTCGCTGATCTCGCGCAAGCGCATACGTGAGCGCGGAGCACAAAGAAGCAGTCAGAGCTACAGGCTACAGTGAGGCTAAAAACAGAGTTCAAATGACGTTTTTCGAAACAACTTTTTATGTCGGGGCTTCAGCACACTTGGATCACTATGGATGAGCATGTTGGAGATATTTTGTGGTTTCAATTTTGTGTTCTTGGACGTTAGTCTGGGGCGCCATCAGCCATTAGGTGTGCTAGCCGCTCCCCCCGCCGATCTCTGCAAGTGATGTGAGGACTCAAAAATTTCACTAGATCCTCCCTCGGTGTATGGGTGAGTAGATAATGGCTGAATTTTCATTTTTGGGTGCACTATCCCTTTAAGTAATTAAATTAAAAGATATCACTTGCAGTCTAATCCCAAATAATTATTTCTTAATTCTGCTGCCATTCCCAGCTCTAACAAACTTTTTAGTTAGTCCGTTTGTTCGTTTGCAACTGTTTTGGTTTCTAAAACAGCTCTCACCAATCCACTAGCTCTAGCTAGCACTAGCCACTAGCTCTTTATACATACGGGTGGAGACCAAAACACGGTTAGAGGGAGAAACACTTTGGCTAGAATTCAAATGAAAGCTAATGTTGCTGTCTATCTGCCGGATGTATAAAAAGTCACCTGGTTGATACCACAATGAACCAACACAACTTTTATATGGTGATAATATTTAACCGTGTATTTTTAATAAGAGTTTGAGACATGTCCAGCCATGTTATACCGACCAAAGTGAGAATTTTTAAAGAGAGTTCTCCATGTTTCTAGCAACCACATCATGTATTTTTCAACAAGAGATTGGGACATGTCCAGCTGTGTTTGTAGTGACAAAAGCAGGGTTTTTAAAAAAAAAAAAAAAAAATAAGAGTTCACTGTGTTTGTAGTGACATTACCGGGTATTTTTTTAATGAGAGTTCACTGTGTTCGTATGTCACTCTTGTGTTTTCAGCAGCAGACAGACAAGTTAGCAACCACCTGTTGAACATAACAGCAGCTAAAGAGCTAGGTGTCTTTGTCAGGATTTGGGATGACCAAATCAGAGCTAAAAAAAATGCTAATGTCGCCTTGTGTCTGGTGGATGTGTAAATAGGCAACTGTTTACTAACACATTCATAATGTGTTAATAGCAAGCAAGAACCTCCAGGGCTGAAAAATGAAACTAACACACAAGTGCCAAAAACTGCACTTCCTTGAAAATCCACTTGAGGGTGGCTCTAATAGTGAGTCAACAACCAAAAATCGCATGTTAAAATGCCCACAGCAGAAATATGTTTACAGCCTGTGACAAAAAATTGTTTTAGTCTCTATAGCTAATTTTTCCCTTCATGGCAGTTATAGGTGATAGGTATCTGTAGATAGTGTCCCCAGGTTTTCAGTTAGATCCAACCTGTGTTCCTCATCAGCTCCACCCTCTCATCCAAATATGGTCAGTTCTGCTCCAAAAATCCAAGATGGCAATCGCTCACATATCGAACTTGAGGCTTTTAAATGCGAGTCCACAAACCAGTGGGTGATGTCACAGTTAATATGTCCATTATTTTATACAGTCTGTGGCCCTCATTGGTCCAAAAATGTATTGATCCTGCTTTAACTTTATTTAAATGGCTGTTCATCTGATAAAGTCACTGTCTATACTAAAGAATGAATATAATGATTTTCATTGTCAGTGAATAGAGAGGATGTAGAGCTATGATTAAAATATCTTTGAAATAATGAAGCTAGGAAAATCTTATTTTTATTTCACAAATCCATCTTTGTTAAGGACATAACTAATGTGCACACTGTACTGACAGAATGAAGTAGAGACATGGTAATTATGTTGATTCACTCGTTGCCAAGCATTGCCTTGGCCTGCTTTCTTCAGGACACTGTGCCCTTGTGTCAAGAGTTCAGCAGGAAGATGAAGGAAACAATTCATTTCTCTTTGGGGTGAAGGAAGTTGACCTTTGGTTCACTGCAGCATGCGGTGTTCATATGTGGGCACTGAGAAGGGCCCCTGTTGTAGGTTTCAAAGTTCCCTTCACTCATGCTTGCCGGAAATGTGCTTCATGCTAAAACCAACATTCACCCGCAGTTCAGATGGGTTTTGAATTGCATGATCAAAGAAGCTAATTTGGTGAGAACACGTTTCATCCTCAATTACAGCAAGAAAACAAGAATTTAAGACCAATGAATAATGATGTTCCTTTTTCAAAGTGAAGTTTCAAACTCAATAGATTGATTCTTAAAGACCTATTGCAGACTTTCATACTAGTAATACAGCATTTGTAAAACAATATTTATTGAGCCTTGGTGGATCATTAATCCCACTTGACAATGGAGGATAAGTACCATGAATCAGGAGGACAGATCTGTCCTAAAGTGGCTGATTGATATTAAGAAAAGGATATTATATCATTTCTGATGACAGGCACATGGTCGTTGTTTCACCAGAACAGATTTACAACTCATGCTGTAGTGCAGAGGAGGAAAAAAGGCTTGATATTGTGAATGTTTGTTTGTGTTGGACATTTTGTACCTTCAACGTGCATTTTGTTCTGTTAAGAAAATCAGACTTTCTGTTTCAAGTTGTCTCCTGTTATTGTCTCTGTTTTATTGGCCTAAAATGTCTTGTGGGTTTGGAAGTGGGGAGAGGAGTGGGGGGTTGGGATAAGATGACTTTAGCAGATGAGCCAAGACCATGAAAATGCATGTTAGGAAAGAGGGGAAAGTCATCACAGCCTTGGCAGTCGGAGACTCAGACTTAGTTTGGAGTTGAGGGAGGGTTGTTGAAGTACAAGTAGGAGATAGCACAGAGGTTTTTTCCGCTGTAGGAAGTCCGCTCACAGCTTACATTGCCTGGGAGAATTCTCTCAAGTCATAATGCCTGTCTCTGCCTGTCCAATCAGCTCTTGCAAGAGTTTCACTTTCAGACTAACAAAGCACAGGTTTTGTGTGATTTCATCAAACACCAGCATCATCTGGATCAAATTTAATAGAACAAGGCTTAAGGTCAAATACAAACAGTATACCCCAAACAATCCTCACTGAGATCTTTCCTATCTTTTACAAATGTAGAAAAGGTAATTCATGCTTTTATCTCATCTCGCCTAAACTACTTCCAGCTCTGTTTACTCTGGCATTAGCAGGAAAACACTCCTGTTAACAACGGGCCTAAAACACAGCAGCCAGGCTCTTCACAAAAGCCAAAGATAGACAGGTTCCCAGCTGAATACAGAATTCATTTTATACGATTTTACTAATCAAATATATAGTGGTTAATGGCTCAGTTCCAACCTACATTTTGGACTCCTTGCACTCTGGAATGTACCCTTAGGTCTGCCAATAACTTTCTCCTTAAACTTCCAGAAAATTCTATGGGTAATTATGCATTTGTGGTCAGAGCCTCTAAAGTGGAACAGTCCGCCTGAATCTATAAGAACACCCAATTCAGTGTTTTACTTTTTTAACGTCACAGCGTGTGAATCTATTGGAAATTGTCCATATTGTACAACAGTAATTGATCAGCATTCTTGCCTAAAAAATGTTGTCTTGCTAATTCTTATGCTCTTTTATGCTTTGTTTAATCTTTTTACGATGGTCCATAAAGGGGTTCTTAGAATATATAAATAAAGATATCATTAGTATGATCATATAGTACAGCTGTGTCAAATATTTATATAAATGTAGGTCATCCAGAGGTTTCCTTTTTTTTTGTCTCTTTGTGATCCTTTGACAGCACCATATAATCTGATATACAACATGGAGGTCTGCATTTTACAATAGGCTCCATATGCATTCCATCTGTTCCAACATTCTTCCTGTCCAATCCAATCGCTCAGTTTACAAGAAAGTAACAGAAGTAAAAGGAATTCCATCTTGTGGATTCGAACGTGATCTTTGAAAAGCCTAGGTGGAAACAATGTAAGTTCTTGGTTATGGACGGCTACTTCGTCCCAGGAATGGTGAGCTTGCTGATAGTGTGTGAGCTCGGGCTGCAGAGTGTGTTTATTGCAATATTTTGGCAGGCGTAGCCTTGGAGACTTAGACACTGATAATTATTTCCATTCTCTGTTTCTGTCCAAAGCTAAGGTTATTTGGGATCGTATCAAAGAAGCACCCCTACGTCTGTCAGTGCCATTAGTTCCATGTCTAACAAAGGAGCACAGAATTAACAGTTGTTGCATGGTTTGTCTTTTTGCAAAACAAAAGCATGCATTAGCTTAACGACTAAAAACAAACTGGAAGACAACCTTCATAAATGCTAACATGTGGTTTTAGAGCGATGTCTCAAACCTTTTAAAGTGTCTTTATTAAAAAGGTGCTTGTATCCAACATCACTGTAACAGACGTTTTTTGCTGCAGTCATCAATTTCAGCTCCAGAGATATTTTAACCTCATATTTGAGGAGGAGAATGTGTGAAATATGCTGTGACGCAGTTTAGGCACAGTTACAGAACCAAAATAAACGACCAATTGGAGGAGTTTAATAGCCTGGGAGGAGATGGAGGAGTGAAACGGAGGATGGTGTCCCTGCCAGTTGTACCATAGCAGAGCTTTTGTTCTACTTCCATCTACAGCAGCATTACAAAAGATGAAATCCTTGGATCAGCAATAGTTTCTACACAACTGCTCTTGTCAGTGTCTCTAAAAGCATACCATATGCAAAGCCCACTAGTGACACTAATAAAGAAAAATGTATTTGTTCCAGCTAATTGATAACTCTTGACTTTTAAATGTTTGCTTAAGTCGTATTAATGTGTGTAGATAAATGCAGACATTATAGAAGCTAATAAATCAAACTTGTAATGCCATGCTAATTTCTCCTGAGATCTTGCAGCTGATCAAATATAACCTAGAAATTATAAAGGAAAAAAAAAGTCCCACTAGGAAGAACACAATGAATAGTGACTGAATTGGTCTTTCGCTAAGCCCCACACCTTTGTGATGATCTGTTAAGCTGTCGGAGCTAGCATAGAGCCCCCACTGTTACTAACTGTGCTCCCTGAAGAAATATTATCAAATTTTTGGAAAAACAAAAAAGCAGTTTCAGAGAGCAGTAGACAGAGGGTCTGAAATTAACACCCGCCAAGCAGCAAATGTGGGTGGATTTTCCATTTGGTGAAAAAATCACGAAAGGCTATCAGCCTGGTCGGCTGGTTTCTCTGTTTACTTCGGTGGTTCATGTAAAGCAGGGTAGGTCTTTATTTATTGTTCCATTATTAAAAAGCAAAAGCAGCATGTGTATACATTCAGTAGGCTATACCTTCAGTAGCTAGCTAGCTAACCCTACACTTTTCAGGGTTTCATTTTGGTTTTGGATCGTGATGAAATGTATCTCCATCCAATATCTCCAAGTAATGAGTATCATTAACACATGTGCACCCCAGAAAACCAGCCTGAAAATAAAGGAAATCTGAGACAATTGCATGAGAGTCTATGGAGCACAGCCTAGTCTAACCATAGACTGTATATAAAGATGGATGACACGACAGCTCCTGAGAAATCGGAAACATCTCAATCGCCTCCTAGTGGCTGGCTGCAGTACAGGTTATAAAGCCCATCAGCTCCATGTAAGTGGATGCAACATGGGCCAAACTAAAAACTCAAAGTACAAGGTTGTTTTTCTGATAAATTTGGTTTTAATTAGTTATTTAATGATATAAAATAGAACAGTTATTTAACAACATGACTGTGACTGTCTGAGCCAATTGGTGGGCTTGCATTCAGCTCATGATTGATCTTGATACTTAGAGTGCTATAGAGTGCTCCAAGAATGATTTCTAAAACCCGGGGATGAGTTAGCATTTTAGCAATCGCGGTTCCCTCATCTTGAAGTCAATGGATTTTCTTGAATCAGACTTGGCTACATGCCTGAAATAAAGTCTTTGGTTAACATAAGCCTAAGAGATTGTCACGTTTTGTTCTAAAACAGGACAATAAATACGCCACTCAGAAATTTTGTGTCTTAAAAAACGCATTTGCTAACAAGTGGCAAAGTGAGACTACAGAACATCATCACGTCGAACAAAGCTTTACAGCCTCATTGTGGTAGGGATGTTAAGTCATGCGACCTTAGTGTAGTTGGTTCATGGCCTAATGTTAGCTTTTTACGTCTGGTGATTGCATTTAGGCTTCAAAATCATATAGGCCTCAGTGGTGTTCATTTGTGAAAATTATCTTGCTAAATAAAATGTGTAAGCATCATAAATGTTTGTTTGCCAAAGAGCGTCTTTTCTGCAATAGTCCAAAATCCAGTGAAAAAATCCCATAGGCTGTTTGATGAGGGAACTTCGGCGTCGGCCTACAGAAAAACGTCATCCCTGGAGCACTCTGTAACAGTCCCCATGCAAATATTTTTTGTGCCAAGGAAAAGTTAAGACATTAAGTTAAGCTTGATTCGTTTATGTGTTTTGTGTTTCTTCACTTCACACTGTATGTTAATGATGTATGTAATAAATCTAAAAAAAAGCAGAGAGAGTACATTATAAAAATGTGATGTTACATAAAATTACACAGAACAAATTCAGTTCTCAAATAAATGTGGATGTAAGCCAGAGTTGGATATAATGCGTTACAAAGTAACACGTTATCACGTTAGAGTATTTTGATTACTTTTTGCAGTAACAAGTAACCTAACGCGTTAGTTTGCTGTTTGAGTAATCAAATACTTAAGTACATTTTCAAACAAGACATCAGTTACTTCCGTTACTTTTAGAACGCTGGTCCTTCAGCTCCGAAACAGCAACGGCTGTCGTTTGGTTCTAATAACGGAGGTAAAGTTAAACCTATCAGTCCGAAAGAAGTCGTCGGAGAAATGCTGCTGTTGTCTATGGTGGAGTCTAAAAAAAGGTGGACTCGCTGACAGACAGGTCAGACTCAGGAGGACTTGCTATATGCCTGGTACACACTACACAACTTTTCTGCCCGTTCTGAAAGTCACTATGTCACATTACATGATTGTGGAGTTATAAAATCATGCTGTGACTTGGCCGACAGACATGACACACAACACAGTGGTACTCACCAATTATCCCCGGTCGTCTTTCACGGCGTGTGTGATGTCATCGGGTTATTCTTGTCCTATTTTTATCACTTTACTATTATTTGATTCCCTGTGTGTCTGTTCATGTGCCAGCCGACATGTTGTTGTAGTCACCTAAAAGCGTCAGAAGATGGCAGGAGCTACATTTGAAGCGCCATATGTAAACATTCAAGCTACTGTATCCTCCACAGGAAGTTCTGACAAATGTTTCAGAATAAAAGCCTATTTAGAAAATGGAGGGATTCTCTAGCCGAGGTTATAAGGGGCTTTTAATTTGAAAGAAATTCAGGAAGTGTTGAGTTTGAAATGACGGTGCGATATGTTAACTTTACAAAGACAACGGAGCGGATAAAAAGTAAATATATAAACACACAGAGGGATTAATAAATAACGGACCGTCTATAATGTAGTTTGTTTCAAATGAAGCTGGGAGCCTCTGCAGTTGTGGTGAGTAAAAGCCCCGCTGCTATTTGTTAATGTTATTACTTTATATCCGACTGTGAGGATGTAGCATTGTTTGCTAGCTTGATGCTAATGACAGTAACGTTAACTCAGCGGATTGACAAAGTGCCTCTGCTGTTTCACACCATCATTTCCCCCTTTTACTCTGTGTGGTAACATCCCTAGAGGAAATATTAAAATGCTGGGGTGTTGTTGTCATACAGTTGTCTACAGCAGCAGATCGCTCTGTGTTTCTACTGGTCAAAGTGACGGCTGTGATGGGAGAATTGGATCTCAGTGAAGGGCAAGTGGTCCATAACTTTAATTTTGGAGACAAAAACAAATGTAGGTTTAGCACCCTGTGGTCCATTGCCCAATAGGAAATGTAGAATACTCAAAAGTACTTTAAAAGTGCTTGAGTTACTTTTCTCAGGGAGTAACGTTGGACATACTTTAAAAGTACTTGAGTTACTTTACGCAGGGAGTAATGCAGTAAAGTACCTGGTTACTTTAAAAACAAGTAACACAGTAAAGTACTTTGATTACTCTTAAAGTAACCCTTACCCATCTCTGATGTAAGCTATGTTTCTTTATTTACAGGTGTAAATCAGTGAATAACACATGCTTAACACTGTCTATGCTGTGTAGAACACACACTAATGCTCAGTCTCCATTCTTCAAGCCACACCAATATTTATAACCTTGACCTGATTATCTTTTGCACATCTGACCTGTAAGAAAGGAGAGGGTTGTTTTTTTTGTTTTTTTTTTACAGTGCAGTCAAAGAAGGTAACCAGCATTTGTGATGTATGAAGGCAGGAAGCAGAGCTGGATAAGTATCTCCAAACCCCTTGAAATCTGAATCGAAATAATCCTGCTCTATTGAATTACTGTAAGTGATGACAACATAATGTTTGTAACTGTGTGCCTTTATGTAAAAGGAAACCAGGAGTTGTAGACTGACGTGCTGCCTATCAGATGGGGATCACCCAAGAAGATGCAGATGCACACTACACACACAAAAACTTTGTGTTATGAACGTCTGATTGATTGTAATTTTTCCTGTTGTGTTAGAAGTGACAGTGTAAATACTAACAGTGCTGCTTCAATTTCTTTCATTGGATTTGTTGACAAGAACAAAAACAGAATATCAACAGCCTTGTCATTTAGGAGAATATTAAACTGTAAATAGATCTGAAGGCTTACTGATAGAAATACAGCAGCCTTTAAAGTATGCACAAATAGCCAGGCACATGGGCTCTCAATGCAATCATGTTGTTTACTTTAAAACAATCAGTTGCAAAGTAGGGTTGTTTACAGACCAGCAGGGTACAAAACACAGATTGATGCCCAGAGCACCTTCCCTCCCTGGCAACATTTTCTAAAATGACAATATCTTTGGCAAACAGGCAGCAACTGGCAGTATTTGCAGTGCCCTGATGTTTCAGGTTTATTTTCACCAATGTTTCCACAGAAAATACAACGGATGCTTCTTGTGAGTCTTGTTCAGAGGAACTTTGAATTGGCTGACCTGGTTTGTGGGCAGGGCCAACAAGAAAACAGCTGTCTTTCTCATTAGCTCTGCTCTAGTGTCTTGAACCCCCCTCCTTCCTGTCATACACACACAAACACACACACACACTCATACACACTCTGTCTGATAGGACGCCAATCACCTGATGCTTTTAGCACCCTGTGAACATGGCACACAGCTGTTTCCTGTCATATTCTCCAGGGTTGGGGTGTGTGACAAAGTTTGGGGGAAAAAAAGGTCTCATTTTACTGAGTTCTGCAAACAGATTTAAATGTGTATTTGAGGTTAGTTATTTAACGACATGTTTGACCAGTTTCAGCTATAATTTATAGCTAAAAATTGAGATGTAAACAGTTACTTCATACCATCACATGACGTGTGTGGTCTCTCTGTTGAGATTTTAGTGTTGTTCCAGATAGTTAACTGATGGTAACATTGTGTTTGCATTCAGAACCCATTGTTCCCGACCATGATTCGCCACAACTGAACGACACAGTGAAAAACTGCTCCATAGAGAATCCTTTTGCTGCTCTTTTTTTTTTTTTCCTCCAGCGTCTTATTTTCCCATAGATGAATCAATGTTTTCCTTACGACGCATTTGAGTGACTTCGAAAACTAAAGTAGAACAGATTCCTTCTTGTCTTTTGGGAGGAGAAGGAATGGCTCATCTTCCCAAGTGGTCTCACTTGACAGAGGCGGGGTCAAAATTAAGAGTTGAATCTATAAACTTTATATGCCTGTGGCTTAATCTTGCACAATGTTGGATTTGGGAGTACATGACATTAACATACAGTACGGTACAATAGTGTAAGATACAAGTCAGCACACTCTACTATTTCCATTGATGACACAGACAGAGTCCAGATCAGAAACTTTATAGATAGCCTCATTGATGATACACACTGACATTATTTGCATCAGACAGACTGACAAAGCTAATATTGCTTTTGGTGATCTCAAACATTGCACTATCTAATCGATAATAGCACTGTGGTCAGATTCCATGTTCTCGCCATAAGTCAAGAGGTGCTGACCTCAGATTTCTCTCTAAATTTACACCCTGGATTCCCCATCATGACCACCTACAATCCTGACCACCCACAGTGACTCTCACACACTGTTTCAGTTTGCCTTTTATCTCTCTTTCTGCACTTTTGACTAAGGACAGTGCAACTAAAGAGATGCTAAAAGCAAACAAATCAACCAGCAACGCTACAATTTCTCGACTGCAATATCTCATCAGAAAACAGCAGTTATAAACTCTATTCTTACTTTTAATTGCCCAGTAAAAAGGGATTCTGAGCTTACTGTGTGTGTCTTGTTTGGTGCCTCAGAGACAGCAATAAAACCACACTTTTATGATCTTGCTTAGCAACCACTTCTGAAGAGAGGCAAAAATCTGTGACACCTCCAAACACACAAAGTCATTTTTCCTTATCTGTTCTCTTGCACCTTTTACTGTAAACCAAAGTTAAGACTATTGCATTGTCCACAGACAGCAAGAATCACTGGAAAGTATGAGAACTTGTGAACATGGGTGTAGTTCTCCCACAGCCACAAAAGCCTGTGAGAGGATGGTTATGGGAGAGGGCTGACAAAAGGGGGAGGAAAATTAGGCTGGCCAGCATTCTTCTCATTTAAAGCTGTAACTACACAAAAAAAAGCACTCACGCAGTCTGGGCTGGGTCTGCTTGCTGCTTACAAGGAGAGATACTCTTGTATTCATGGTGCTGCAGTGATAACCTGAGCATTTTTTCCCCCTTTTCATCCTTTTTCCCCTTGCTTTACGCGCAAGGACGGCTCATGTCTTTTTTATAGACATGATGAGCTTTGTGCATTTAAGGACTATCTTTTTTCTGGTAGTCTCCGTAGCTCAGGTTTTGATTGTGACATGTCAAGACGGGAGCAGTGGTAAGTGAACCCCTCTGCTGTTTATTTTAACACCTAATTGCTGTTGAGTATAATGTTTGAAGGTGGCTGATGGTTGTCCTTTGAATGGACTGAACTTAAGCTTGGGCTTGTACAAGTTTCTTTCTTGCCAGTGGTTAAGGAAACAGAAGCTCCTTTAAGTGTGCTACTGATTAAGGAAGAAGTCATTTTTGATAAGAGAGATTCCTCAGATGTTGTTAGTTTCTTTTATTTGGATTTTTTCTTGTGCCAAAGGGAATTTTCTTTATATATGACAACTTAATTTGTTCTCCTGCCTTGTTTAGGACTGCTGTTTTCTATTGGATAGCAGCTGAAAATGTAGAGACGGCATGTTAGATCCCTGCTGGGGATGATTGAGACCTTACGTGCTTATTGAAGACTTATCTTAGAGTAGATTTAAAAGAGATGAGAGTAGCTCTAATGTGGATTATCTGCAATTGGCAAACAAGCTGTGTGTGTCAAGAACCAGTCCTGTGGACATCTGTCAGTGATTGTGAGTGATGTCACCCTCAGGCACTGAAAATGTGCAGAGGAGGGAAATGAGCACCTTTGCGGTTTTGCACTACTCCTGCACCACTCCAGCACTTTGGAACATTCATTAAGTGTTACCACAACCATTCTCTTCCCCTTCGGACTACATCGTACATCTGCAAAAAGAATTTCAGCACCAGGGCTCGCGCGCCTCTGAGGGAACACAGACTGCAGCATGTTAATTCAGGCCAGATGTGAGGAGACATGAGAAGGAGAGATGCTGTTGGATTCTGTGAGTCACTCGGTGTACTGCGGGGCCGCTGATGTCTTCAGCTGGCAACACCGAGAGCTGGAACACCTGAGTGTTCTTGTTTTACTTGAACTGTGCTTCCCCCTTTTTTTTCTGCAACTGGAGTGTTTGATGTCTTGTGTCGTCACAGGGACTGTGTTGTCTCTACATGTGATGTCATGGGCCATACAGAGCTCTGGAAAGTTCATTTGATGGGCCCCTAATGGAGTGTGGAGTTAGGCAGTGAAGCACAGACAGTACTGTTTATTTTTTATACTTTTCATTCCCTTCGGATAATTTAAGTCTTTCTTTCATTATGTCATTAACCAGAGTAAGTTGGCATTACTAAGTGTCACATTAAGCACAGACAGTTGCCTGATGGTGTGGCACCAAATAGAGCGCCACCCTGTGGTGAATGTAGCACAGGGCCCAAATTATGTCTCATACTGTTTGTGCAGGCCTTGCCTTTGCTGAAAAAATGTAACTGTATAACCAGTGTTGTTATTTGATAAATGGGGCAACACTGCAGTTAAATACATTTTCACTGAATTATGTGGACAAGAGTCAACAGGGATACTTTACCTGACTGTTAAAGAAGATACAACTTGACCAGGCTCTATAGCTTTCTGCTGTTCTAACATGGCTACTGAAAAAGGTTTTCTGTTAGATGTATATATATGTATGTTGTATGTGTGTCCTTCGTAGTTTAAAAGTCCTTCGACGCACTGTTCTGACCAGCTTCTCTGTCCTTGTTGAGGAACTGTCTCTGTCCATATTTGTTCATGTGAAACAGCACAGTGATCTTGCAGGCCTCTTTCCATGAAATAGTGGTGGGTGAGGCGATTGCATATCGACGAAATGAAAACAGTGGAAAGTTCATGGGTTTTGTAGACTAAGGGAAAATGTGGTTCACCAACACTTTGAGACAATGTATGTGTGTGTGTGCCAGAGGAGCTTTAAAGGCTTGTTCCACACGATGACCAGTTTTTGTATGGAAACGTTTTTAATGTGCAGATTTTTTTCTAGCATTTTACAGTCTACATTTGTAGCTATTTGTTTAATCTCTATAAACAGATTCTGCATATGTATGCAGATTCTGTAGGCAATGGGACAAGATTTTTAATCAGAAGTGCTCTGGTTTCTGAAGCATCTTGCTTTGAATAGTATTGACCAATCACATTTAACCGGCGGGTAAACAGTTCATCTGGAGAGGCGGGTCGCGTTGGCCGAAATGCAATCTGGGAAGCCACCGGCCATCCTGAAATGTTGGCCATTGCTCCCAAAGGCTTTATAATTGTCAGACTGATAGCCAGTGGGTTCTGAGATTGCTATTAGCAAGTGTGCTTAGGTAGAATAGACAATATGCTTCCCACCAATAAGGGGCTGTAAGAACAGCATGAGACACACTCTACACCCCCAAACTGAATACCAGTTTAAATCTAAAGCACTCACACTGTTTAAAACACTGAGTCGCACTGGGGTACTGCTTACGTCCACAGCTACAATTACCAGCGTTTCTCTATTTAACTGGAACTTTTATATGGAAAATCTGAACTTCCAATTGAGTGTGGTTGAATGTTGATGAAACTGTGTCACTGCAAGCGGTCTCACTCTTTCAGTAAACTAACAACATGATTCAGGTCTCCTCTTAAAAAAAAAGAAGTCAGCAAAAAAGTCTGTGTTGAGGACACTGAGGTTATTGGACAGATATCTGAGGAACCAGACTTTTGTGGAATTTACAAAATCAAATATGGTTCTTTGAAGACTGAAAACATGTTTAAAACAAATGTTGTATTTTTTTAGTCAATGCAGTTGTAGAGTTCAGAATGAAAGTCATATGGCTGGACGCACATGTGCGGAAACTTTGCAAAAGAACATAAGTTGGCAAATGAGATCAAGGAGCAGACTTTAAGCTCACAATTGGAAATGGTGACGCCAGTTTAGATTACCAGGATGGAAATATAGTATATCCCTCATACAAAACCTACAACCTGTATTGGAAGAAGCAGAAGTGTTCAAATAATATTTGGAGTAAGGTTTAGGGATGTGAACATGGAAAAAGTAAAAAAAAAAAAAAAAAAAAAAAAAGTAGTTCACTGACTCCAATAACAAAAAATCGGAGTCTGTGCCCACAGTATAAGCCTGAGAAGAATTGTGCCTCTGCATGTATGTGTGTGTGTGTGTGTGTGTGTGTGTGTGTGTGTGTGTGAGACAGTTTGAACATAACTCCTCCCAGATGCTGACATAGCTGTAAAACATCTTCAAAGATGCCACTTAGCGCCTTACATCAAAGAGAGCAAACACTTGGTCTTTGTGAAACCAGTGGATTACTTTAGTTTCTTAGCAGAGTTACATATGTCTCTCCATCACCAGGGTTTTGATACACATCAGAGCCAAAACGCAAATCAACTCAAAACGTTTTTCCCTCTCTGAGAGAAACGTTCGAGCAGAAAGCAAAAAATCCTAGTATTCCAAATCAACAAAACCTACATGAGGTCACTCTGTCTTCCAAATTGGTTCCAGTTGTTGTTGCCACATCACTGACATCGCAACAAATGGGCTGTTTTCTACCAAAGCTGAAACGTCCAAACATGTGAATTCAACCAGGTCCACAGACGGCTTTGATTAGAAACACATGCTGCATTTTTGAGCTATGACTTGATTACACGCCTCTTTTCTTCCTCAGTTAAGGGGGTCGGGCTCACCAGATTGTACATTGTCTTGGGTTACACATTCGAAGGAGGGCAGAGTATTAACAGTCGGACTGGCGATGAACCTGGGGTGTCTTGGTGGCACAGACGATGGAGGTGATAGATTTTTAATGCAGATTGTGCCTATGAGGACTGCTCCATGGGAACCACTTATAAACCAAATTATTGCAGTCAGCAAATGGAAGCTTGGGGTGGGGGGATGACTTCCAGATGTTAAAATAGTCGCTTTGGCAGTATTTGGAAAAAAGATTAAAAAAAAAACAAAACGTCTCAGCCTTTAGATATAGTTGGAAGGGGAGGATGTTAACCGACTGATGCAAGACATGAAGTGTCAGTATTGCTTTTGGATGACTTGATCATGGATAGATGTGGAACTTACTAGCTTACAGTTTGCCTAAATGTTTCTTCTCCTGTATCTTTACACCGGACACCTACGCAGGTTCAAGTTAAAGTAACTATTTGTTCAAAAGCCATGCAATTATGGCTCCTCCTGACAGGCTTCCTGGCCCTTGATTGGCACTTAGTCACCAATCTGCCCTGTCATCCTCTCAGCCTGTTCATGTGGGAGGATGACAGGACGGAACATAAACACAGAACGGGCTGAGTTTTCCGAGTGCTGTAATTGTCTTTATTTCATTCTAATTAAGAACGTGCTAGAATACTCGTACTAGTCGTACGGCAGGAGCTTGGCCACTAAATTCACATGTGATGTGTTGTAATTGACAAAATAAAACTTATTACAGATTGAAGTTTGGGCTGTTCTACTGTATTCCAACAATGTGAAAAAAAGTTCAAAATTAAAGGTGCACTCCACAATTTTAGGATGATGTCATCAGGGTTATCTTAGCTTGGGCTTGAAACTTTTACTTTCTAATTGTGAATGAAAAGTTGGTATAACAATCTGGAGGTGTGTATTTTTGAAAGAAGTGGGCAATAATGAGGCAAGGAGATTCTGAAGAAAGATGCTGTCCTGTTGCATCATGGGAAATTTAGGATTCAACATTTTTGTAACTTGACCCACACTAAGGACTGAAAGGATATCTCAGCCTCTGCTACTTCAATTTTGACCATTCATTTTGTAATCTGACTCTTGAAGGTCCCCCATCTTTATGGAAGTGCAATGCTAAATATTTGTGGAGTACCTCTTTAATTGTTTATGAGAGTATGTTAATGAGATATTGATAGATGACTGTTAGTTATCTAATTTAGGCAAAGATTATTTCTCTTAAGAATTAAACAGTAATATAGTCCATCCCTAAATGCCAGGAAAACAAACATAACGTTCATGTTAATGCCTTTTAGAAGGCTTGCCATTGCTGCTGTGCAGTGCAGTTTGCCTGTACAGTGAGTGTTGATACAGCTGGTTGTAGTTTTTCCAGGGGATCAGGAGGACTTTTGCCCTCTGGAGCTTATCCTCTGTAGGTTGGCAGGTCTTAGTGTAATAAAGCACTCCCTCTGAACATGTTCTCTGTCTCTCCCCCGGTGACTATTTCAAAGGCTGCTGTAATTGCTTTAAATCTTCCAATTTCATGAGATGTTACGTCCCATCTGGGGACCCCTCTCTCTCAGCGGTGAAGTGCTTTGGGCCAGGTAATGATTCAGCAAAATTAGATTAACTGTTGGGAGTGAATTTTCAAATTAAGCAGAGACGAGTGTCATTTTCAGTATTAAGCAATGATTGACTTACACATGTATTTCCTATCCTGGCAGAGTTAAGCTTTAGAGAGACCTTAATGTATAGTACGAGCATACTTTGTTAAATTTAAAAACATTTTAATAACAAGTGATGCCCATCACTTCCCAAAAAAATGCAAAACTTAAAAGTACAAATAAGAAAATGGTTATATTCTGTTTACTTGAAGCTAAACATAAAATTGCACTGTCATGGAAATCTATTAATAGACTATATGTTCTCATCCCAACCTGTCAAATACTGCTGCTTTGTCAGTGGACCTAAATTTCAATGTATGATGTCCTGCTTTGGTTTTGGATGTTATCAGACAACATCTCAATTGACACTTGTTACAAACATTGCGTCTTTTCACAATTAATTTCTGTTTTCACAGGAAATATACAGTTTCTGCTTGTGACACGAATACGGTCTTTTTCAAAATAAACTTATTACATAAGTAAAACACTTCATTTTTACATTTATTTCCGTAGGTTTAGGAAACAAAAGTCTGTGGTTAAGTTTAAACAAAATACGTATGGTCGTTACTAACGTGATGTGACATCACATGACATATGTTGTGTGACAAACATCACTAGTGTAGCATGCTACATAGACTAGCACACTACATTGTTATTAAAATAACATTGAGTTAAGCTGGCTCCCAAGTGAAAGTCCAGTGTTTGTTTGACCCATCCACCTCCCCTCCTGCGCACCCTATATGGACTTTCTTACTCTTTATACTACGGTAGCTGCTGGCAGCGTCAGAAATAGCTGGATCATACCACCACATAGAATGTCCCTGTGCATCAGTGTCATTGACAAAGCAGCGACATTTGGCAGGTTGGGAGTAAGAACAGGCTGTAATAGACCAAGCAAGCAAAGTTGGGTTGGTGGATTGTTGCAGTGTCTGACCATGGAGAAACTTACATACGTAGCAAAAAGGAAATGAAACACTTTTGCTTAGATTTGGGGCTCATTCATGGAATATCTGGAGGGGGAAGATTTTGCTCAAGCCTTTTCGTGAACAACTGAATATGTGTTTTGTTTAGATGTGCCTTTTTTTTGGTACCTTTTATATTCAATGGGATGTGTATGTTTTCCTGTTACGTTATGTGGCGAAGTCAATAAACATTTTTGTCAGAAAAATCCTCCAAATTTTACATGTAACATCCTCTTCATATATTCTTTAAAATGTGATAAAATTGTCTGTCAGCGCTGCTTGTTTAAGTCCCACAGCATGGTGACTGTCAGCCATAATTGCAGGTTGTGGTCCAACCTAAATTCTAAGTTGTAGCGAGGTTGTGTATATTACAACTGCAGAGGGTGAACAAGTGGAGCTACATGGGTGACAAGGGTTAAAAATGTGGCCTGAGTTATGTTTAGGCTCTTAACAACTTGTTGGACAGCTGATTGACTTGATGGTGAAATGCCTCATATAAGTACGGTGAAATGCCTCCAGGTCCTCTTTGAGCGCAGGTGGTCTTTTTATGGTGGAGCTGAATGTGAGGGAATTATATATCACTGCAGTCTTTTAAAGTAATGATATTAGACTGTATGTTGTCTTATAAATGATTAATTCTTAGTTAAAAAGCACTGTGCTGTGTGTGATTAAATGTGGGTGTTGCATCATTATCAGCGAGCCCTGGCATGCTGTGCAACAGAAACAGTAGATCTCTTTGACTTTATGTTGATCGTGTATGATGGATGCCTCGACTGAGTTGGACCATATTGTGGGATTCCCCTGTTCACTGTCAAGACGCGTCTTGTGAAGACACAATATTTCTCCACCAGATCAATGGAATACAGTCCTGAAACAGAGCGTGTGCTTGGCAAAATGGATTGTTATAAAGAATGTACAGTGTTTTTCCATAGTACAGACATAGATAATCTCCAAGAGGCTCGTGTTCAGAAGGAAAAATGTTAGGTTTAGTATAGTTCCAACACACATATTGCTGGAGTCTTTACTGTGCAGCACTGCCAGAACTCAGCACAGAGAAGAGGGGATGATGTTTCTTGAAATGTCACCTACTATTAAACTCATATTGTGTGCAAAGCAGATATACTATGTCTTAGCATCAATTCTGTGAAGCACAGAGACAATCAGATGTGCTGAGCAGGAGATTCTAGGTATTCAGACACATTTTACTGAATCATGGTCTATTGCGTCAAAAGCAGCATCACTCCTTCAGATTTCTATGTGACAGACTCAAAAGATGTCCAGTAAAGAAGTAAGTTATTCAGTAGAGAGAAGGGTGCATTCTTTTAACACAATGTGAGTCTGTACTGCCCCTTTACCCACTGGCCGCAATGTCCAGTCAGTGTTCCCGAACAAACACTTCTCACACAGAGCCAGACCAATGAGATGTGGAAATGTCTGCTTGTAGTCTGTGACTCATGGCTACCATTAGATGAAAAAAAAAAAAGTCATCAAACATAAAACACTGCTTAAAAAAAAAAAAAAAAAAGTGGCTGAAAGAGGTGCAGGTGGAGTGGCAAAAGCTTTATTGTTTATATGAGGCGATTTAGTTTGCATTCAAATTGCCAGCTAGCAGGCTTCACACATCAAGCGCCCTCGCTGCTCCAGCTTTTAGTGTTTACAGTACGTGGAAAGTTAGAAACATTTCAGCCAGAGGAACAACATTTCCAAATGCCGGCATGGTCATTTACAGTCTGCTAGCTTTAAAATTATCTCCATATGAATGACATCAAATACTAACACTTTGTGTTTTTGTAAATATACTTGAGAATTAAAGCAAAGCCACATGGATTTTCTTAAAGAAACAGTATCTTGCACAATAACCTTCTAATTGTTGCAGTGTATTTAGACATTTTCTCTCAGGCTTAACTTAATCAGCCACACCAGTTCCACACCAACAAATAGCTCAGGTTTACACAGTGCTGTGCATCATGCCAGTCTTTATTTACCTGGGCTAAATTAGAGCTCTTAAGTATAGGCTTTGAGTCTTGATTTCTATTTAATCCTATGCTACCTCTTGTTTCCAAGCCTTTCACTGATGTGGCCTGGTATTTAGGGGGTTAAGCCTTAAACACAGGATAAGAACAGAAAAGAATGGGCTTCATTTCATCATAGTTTCATATCTATTAGCAGAGGGGGATTGAATGTGAAGAAAAGCAAAGGCGCAGATCACAGAGGAAAGATAGAGAGAGGAGGAGAAAGAGGACAGAGAGGAGTAAAGGCAGAGGATGAGGATAAGAGTTGGAATCTATAATGAGAGAGAAAAGGGAGAGAAAAACAAGGGTGAGAATGTGAAAGGATGTGGAAGACACAGCAATGAGGGAAGCCCGTGTTTGATACATGTCCTTTTCTGTAGTCTCATTCTCTAGCCTGTGTACATCACAGCAGACTGGTCCAAGTCCAGCACAGGAAGTCATGTCAATTTGGAATTTCCCCTGGAAAAGCACGTGTTTCAGCTCTGGTTGTTGTCCTTAATGACTACTGTGAGTCATGGTCAAGAGATAAGACAAATATAAGATTACAACAAAGTTTTTTAAGATTCTTGTCTGACATGTTTGAGTGCCAGTACCTGCATTCCCCTTGTACCCATGAGCAAATAAAATAAAAGACAATTTAGTAAAGGACATGTTACAGACAAAAGTAAAGCAAGTGTGCACTGTTGCCAGCATTGACAGCTATCTGAGCTCAAAATTTAGAATCATTAACTTTGCTGAAGGTTTATTTATTGAAATTAGGTCAGTTGGCGATTTGTTAGCTCTCAAGAATTGAAGACATCTGAGATTACAGCCTTTTTCTGGTTGGAGTCTGTCTTTTGGGAAAACATTTCTAAGGCTCACCCAGCTGTTGATGACATGTTGAATAAAGTATGCAGCTGTTACTGATAGAAGGGAGGAGTTTCAGCAAACAAACTGCAGCACATCTGCCAAGAAATAATCCTCCGCTTGGCACTGATGACACTGCAAGAACGCTCTCACGATGCTAGTAAAGTTGTGCTTTATTGGTTGATGCAGTTTGGTGTTTTGCCATAATGTCACAAGGACATGGGTGGGAATATTCCCCTCATGCTTACCTCATTAGGGAAATACAGGTCACTGTGCAAGAGTGTGTGAGAGGGACCATTTACTAAGAAGTAGATATAAGTACAATTGAATTTGGACTTAATGCCTTCACGAAACACAGAATTAATGAGGTTATATGGTATGATTTTATATCACACAGCAATGTGCCTGATTCTGTCAGCAAAGTTAAGCACACTACAAGTGTTAAACATTGAAGCTGAAGTGAAGATTATACAACTTGCTCCTACACAGCAGCTCCTTTGCAACTGTAGACTGGCTGTGTTAGTAAGCAGGAGTGTATTATGTGCTGCACACTGGCATTTAGTTTAATCATTTTTGGACAGATAGAGGAACACTCACTTATTTTAAACAACTGTGTTTTACTGTATTTGTAGTTTTTGACATCATTCCAATTTGTTATAATAAAATATTTATACCCTACTTTAATTGCTGTGATGTGAAGACACTGTAGCAGTGCCACACAGCTTTAAAACCCAATCTGCTAGCTCAGTTCACTGACCTCACAGCTGCTGGGGGAATGTACCAGTACCATCAGCATTATTACAGACAGATGGTCAGAACTGTGAAAACAAATGTCATTTTGTGAAACTATGTAACTATGTTGTATCAGTTTAAGTACAAAAATGTGTATAATTAAGAGCTGAATGATGCTGATACTGTAAACAGTATTTGAAAGTTGCTGTTTTTTTCTTTCAAATCTAATAAAGGTATTTATATATTAGGAAAAAAATAACATATTTGATAAGGCTGTCTTTCTTTTGTTAATCAGAAACCGTTACTAAGATATATACTGAGTGGGACATGTTATATTTGCAAAATAAATCTGTAAATCATCTCTAGTGCACAATATGTAACAGAAACTATGTTCCTAAACTACCTTAAACATGTACTCTGCATTTCTGTATTGGAGTTTATTGTTAACAATTTGTCAGTATAAGTGTCAGTGGCATAAGGTAGTTACAGCATGCCCCAGTGCATGCTATTATGACGGGCCCTAAGGCACGCTAGTCACTTGTTATGCAGCTAAACTAGCCGCTTTATAATCTTATTGTCACATGATCAAATAGAGACTTGACATAGGACGATACCAACATACATATCACCCAGAAATATTCATAGCATATATGTATAGGACAAAAATACTAAAGAAAATAAGGAATTATTCATTAAATTGAGTAGTTTTTTATACCTTATTTATACTTAATGTAGAGTAAGCATATATTTAACACTGCTACATATTTTGTTATAGATTGCTACTGGCTATTTTACAAAAAAAAAAAAAATAGTTGGGCCCCCTCACCCCATGGGGGCCCCAGTGCAACTGCCCTGCCTGCACTATATATTTACGCCCTTGTCTATATGATAAGCTAATATTGTATTAGCGTAAGTTTCAAAGATGTGACTTTTTCAAAAGAGACCCACGTGGCCACTGCTGTGCCTGACCTTTGTGACCTCACTAAGCTGACATGTATCTTAACCGAGCCCCTCTGACCTCATCACCTTTCTCTGTCTCTGTCTGCCTCCAGCATTTACAAAAATGCAGGCTGCAGAAAACTTAAGCAATAAAGATAAAGTGATAAATTCTGTGTGTGTGTGTGTCCCCTGGGGCTTCAGCCTGAGTGACGTCACCACAGTGAGGCGCCTCACAGTGTGGACCCCCTTTCAGGTTCTTCTCTGCGCTCAGTTATCTGGACAGTATTAAACACAGCTAACACTGGCTACTGGCCAGCAGAGGCACCACACTGTTTCTATTTAAGTAAAGTTCATTTTCTACAACTAATGACAGGCCCAGGTGGTTTGTACCTGTGGAGAGGCAATCAGTGGAAATTGCCCAAGCTGTTATCCATCTATGTTTTTAGTTACACTCAGCTGACTTTAACAGTTGTTAGAATAATAACTGATGTGTTCACTATCCAAGCAAAGTAATAATAGATGCCTCTGTGCAGTGCTTGAAAAGCTCTGGGAACAGTTGATGTAGTTCACCTGGAATTAAGTCATGGTTTCCATTTCAGAGATGACACTGGGCTGACGCCAATTTAAGCATATCTCTAAATGTTTTGAGGAATCTTTGGCCTAAACAGCTGCTCAGACTGTTGTTTCCCTCACAGATTCAGTCTGTGCTTCCAAGAGCCTCTCCATAACACTGGATTTGTGTTTGAGTTTCAGGGCTGTAGCCCATTTGTTAAATTGCATTTCTGTAAATACAATCATGTAACATCACTTTCAAACAAGGATTTTCTGGCAGTGTTTTGGATGGATCATGATGCAGTTTTATGCATGAAAAAACCTTTGTTGTGGCTTTAAACCCTGCAGTCACTCCCCTAATTACCTCTATTTATACCTGAAAACCCCTTAAATGTATAAAAGGTTCAGGTAAAGGATCCATGAAATAAGTAATTATTAAAATCATTCTTTTTTTTTATTATTAATGACTAAACGTAAGGGGGTGCCCACTAGCTCACCTGGTAAAGCACGCGCCCCATGCACAAAGGGGTGTACATACCTTAAAAGGCGATTAAGGCCTTTTTTGAGCTTGTTTAAGGGGAGTTGGTCCCATTGCAGTATTTTAACTTATGCTGCAGATGTTATAGCACATTCTGGATAAGGACACCAGCTAAAACTCAGTATGAATAAAGTTAAGCTTGTGACCTTACCCAATACAGTCCAGCTGAAAATGTAAGGACAACATCCTTTGCCTGAGGGGCTGCATGTATGATAGAGGTCATGCTGGTGTCGTGGCCTCGCAGTTGCATCATTTCTCTGAGCTTTTAGAGCAACAAACTGGAAATGCAAAGAAAAAGAACAGAGCAGTAAAAGGAAAAACAGAGGAGTGTGGAGGAAAAGTCCAAAAAGCAGGCAGCGTGCTTTGATAGGGATAAGGAGAAAGGAATGGAGATTGGAGAGCTTGACAGGGATATGAGAAAACACAGGCTAATGCGAAAGAAAAAGTGGGATTTAAAACAGAGCCTGCGGCAGCCATTTGGTTCGAGGAGTGGATGCAGCATCCTTAAACTGCTGCAGCAATGAGGTCAGACAAAATGTGGATGCAATAAATCTTGCCTTTGGGGTTCCTCCTCACTAATAATATAGAATGCCTCGTGAAACACCTTAAAATCCTTTCCAACCTGAAGAATAGCAGAACATGAGTATTCTATTATTTGGCTTTTACAGAGTCAGCATTTAGATGATTTTGACCATATGCTGTACCATGTTGTCCGATGAGTGTGATGCTGCTGTGGTATTGATTTAGGGACTAAAGCCACTAGGCTGCCCAGGGGAAATGGTTAACAAGATGTTGGGGTGATGCAACCCCTGTGATTATGTTCCTGTCACATATTCAAAGTGAGTTGCAGAGAGGAGACATTTTGTGCCAGCACCTCGGTCTGCAGTTGAAAAGGCAAACAGATGTGATGTGATGTGAGTTGCAGACAGTGGTGAACAGTGCAGAGCATGCATTTTGATGCTTTAAACAGCTGCTCCATCCAAATCATAAAAAGATTTCTCATTTAGCCCTTAGTTTCTAGCCATGCACATCATTTCAGAATTATGTGAAGTAGGGTTGCAAAGGTATACCAGTTTCAAGGTATACCATGATATATTTCCTTAGCTACAATATTGAATAAAAAAAATGCAACTGGACAGAGAATCTCATCTTTGTTTAACTTATTTTCAAAAGGGAGGCATTTTACTCATACTTTGGTTAAAAAATGATTTCAGCTTTCAGTTATATTAATAAAATACTGGTCCAAACAAAAATGACCCTTCAGTTTTCATTTCTTTAAGGGTCATTCTGCTGATAATACTAATAATTCTGTAATACCTTGATACTGTGGATCCGCAGTACTTTCTGAGATGTTTTTTTGTACCATGAAAATCTCATAATTCAATTCAATAAAGCCCAATATCATGATTTCTTTGGACCCTCACAGGTAAAACTCCCCCCAAAAATAACCTTTAACAGGGAAAAATGTTGCAGTCCTAATGTGAAGTCAAGGTGATGTGACGTAAATGTCTGAGATTTCTGTCATTTGGAAAATCCTCCAGCAAAATGTCAAGGATATTACATCTGTGGAACACCCTGTCAGCATTTTTTATAGGAACTATTTCTAGCTCAAATGAGAGCTATTTAAGTCAGATGGTGTCTGTGGATTATAAAGAGTAACTCAGACACTGCTCTTTTTTCATCTAATGTACTTTTTCAACGATTTGAATTTGAACAAAACAAAATTTAAAGACAGATGTCTTAAAACCTCAGGAAATGATCTGCGTGGCTAAATATGTACCACTGGGAGTACATGAGAACAAGATGTTACGTGATTTGGCTTAACTGACACTTTAAAGGGGAACTTCACCCATTTTCAAAATTCACATATGTTGTTCCTATTGTCCAAGATAGTCCAAAAATATTATTGAAAATGAACTCTCTCTTAAATCCAAAAACTAGAGTGCTAAAACTTAAATCTGTGATGTCATTGGGTTTAAAGTCAGGAGCTGCTCCACAGAGAGTGAATGGAGAAAGATGTTCTTCTTCAGAACTGAGAACACGACAATAGAATACAGCTCTTTTTTGGTATAAAAAAGAAAACAAACATGCTGTGGGTCCATAATGTCAGCATTCCATTTATTGTCTGTGGAGCAGCTCCAGACTCTACTTGATTAAATCACAAATTTGAAACGCAGTCTCACTTTGACCTCCTCACATATCGACATTTGGTCATGGACTTTGCACGTCAATATACACGATACAGCTTGGTACCCTGGGTGTGTTGGTTGTTGATGTTCTGGCATGCCATGTCAACATCAGCCTATTACATGCACTGTCTGTTTTAAAAATACACGTCTGTTTTTACAGGAAATGTACCGTTTGCATACAGTCTCACACAGCACAACAAATGACAACAAACACTTGTGGTTACATTTAGCCAACACACACGTGTGGTTGGGTTTAGGCAACAAAAGCGCATGGTTGGGTTTAGGAAAAAAGAACAGGGTTTGGCTTGACAACCTCACAGCGAGCGATCATCGGCCTCCCGGGTGAAAGTTAATGGTTGCTGGACCCATCCACCACCTACTCCCACCCACCCTACTCAGACATCCGCTGCCTAACCATTGGTTGTTATCCCACTGCGTTTCCCCCTGACGCCAAAGGCCACCATGGAACAATAACAGTGACCAGCCACATATAATGACGATGTGAAAGGACAGCTTTTTTTATCAGTGTCTGCTACTGGACCTCACTGACCAAGTGCCAGATTTTGACGACTTCAGAGTGAGACTGGGTTGGAAACTCACTTCTCTGGTGTCTGGCTTTGAGAGAGAGAAACTCATGTTCTCAAATATGGATTTAACTTTCCACGGCCATGGAAATAATATGTTGGAGTTCTTAGTTTAGGTGGTGTTCCCCATTAACATCTCACACCACACTGACTGACAGCAAGCAATTAGATTACACTGATGGTATTAGCTTTTCTGGCATTACCATAATGTAAGCATTAACCTTAACACTCACTATGTTTTTTGTTAAGTTTTGATTAACAGGCAAAATTTTTTTCCAAAGCTGGATGTGAATAAATTTATACCTTCTAATAGATGCGTTGAACTCTGAGTGGAACAAAGATAAGAATGTGTTGAGAGGACACGTACAGTCATGATAATCCATTTCACTCTAGAGACATCTACACTGTGTTGCCAGATTCTCTCGTCACATATCCAGATTACTGCCATTTGTTTTTTAAATACAAAAGCCTGAAACACTTGTCTGTATAGTATTTCACTGTGTTTCAGTCAGATGGCAAGGCACAATGTGCTGGAAAGCTTCCTCTGAGTTCCTCGCTGTACAGAGTCCACAGTTTATTCTTTCACATCTGGCTATGTGCTCAGTTGATGTAAAACACCAGGGCGCTCTGACCCCTTGTATATGTTAGCACTCTGCTCTGGTAAACTGGAATGTTTGACGTCATCCATTTTCCTTTGCTGCATACCTGCTTTATTTGTAGATGGAGCAGCCAAATGTAACATTATTAATCAATACAGTACTAATACATTATCCATGTTTATTGGATCTTTACAAATGTGTCAGTGGAGATTAGATAATGGTTGTGTGTGCTTTACAACGTATTTTGCTTGCACGTAATTATGTACACATAGCATGGAGAATTTCAGAAAAAGATGTTGGCATTGTACGTTTCTGCAAACCACGAATATGTTACATTTGTACATTTCATGCATATGAGCATTTCCAAGGTGATGTAGTAAATGAGCTGATCTTGTCATTGGGAGGTGGAGGGGGTGCTGCCAAGCTGCAGAACATTATTTGAGACCAACAAACAACCCTTGTTGTTTTCTGGTGAGTGTGTTTCCACTGGTGTTATTGGCACCAAAGCTGGATGGTTTCCACCAACCCATCCCTGCTTTTCCAGTGCCATTTCTGCCAAAACATACCAAATGTGGGTGTTTTAAGCCCAAACATAATCGTTTCCTAACCATGGCCAAGTGGTTTGTGTGCCTAAAGTTAGCCACACCTTCATCCCAGCGATGTTAAGAAATGTAAAGTTTAAACATATCTGCTACAAACTAATATACAAATGTAACCCAACTGTGGTTTGCAAAAACGTACAATGTCAACAGTTTTTTTTTTGGCAGTTAGGTTTAGAGTAATCAGCCTTTGCAGTAACACAAACCTCTTCTGTGTGTTAGTAGCAGCAACAGGAAATATCACAGTGTTTAGTGTGTTTGATTACATGGTCAGATTTGATGGCCAAGCCGTCTCTGTTAACTGACTCAGTCGTTCAATGTAGATCATTACAAACACGTACACTGTTTTTCATTGATTAGGTACATTTCATCAAGTAAAGGTTAGACAGGAGGTGCAGCACATTGCTCTTATTTAGTAAAGTGTGTCAGTGTGTTTTATTTAGCTTGATCAATGTGCACTAGATGTAGCTTGAGAGGAGATGAGAAACACATGGTTGACAGTTTACCAGGAAATCAAACAGCTCCACCTGGTAAAGCTAAACAGTCGTAGTGGTGCTTTGTTGTGTTTCTATGTCAGTATGTTCACCGTGTTGAAGATTCTTGGAACGCTGTTTTTAAGGCAGACTTTTTTTTTTATTTTTGCTTAATGTGAAATGATTGTGTTAGTGTGGAAGTACGAGTCCCTTTGAAGTGAGAAGGAACTGCTGAAAGTCATCAGACCATTAAGTGTGCTTTACTGAGGTTGTTCAAGGTTTAAGAACTGGAAGATAAAGACAGACTGTGCAGTCATTACATTCCACGTTTATTATGATTAAGTACTGCAGAGTACATGTTATTTGCGCAACCATGCCGTCTTCAGTCATGTCTGCAACATATTTGATGCAGAAAAAAAGCAGAGAACAGAAAGCAAACATAAAGAACGCATGTGGTCACAGAGTAACCAGAACATTATCAGACTTAAATCCACACAGCATAAAACAAAAAGAGTCCAGAGGAACATGAATACAAAATAAATTCTGTTCTGTGTTCTCACCCTCTCTGCATTACAGACTTTTTCATGTAAAGTTTATGCTGACTCCATTTCATGCCTGAGCAGAAATACATTGCCCCAGTTTTGAACTTTGACCCTGACCTTGGTGAGAGCCTCGGGCCGAAGAGGCTCCAGTCTTTGGTGTTTGCCATGAAAAACATTCACTGTTTAGTTGCTTGCTTTTTAGTGCAACAGCTTGTGTTCTCTCATTCTCTCATTACAGCAAATTACTCATTTTAGAGCATGCCATCTGTCGCACTGCATATTTAGTTCATAATGAGTACACACACAAGCTGTAAATTGCATTTTCCATGTGGCATGGAGACACAGAACCTGTTTGGTGAAATCGTAAGGACTTAAGCATGCATCTCTTATTGCATTTGATGACAATGGCAGTGAAGGATGCTTGAGAATATGTGGCCAAATGCACAATCTGTCTTGTTTTGATTTGTACCTCCTCTCACAGTTAATTTAATTGAACTCAGAAAGTTATGTTGTAGGTTATATGTCGTGTAGGTAACTGCCATTACGGGTTGTGCTTTAATATACACAGTTATAAGATGGAGATGAATCAAATCTAAGGCAACAGAAAGCAATGAGTCAGTCAGCCAAATAGATAAAGAGGCTTGGAGGGGGGATGTGTATTTAGCAGGACCACAATCCTCCCAGGGTTGAACATTGGATGGGAAAAGCTCGTAACTGTGGTTGCCTCTTTAAAGGAAGACCCTTCGGAGACAGGGACCTGTTGATGGAAAAGCCGAGACATGTAATCAGCAAGCTACTTATTCATTTCAACTTTCCTGGCCTGAGCTTCCTACCCCTCCCTCGAGATAGTGAGCTTTGTTTGTGGAAGCCAAGGTGAAGAGCGAGCATGTTCAAACTAGAGCGTTATTTCAGATTTCAAGCTCTGTTAACACAATACAGCAAATCCTCCATGCATCACAATATTAAACCGACAGGATGCTTTTTTTTTTTAACTTAATAAAAATTCTTTTGCCAGTTATTAAAAAGGAGATAGGATGCGAGATAATTACAGGGCGTTAAATCCCTTTGCAGCAAAACACTGTGTTGACATGTTTTTGACTCATTACATCTCAGGCTTTGGGCCAATATGGCAAATGCCTTGAGTGTTGTGTGTGGAGCGGCTACTTTTCAGGACAGCTTTATCAGTGGACCAATCACAGGTTGAGCTAAAGGTCCTTTACAGAGGGAAGATTTATGTTTGGCCATGACACCGGGGGTTTTAGAGCAGGAAAGTGCAGCTGCTGCAGAGCCACCCCTCAGCAGCTGTAACTCATCTGCATCTGGACTAGGAATCAGGCTCTGTTCTTCATGGCATTAACCATGTCAGTTACTCTCACTGCATTGAAGAACTTGTTCGGAATGATATGGAAACAAACTTCAGACATGGTATGATTTCATAAACTCTCCATGCAGTGGGCACTATCTCTCTGAAAATGAGACCACAGTGTGGTCATCAATTTGTGGCTTGCATTTGGACCCAACTCATCTTTTTTTTTTTTTTTCTAAAGGAAATGAGGGTTCCAGCTTTATGTGACTCATTGTTTCCATCAGGTCATATTCTAACCCCTCCACTTGTGGCTGCAATAGATTCTCCCCGAACACCGTGTGTTATGATTATTTCCATATTAGCCAAGGAAAATCCATAAACTATCTACTTTTTTTTGCCAGCAAAGTCACATTTGTGGCAATGCTACAGTAGGTTTTCCTGTTTTTTTTTTCTGTCTTCTTCTTGATGTTTTCCATGACTTAGAAGACAGTGTTTTGGGATTCTTTGTTATCTGACTGATGTCTGGTGAACTGTACTAAATGATGGGTACAAGCAGACGCATGAGTCATGTCGAAGAGCTCCAGACTCCATGTTATGAACCAGGAGAGGAAACTGTCTGCCCACTTAGCTGACTAGTGGAAAATCTAGATCAAGCAGTCACCGTCGGAAGGGAGCATGCCTTTTCACCGTTGTCATGGTTAAACAGTGCTTTTACGGCGTCTGTGGAAAAGTGTGGAACCTGCAATGAATTAGCTGAGAGGAGGGGAAAAAGTGAACGTCCCACTGCTCCTCCTCCACAGGGCTTGCGGTGGGGTTTTTTAAGACCGCTCTGAAAGCCACACTTCTCTTCCAGTAAATTTCAAACAGTCCCAACACGCAGTGTTTGAGATCTCCCAAAACCCAACAGGAAAAATTGTTCTCTTGGCCAGACTTCCCAGGTGTGATGCTTTAATGTCTCAGCAGTAAAAGGGACTAAAGTTATGCAGTTTAACTCCTGTAAAGATAATGCTTACCTTAATAAGATCTCAACAGGAGCTAATGAAGTGTGCTTGAGGCTGAAGAAAAAATTACATTACACACATTAACAACAATTCAAATCCAGTCAGTCGTACGTAGCATTTCCAGGGGAACAGCTATGCACCAGGAACAACTGTGCTTGTTCTGTGAAACAATAAAAAAAAAAAAAAGGATTGTTATAGTAGAAAAAAAGCTTGCTTTCCAAAAATCAAGATTTATGGCTAGTGTGATTCCAAGCCTTTCCACAAATGAAGAGAAATGCACTCTTGCGTTCCAGGAAGTACTGGTTTTTATTTGGAAAGGCCGCAGCTCAGACAGTGAGATGTTACTGGCCGCTAAAAGGCAGGAAATTTCACTCCTGAACAACTATGTTGTGTTTTTGACTTTGCAGCCGACAGCACATGGATGGCTGAGAGAGTCTACCTTCAGGTTGTAATAGCTAGTCACAGTGTTGATCTTCTAAAGTGTACACAGATAGAGGCTGTGGTCCCCAGTCAACACAGCTGGGTGGGAGAGGCGTGGACATAAAGAGTCTGTCTTTAAGTCTGGCTGCTGTTGAGTGTCAAGGGGTCATTTACAGTTGTGGCCTTGTGTGTGGGTGAGTGTGTTCTTACATATGTTAATGTGAGTCAGACCTTAACTGACCTGTAGTGAGATCCCAATACTAAAATGCTTTAAAATTACACATATGCACACTTTTTAAGGTGGACAGGTTGCCCAATAATCATAAGGAATAGTTCAGTTTTTTTGAAGTTGGGTTGTATGGTGTACTTATCCATAGTCAGTGTATTTCATACATTAAATGTCAGTTGGCACACCTCCAGTTTGGAGAAGCAGGCTGGAGTCTGACATGGAAATTAAACAATGTACTGCTGTAGATGGGGTCAGCAAAGAAACGTTTTTTTTTAACCATCTAAAAAAATCAATATCAGTTTCAGTGTACGCTGTATCATGAGTATCTTCACAGCTTTACCTTTCTGTCAGACAGCCTGTTTCAACGGGGAAGCAGTTAACGGCTTGAGTTCTTTATCTGTGCTCTCATCAAAGCCACCAGACTCCATTGAGAATAACAGTAATTTTACTGCATTGAATACGAGCCCTGCTGGTCTACCACTGTTTCAATCAGTTAGTTAGTTTGTTTTATTGTGTGACTTTGGTGAATCCAAACTAACCATTTTAAGTGCCGAAGTCACACACAAACTAACTAACTGATTTCGGCAGCGGCAGACCATCAGCTCCATGTAATTAACGATCTTAAATTACTGTTTTTCTCAATAGAGTCTGGCTCTGAAAAGAACAAAAGAGCAGCTACATTTTCCAGTTGGAATTCAGTGAAAATACTCTCAATCTAGCATACATTTAAAATGATATTGATGTTTTTAGATGGGAGTTTTTTCAGGTGTCTAAAATATGTTGTGTTGCTGACCCTGCCATAGCAGTAGGTTGCTTCACATCCAAATTGGGGGTGTGCCAACTGACATCTACTGTATGTAATTTACTGACTATGGATAAGTTTCCCATACAACCCCACTTCAAAAAACTGAACTATCCTGTTAAGCATTATATTAGCATTATTCAGTTACTATCAATGATTTGATTGTATTCTTTTATATTTTATTGCAAGAGCACATAGCATAGATATACACTTGCTCACATATAATATCCATAAATCTGTAGCATTCTTACAGTATTCATGTATTTCATTGTGAATGAGGAAAAGGCAAATCAATGAATAAACAAAACTAGTAGGAAAAATGATGGTATGGTGGTCCAGTGGTTAGCATTGTTGGCTCACAGCAAAAGCATTTCCGGGTTGAACCCAGGGTGGTGTTAGAACCCTTTTGTGTGGAGTCTGCATGTTCTCCCCGTGTCAGCGTGGGTTTTCTCCCGGTACTCTGGCTTCCTCCCACAGTCCAAAGACATGCAGGTTAATTGATAACTCTAAATTGTCAGTAGGTGTGAATGTGAGTGTTAATGGTTGTCTGTCTCTATGTGTCAGCCCTGTGATACACGATCTGTCCAGGGTGTACCTCGCCTCTCGCCCAATGTCAGCTGGAATAGGTTCCAGCCCCCCATTGACATAAAAAACAAGAAACTACATGCAGAAGTAAAAAAAATCTGTATTTCTGTATTTTATATGACTGTATTTTGGTGAAAAGAGGTGTACAGAGGTATAACCCAAATTACAGCTACCCATACTTGTGAGATTAGATGTAATGAGCCTAAAGGTGCCTGATTACATGGTGCATTTGTACAGCATCCAAGCCTCAACTTCCTGTAATTCAGAGGTCCCAGTGATGACTTAAGAAAAGTTTAAATGTTATTTATCACTCACATTCAAATCTTAGCGTTCTTTGATCTTTCCTTCAGGAGTCTCTATGTATCTAGATTTTACATAGGGGCATAAAAGTATGTATGTTGATAATTGGCCGCTCAATAAAGTAGTTGAGTGACTGAATCAGTGGTGGGTTGAGGGCACTTTGCTGTGCGACACAGTGTATATTTTGCTACTACCAAATGGGGTGATGAAAAACTACTGCCCAATGATCTTCATTTAACAGAATGATGTGTTATACACTGTTACTGTTGATGACTATATTAACCTTTAAAGATTCTGCCTTAGTCCATATTTTTCTTATAGTGTAACACTTCAGTGACCAAATTATAGGTACGCTTGACAGAAAATGTAATTTATGTTATGTGTTTATGTAAAAAACAAATATCAGACTTTTCTTGTTTTACTCTTAAGTAATGATATTGGTGCCTGAAAAATTTAGTACCGATCAGGCTTTAACTTACACCATGCCACGGCACTATAGTGCAGGTGAGGTGTATGTTAGGGCATATAAACGCAGAGCACTTGTAGCCGTATCTCCCTTTGCATCTGTCCTAGGCGGTGTGTATACATCCCCAGGCTTGTCTTACATAAATATAAATATGGGACGGAGCCATGTTTAAACATGTTGTCTGCTTGCTTAAGGCCTCGGTATAAGTCGACCTGCACTTTTACCTGATTGTTCCCACTCTCTTATCTAGGAACCATCCAGAATGCACAGTGAGGTAGAATTAAGTCATCAATGTAGCGTGTGTTTGAATAATACAGAATGATATGAACCTTCATCAGCAGTCAGGGCTCCTCTCTGCAACTTTTTTTTTCCCCCTGTAGTGCAGCTAACCTGACTTACCTGCAGTCTGAGGCTCAGAGCTGCCACCTGCTGTTTATATCAGGAACAGGTGACTCCTTCAGAGGCTTGTCACTGCAGACCTGAGAGATGTGGGCTCAGATTACTGTTAAAGCCAGGCACAGCCCACAACAGGCCCAGGGCCTCCCTCTGCATTCACATCTCTAATTTCATGACCATACATTGTGGAGAAGATGGATTTGTTGTTCAATCAATAAATATTTTCAAGATTGTTGTGAGTTGAATTGTGTATGTAGCTGTTGTTTGATAATTTGCCAGAAGAGTCAGGTACCACATGGAGTGCATTAGAAATATAAAGTCAACTTTTAAAAGTGGATAATGAGACTTGTGGGAGTAACAATTGCTTCATAGGAGGCTGCAGGTTTTCTCTTTTGAACATGAGTCAAGTTTTTGAGACGCTGCCTCTGGAGGAAATGATGTCATGTCTGTCGGCTGCAGACTTCACTAAACCAAAGAGGCACATTGCACACACTTTGTTTTTTCTACAGAATATGGGCCTTATTTCATTCCACTTTAAATGAATTGAACAGCATATAGAGAGTATATATTGTTTTTGTGTTGGAGGGCACAGTATAAAGATGTGCTCTGCAGTTGTTTTTCTCTCCACTATGATTTTTTTAGGTGATTTGTTTGGATTAATCATTTCCCGTAAGAGCTGCTGTGGAACACTAAAACCTGAGATTAAAGTTTTATTAGCATTTGAAATGTATCATGATTTCTTAGGCCGTTATAATACCCTGCAGTGTTATCAAAACAGGAACATAACTCAGATCTGCTCCCCCCGAAGCAGCTGCTCCAAGGACGAATTCATGAATTTCTTGCAGCCTGGTTCTTCAATGCCGTATAGAAAGAATGTACTCTTTGAGTTTGCATTAAGTTTTTCTTAAAAGCACCAGGGTCAATGCATTAACCCCACAACCTTACCTTTTGTGTAGTGCATACTGGGATAAACCTCAGCTCTATCATTCCAGATGAAAAAATAAAGAGGGATGGGTGATTGTTTATTTATGTTTACCTGGTTTAATGGATCAAGAACATTTTCAGTTATTTCTTGACCCCAGCTTAGTATGAACACACTGCCTTGTCTGCAGTCTATCATAATAAAGACCAGGTGTGTTTGGCAATCCTTTAGTAGACAAACAAAGGTTTGGAAAACCACAGTCCACCTGCTGCTTTTGTTTTCAATTTAACTGACACAAACTTGGTAAAGTGTCCTCTACCTCTGTGTGTTCCAGGAGATGATAAAAGCTGCACGGCAGACGGCCAGGTGTACACCAACAGGGACATCTGGAAGCCAGAGCCATGCCGGATCTGTGTTTGTGACAACGGTCAGGTCCTCTGTGACGAAATCCAGTGCGATGAGCTGAGTAACTGTGAGAAGATGCACATCCCTGATGGCGAGTGCTGCCCAGTTTGTCAGAGCGATACGTCGACCGGTGGCGGGCAGGGCACCTTTGGTGGTGAGTGAGCAGCTGCTGCCTGTGGTTAGTTATTAGGTTGAGAGGTGAAAAACGTGTCAGTGCTTGAATATTTTTAATGTGTCTACTTTATATTGAGTGTAGAGGACACAATCACACACACACACAGGTTTGACACTGATAAAATATACCATAGAGCCCCAGTTAAGGACAATAAAAAGAAAAAAGAAATAATATTCACATCTGGAATCAATAGTACTGACGATATTATCACCATGAAATATGTTTCAGTCACTATGTCAGCATTGATCTGTCAGAAACAAAATAAAAGCCTGCCATTATCAAGCTGTTGGACATGAATAGACCTGTGTGAAGAGTGAGTGATATGTGTTACTGGTGATAATGTTAATTGACTATGTTGCCTTTGTTCACCTTTACAAACCTGCATAATGATGACAAATGAATCTGTTAAGAACAGCATCACTGCCCACTCATCATTCTGCGCTTTCACATGGATGATTTTTGGACTTATGTCTGACATATTCACAATGCAATGGAGCTAGGATGAACAAATAATGGGATCTTTTTTCTCATTGTAGGTGGAGGCAGGATCTATAAGGTGAGCCACAGTTTTGTGATACTTGCTGCTACTACTTCATCATGTGTTTGCTGATGTTATCACCGACACGGAGTGTGTTAATAAAAGGTTTTGTCTTTTATCTGTTTATTCAGGGTCAGAAGGGAGAACCAGGGGATGTCCCAATTGTGAGTGTTTGCTGAGTATATATACCTTTAAACAGGCTTACATTATCAGTCACAGAGGCACTGTCTGAATTCAGGTGATAACTAGTGTGTTTGATGACATCCCTGCAGGTCACTGGTATTAGAGGCCGCCCTGGACCCATGGTGAGCATCTTGGTTATTTATTTCACCTTTTACCTCCTCCTAAAAAGAAATTCTTCCTCTGCAAATTACATGTTTTGTGTGAGACTGTTCAGCAACCTGGTCTGACACTAGATGGCATGAGAGGACAGCTACCTTCTGCATAACATCACCTTACAAGGACTGTTGCACAGCAGGGAATAGTCCTCTAGTCATCTGAGTCACTGTGACATTTGAAGCACCGCTGTGACAGGTCTTGTTGTGATCAGAGTTTTATTGGTTCTATTTGTTTATCACAACAGGGACCTCCCGGCTCTCCAGGAGAAAGAGGAGCTCGTGGAAACAAAGGAAGGCCTGTAAGTCATAAGTACAAGTCTCCACAAAAAAAAAAAAAAAAAAAAAAAAAAAAAGCAGAACTTTAACATGAAATTAAGACAAAGAGTAGGATGATGAAATAGTGATTTTAACTTCTCACCTCTTTTAACTTAATATTATTAGAAATATCATAGATTAAAGCAGACATCATACAGATTTAATTTTTATTTTGGCTGGTTTTAGAGGATATTTGGTGGTACACAACAGGATAAACCATAGCAGTATTTAATGGGCTAAATTATACATTAATAATGGGTGACATTTAGGGTCCAAAGTTTTATTAACTTAAATATACATTACAGTATTAGTCTTGTGTCTAAGTCTCCATGTGTACGTTTCTGTGTATCTACATTTGGCATCAATATTATGGGATGGAGTCTCTAAGCCTTGTAGCATCATTATTCAGACTAATGCATGGATATTTGTTTTTATATCTAAATTAAATACACATATTAGATTGTTTTCAATATATCATCATGTCTGCATGACGCATTTGAAGCTCGCTGTATGTTCTTTAAAATAGAATTCACATGACTCTATTCTTGCTGGGGTCATGACACCAAAGTCGTCAAAATAAAATGAAAACACTGCAGTATATATACATATATTTTGGTTCAAGGGCAAGGGACTAACAGTCAAAATATAGTGTAATGTGCCAAGTTGATGTATAACGTGCTTTGCAAGCAAAAGCGAAGCAGGTTGATAAATGAATGTGCCGCTCTTGGTGGAGTTACAGTGCAGTCGAGGGCAGCAGCATTGTGAGGGTGATTTATCAGTACATAGCCAATACTGTACATGTTTTACAACTCATGGTTCATAAACAAACACAATTAAGCTGCATCATTTGTATCAGAGTGGAATGATGTACATCTCGGCTGATGCAAAAGTATCCTAGCTACTTCTGATTATGTTTCAGTTTTAAGTTCATAAAACAAACAGTAAAACCAAAGTGTTTTCACAGCCACACAATAATAAATCAGTGTCAGACTGAGCATAGTCATAAAATGTTTTTCAAACGAGTGAATCAGCACCTCTGTCTCTCCATTTACTCTCTAGGGACTGCGGGGCGCTGCAGGTTATGATGGAGAGCCTGGTGTACCAGGTCAGCCCGGTGAGCCAGGACCTCCAGGACATCCATCACACCCAGGAGTGAGTTGTGCACTTTGGGCTCTCACATGCCGCAAACACACATATGTACACCTACATGCATGTGCTGACATGCACGGTAAGAGCAAACACACAGGACAGATTACCCTAAACGACAAGTTGTTGATCTGAGTTATTGCTCAAACAGCTTAAAAACACATGTCTTGATTTGAAACCTACTTGTGACTTGCAAAATAGTGACTTGGTCGCTCCTCTGCACCACTGTGCATCTTGGGGATTTAAGCAGAAATCTCTTTTTAGGGTGTGGACAGAGGGCAGACTGTACACATGGGGCCACATTCATGTGCAAGTAGACCAATAATAACCTGGTACCTTGAAAAACTGACTCACCGTCATATACTCGAACTCACTTCATGTACATAACCTGATGCTGTTTTAATCAACTTCCCATAATTCTACCTGTCCTTCATGTGTTTTGTTGTAAATCATTTGTATCCAGATTTGCTTTTTGCCATACTGATACATGGGAAATATATACTGACTTAATACTGTTAACCTAAACCTGAGTGTGTGTGTTTCACTTGCAGGGTCTGGGAGCCCAGATGGCTGGAGCGATGGACGGAAAACAAGGACCTCAAGCCATGTTATCTGGCTCAAGGGTAAGAATGTTCTTAAAAACATCAGTCAAAAGCGTGCGCTATTTAACTTTAAAAATGAGGTTTGATTCTGAATTGGAAAAAGATTTTTCTCTGCTTGTAGCTGTGGCAGAGAACAGTGGCATGTAAGATATAAGGACAACCCACAGGAACAGTGTTGTAAATTACTGAAATGGTTTCTCTGTGAAACCATATTGTAATTAGGGGCAATATAAATAAAGCTAACTTGATTTGACTAGTTTTTCAGTTGTCAAATCCAACTTGTAAGCTTAACATGAGCAAACCACTGCTGTCTATGTGAGGTTTGATATTTAAATTCAAATCAGTTCAGAGTTTCTCTCACCACATTTCTTCTTTCACCTAATATGGTGGCTTTCCAGGGTATTTGAGGAATGTAGTATTACTCTTCAACAATGTAAAGGAACTTAAAGATACTTTTTAAAATATTAGTCAAAATTGGTGAAGCAGATGCAGAGATAAAGAGACAAATATATAAATTTCCCATAATTCAACTTAATGTATATTTTCGTAATTTTTTCACTGTCTAGTTAACACCCCATTCAGTAGGGACGTGACAGCTGCCCCCAGTTTGTAACACAGACTTTCAAATGTTACAGTTTATAACACTCATTTTTTAAAAGCTTAAACTTTCTTGCTCCAGCTCAGAAAGAACATAAACCATCTTGTTTTGTTTTATAGCTTGTCAGCCACTGACTTCAGATTAGAATATATTTACTGTTGTTTTAATTAGAAAGTACATCATACATTTAGCAAGTGAACACAGCACATTGGCAGAGTTGAAATTGATCCATGCTTCTAAATTCATTACCATGAAGCGGAGTAACATATGTATATATATATATATATATATATATATATATATTTATTTATTTATTTATTTATTTATTTATTTTTTAAAGATATTTTTGCATTTTCAGCCTTTAATGGATAGGACAGACAAGTGTGAAGGGGGGAGAGAGAGAGGGGGGATGACATGCAGCAAGGGGCCACAGGCTAGAGTCGAACCCGGGCCGCTGCAGCAACAGCTTTATACATGGGGCCTCTGCTCTACCAATAAGCCAACGACGCTCCTTAATATTTGTTTTTTAAGATTTTACAAGACCTCATCTAATGAAGATAAAGTTTTTGACCTTGTTAACATGTCCACATGATGTTTCTTATATGCTAAAAGATATATAGATATCATGAGTGAAATAAGCAGTCATGCCATTTGCCTCGGAACTGCAGTGTACCAATGACAGCCTCAGGAATGTGGATTCAGATTTTCAGGGTTTGTTACATCACAAACCTAAGGAACCAATCCCATAACGCTGAGGCAAAACGAGGGGTATCAGAGGAGAAACCAGGTTTAGCTACGTATTGGTATCTTGCAAGTTAAGTTTTACTTTCACTTCAACTTTTCACCAAACAGAGATCCTGCTATGGAGCTGCTTTAAAGTCCCCTCATTCTGCATCCTTTGCATTTTTACACAGAACCAAAGAACAGCGGCATCACGCTGCTCCGGTGTGTCATTTTGGCCAGCATACCGGCACTGCAGAATCAAAAAAAGGGGTGATGGGCATGACATTTAACACAACAGCCTCAACCTGTAGCATGATATATAATGTATGCATCAGCAGCATTTTATTAACAATAAAAATGGCATTAACATGGAAATAACAATCATTTACTGCCCCTGTTATAAAGCAGTTGATCTCATCATCTGCTCAGAGGGTAAGGAGCTCCTGGACCTCATTGTTGGCCTAATTTGTGGACATTTTCGGCAGCTGTTCTTCTTCTCTGAGTTAGCTGCTCAGTGCTACCAGCTACTTTTTAAATCTCCCAGTGATGGGTCATACACATAACACATTGTCAAAACATCACACCCATGATCCTGTCTTGCAGGCTGAATAATGTTGTGATACTGCAGGCAAGCTGAAGGGCCTGGAGAGGAACTTTAAACAAAAAGTGGGACATAAAAATTCTTTCTGGTATCTTTCATGTTTTATAGTTAATGAACTACATTTAACTTTTACAATAGACACATAGCCTATGCTTGTATTGTAGTCAAACTAATCAGGTAGGGAATGAACCATTAACTATAGGACTACTGTTTACGCTGTGGTGGCCATTTGCACATGGGTTCATAGAGTTTCTCCATTAAAAAATGAATTCATACTTCCACTGTATGTGTCAGAGACTATCAATCAATTTAGTAGGGAAATACTGAGTTATTTCTGGCCATTTTCAGTGGATTCGGCTGAATTCTGTTCATCACATCATTTTGTATCATTTTTGTTTTAGGGAGAAGCTGGAGCAAGAGGACCTCCTGGGCCAAGTGGCTCACCTGTAAGTCAACATCTTCAACAAGTCTTTAATGTCACTGTGCAGTAAAGATTGAGAATACTTCAGAGGCACTCTATGATTTTGCTTTGCTCCCTGTTTATCTGTTAAATGTTTTGTCATATCTCTTCCTCTTCAAAGGGCCAAGCTGGACCCCAAGGACCTCCTGGAGATGTTGGTGATCCAGGGCATATGGTATAACATCCTTCCTCTGTACAATTTGTGTGTATGGTCAGATCATAGATAAACACGAGAGAGCAGCAACATCACATCTACTGTATATACACACCTGGGTTTGCCTGAATACATTTAAATTCTGCTGTGATGAATTTCAGAGGGATGGGTTTTTGCTGGATGTTTACAGTATGTTTGTATTTTTCAGGGTCCATCTGGGCAAAGGGGACCTGAGGGCCCTTCAGGGAAACCGGGTGAAGATGTAAGTCAGCTTTGGGACAAAATCATATTTAGTCTTAAAGCAGCACACTGGTTTTATGCCTTCATTAAAGTGATCAAAGCCATAACTCGAATACAAACTCTCACATTTCTGTCACACACCTTAATTAATGTGTATTCAGCTACAGTAAGACTGTAATCAGTAGGAAAGTTAGAAAGAGGTTGAGTAATCTGTAATTATAAGTGTGTCATCCCTACAGTTAGACAGGCCTGGTTGCATTCATGCAGTATTATTGTGAGGAGGAAGATCATGGAAATGCTAGATGATTACAAGCAGACAGATAGTATACCAACAAACTAACTGAAATGTCAAAGTATCATCATTGGTGACCTACAAACATTTTGTTTTACATGTCAAAATAATAGATGGTTGAGTCACCCCTTAATCCAAATACATTTTTTTAGCATTTCATTTGTTTTCCTTTCATGGGATAGTAAGACAAAATAAAGGACCACTATGTCAGTGACAAAAAGAAATCTGATGTGTTTGGTGGCTTTAATTTAACTTTCAAAGCAAAACTTTCTGCCACCAAATGAGTTAGTAATGTGTAAATGTCATGTCCTCACACAGGGAGAACCAGGCAAACCAGGAAATTCTGGAGAAGTTGGATTCCCTGGATCAGCGGTACGCTTTTCGACCTCTATACCTCTATCACTTAACTGCACACACTTTATTTTCTGTTTGTCATTCAGAGTTCAAAGGATAAAACCCAGTGACGTGTTGGTAGTGCTCTTAACAATACTGTTCAATGTCAAATATTTCAGGGAGCCAGAGGATTTCCAGGTACACCTGGGCCACCTGGACTGAAGGGTCACAGGGTGAGTAGAAATTCTATGTAGCATTTATGGAAGTGTTACTGAGGATATGATGCTGCTCTTTTCTTTTTCTACATGTTTGCTAAAGAATGTATGTCAGTGCACTCATTAACTGTTTTTGTTCTGTTTTTGTTAACAGGGTCACGCTGGAATCATTGGCCAAAAAGGTGAAACTGGAGCCGTTGGATCCAAGGTAAAAAACTATTGTCAGTCCGTCAGTTTTTTCGATTGGTTGAAAAGGGAAACATATTTGAATTAATTTCTATAATAATTCCTTGCCTTGCTCAAAGGCCTGTAAAACATTGTGCCATGTATCTTGTAACTCACCGACTATCAGTCTAACAGCGATTTTGGGTTCCAGTGTAGCAAGCAGATATCCAGATAAAGAACAACCGAGCCAAAACTTCCTCTTTCTTGCACCGACTATTGTTGACAGTCTAATTAGTAACTTGAGAAGCGTTATACACAGAGTCATGGCGCCCTGTCAGTTCATATCTGCATATGAATGTAGATACATTTTTTGAAAAAGGCAAATAAAAAACTAAATTATCGCCAGACAATAGCGAGTAGTTGTAGTAGTAGTAGGTTCTGAGATTGCATTTCAGCCAGTGCGTTCTGCCTTGTTTGCTCTCCGCATAAAACCAAAGCCTGCTCAAACGTGATTGATCAATACTAATCAGACTACAAACAGAAAATACAGAGAGAATTCTTCCGATACCAAAATATATCTGTTTATAGAAATGATGTTGTTACTAAACAAGTACTTTTTCTGTGGTTTTATAGGGTGCTACAGGGCCTTCAGGTCCCATGGGAGCACCTGGACCCATGGTAAGTTATATTCTAATGCTTTCTTTATTAAGGTCTCCATAAAGCAAATGGATGCTTACACTGACAGTATCTGACGCTCTCGAGTTTCCTGGAACAGCCCACGCAGCTTATACAGTTAATTATATGTACGAGTACGTGGACTGCAGTACACACACACGCACACACACACACACACACACAGACACTACTCTGAATTTGCTGCCTGCTCTTATCTTGAATGAGGCTATATCCAGTATACCATAATAACCCTCTGAACTTCCTAACTCTAAACTTTTTCATTGAATGGAGGACAGGTGTAATTTATCACTGTCTGTGTGTAACAGGGTCCTGCTGGGATGCCAGGGGAGAGAGGACGCTCTGGACCTGGTGGTATAGCAGTAAGGATCATATCACTGTGCATCCGAAACATCTGCTACCACGATCATACATTTTTCTCTCTCATTAATGGGTGGTTGTATCGTACTGTTTTGTTTATTAATTGCTCCTTCAGTGGCAGCTGTCTGCAAACTGGGGCACCTACAAAGAAAGTGCCCAACATCAGGGTTTAACTGATTCACAAGACTGAGTGATACAATTTTGTCTTTTAGGGTAAACGTGGTTCACCTGGTAACATCGGAAAGCCTGGTCCAATGGTAAGCCAGCATTCAGTGTTTACTGTACACTCCATCTTACATAGTTAAGCATGGATACTCAGATTTCATTCACTATGTTTGTACATTTGTTTAATGGATGCACAATTCCAGCTTCTTTTACTCAAGTGTAATTGTCATTGTTGTTGGTTTGACAGGGTCCCTTGGGTCTCAGCGGTCCACCTGGATATCCAGGAACCCCAGGAATGAAGGTAAGAACTGTAAAACACTCTTCATTTGACTATATACTCACGCTAATGGGCACTCACCCTAAACTGTCTATTTTATTACTACTCTTCTATGATATTACTTCTTAACATTGCCTGTTGCCTTCCAAAGGGACAACCCGGTCCAACAGGAGTCCGGGGTCCAGAGGGTCCACAGGGACAGAGAGGAGAGACTGGTCATCAGGGCAGAGCTGGACCACTTGGCCTACCGGTGAATTCCTTACTTTGCTTACACATGACATACAACACATCATGAAGAAATGAAGTTACAACTATACTTGGTATGTCAACATACTGCTCAGTGCACTGCTTTGTTGATCAAATTGGACACGTGGTGTGTTCACAGGGACCCATGGGTACAGATGGTGGCCCAGGTACCAAAGGACCATTGGTACGTACACAGTTATTTATTTTAAACAGCTTATCCGCTATTTATGATAAGGATACACAAAGGTAACATTCACTATGGCTGACTCTTCACAGGGTAATCTTGGTCCACAAGGTCCAGGCGGCCATGCTGGACCCCCTGGCCCACCAGGACCTCAGGGAAGCACTGGTCAGCCTGGTATCAAAGGACAACTGGTAAACTGGATTTACATTTTAAAGATTCTTACTGGAATTTTTTAAAATATTGAATAGACACTGACATTGCTTAACGTGCATGAGACTCAAACTTTTGCCTTTTTGTGTTACAGGGAGATGTTGGTGTACCAGGATTTAAAGGAGAGGCTGGACCCAAAGGAGAACCTGTAAGCTTCTACTACATTTATAGAAATAACTAGGTTTTAATGCTGCTCTGTATGAAATTTGGATTTCAGTGAATTATGCATTCATGCAAAACCAAATTTATGTCTTGTTTTTTACTGGACATTTTTACATATGTAATTTAAGTAAGAAAATAGGTAGAACTTGGCTTCATAGAATTTTCTGGTTTGTGCAACAACTTTCTAGGGTCCGCCAGGCTCCCAGGGAGTAATCGGACCTCAGGGTGAAGAAGGAAAGCGAGGACCACGTGGAGACTCTGGCTCTGTTGGCCCTCCCGGTCCCGTCGGAGAGAGAGTGAGTCACATTATGTCTCCTACTGTAACTTTGATCAGTCAGAGAGCTGAAGGACAGGGGTCATCTTTAGTAAATGAGAGAAAGAAAAGTAATCACTCCTTGGGGAAAATTAGGGGTTCAATTAATCGTTTCTGGTAAATTAGTATGTGAAATTGGAAATGCTGCAATGTACGCAGGGAATATTTTGACTCATTGAGAACAGCAAAATAGTTAGAATGGTTGCCTTGCAGCAAGAACATTTAAATCCCAGGCAGCTGTGGCCTTTCTGCATGATGTCTGCATGCTCTTCCCATGACTGTGTGGGGTCCTCCTTATGCTCTGGTTTCCTGCCATAGTCTGAAAGTTAGGTAGACTGGAAAATCTAAATCGCCCATATAGTGATGACTGCTCCCCAGTGACCCTGCACAAAATGAAGCCAGTAAAGAAGAAGGATAAACAGTAAAACCCCATTTTGTTTGATAGCGCTGATTTTCTAGAAACACATAGATGTAACCTTTTCTGTTTTGGGAATTTCATAAGGAGCATCCAGGCCCCAGAAAAGCAGCTTAGCCTTGCCTTTAAGTTTTCCCAGTGGCCACTCATGATATGGTAGTTGTAGGCCCAAAAAGCATTCCTCATAGACCCCTGGACACCTCACGCACACACGGTCACTTATGACCCTTTCTATTATGAATTTTTGAGCCTTGGAGGTTTTATATTTATAAAACGTTACCCAAGCAAAGAAAAACAATTTGTAAAGTCTATGAGCCAAACTGGAACTAGTGGGTGGAGCCAGTTGGAGAAACATGACTGCGCATATTCAGAGGGCTGCATAACATAGAAGTAAATCTGGAAGCTAGAGACTTTTTTTGGCAGGTGAGCAACTCAGTTGGAATGAATAGGAACCATCTTGGATCTAATATGTAGTTATTATTATACTGTACATCTATGGGAACATTCCTACAGAGAGTGTTTATTTCATTCACCTGGTTATACTCTATTATTACCTATCTTTTGTGTAAGAATAAAAGTATGAATATGATGTAGAATCTGACTCATGATGTGTTTTTCAGGGAGCTCCTGGTAACAGAGGATTCCCTGGTGCTGATGGGTTGCCAGGACCAAAGGTACATCATTGTCTACTAAATGATATAATAAAGATTCAAATATATGGGGCAAGATATGTATATAGTACCACAGAAGCTGATATTAGCAACTTATTGCCAGATGTTACCAGAGTTTGTACTGTGGGTGTTTTGTTTGGCTCTTACATGTTTTAATCAGCAAACTGAACAAGTTATCATCATTTTTTCTGTCTGAAGGGTGCTCAAGGAGATCGTGGATCATCTGGCCCACCAGGGCCAAAGGCTACTGTAGGAGACCCTGGGCGTCCAGGAGAACCTGGTTTACCAGGTGCAAGGGTAACACTGAAGAGTTTGCTATTCTGGTTTTGAGCAACTATATCATTTCATTCACTATGTTTGTTTGTATCCCACATTTCCATTGTTCATATTTTATTTGATCTCTTCATCAAAGGGTCTTACTGGTACCCCTGGAGTCCAGGGAGCAGAGGGCAAGCCAGGACCATTGGTAGGTTACAGTGGTCAAACATATTCACAATTAAACATCTGAGTTAGGTTCCAGCTTATGATAAATTATATGAAATGACTGACTCAAAGTGTTTTTTCTTTGTTTAGGGTGCACCAGGTGAAGATGGTCGTCCAGGCCCTGCAGGGTCCATTGGAAACAGAGGGCCCGCAGGAATCATGGGAGGGCCAGGCCCCAAGGGCTTCAGTGTAAGGCTGCAGAGTCCCTAAAACATTGCATTAATAGTCAGCCATGTCAGTCTGTTTATCTACTGTTGTGTTTCTCATGCAAAACATGTTTTCTTTTAACACTCAAAGGGTGACCCAGGAAAGACAGGTGAACAAGGATCTGCAGGAGTGCCAGGTCAAAGAGTGAGTACTGCGTATGAATAAACAATTGTGCGGTACACTTTATCAGCAATAAATGGGCAAGCATAGAAACTTATCAGATGCTAATCAGATCACACTTATGCAAGTGATTCATAGATCCATCAAAAGTAAACATAGCAAGAACACAGAACATATAAGCATAATAAAACACTGCATGGGTCAACAGCATGTTCTATGTGTTCTGTCGGCTTCTATATAGTGTGCTTGCTACATTCTACAATGATCCACTTTACCATAGTATATTTTGTCATTATTAGATTTTAGTTATCTAAAAATCTCACACAGCCTCAGAACACCTTTACACTCAAGATGTGCTATTGGCAGGTTGTTAATTGTCTCTTTGTCTTCAGGGTCCCCCTGGAAAAGATGGAGAAGTTGGCCCTGCTGGTCCCCCTGGCCCCTCTGTAAGTGTCTGATTTCTCTTTTGTTGAGTTCATTTTATTGTAGTTTTACTGCTATCACGAATGACTGAGACATTACTATATCCTCCCAAAGGGAGTCGCGGGAGACAGAGGAGAGCAGGGACCCCCAGGTGTAAATGGATTCCAGGTGTGTAATTGTTTTTGGTTGGTAGTAAAACAGACAACACAAAAATGCTGACTTCGAGACAATAGATGCCAGACACATGGCAGTATTAAAAATGATCAGGCTTCAGTCTGTGCTGAGGAAGTGCTCCGATGTTCGTGTTTGACTGTCTTGTGCTCATAGGGTTTGCCTGGAAATCAAGGCCCTCCTGGAGAAGCTGGAAAACCTGGTGACCAAGTGAGTGTGACAAGCTAAATGTTTTGGGCTAAATGCCTGAAGCATCCCTTTCCATGTCCTATCTTTAATATCGCTTTCTGTCCTAACAAAACTCAATCATTTGATAGAATAGAAACTTGAGAGTGATCAGGATTCAGTTTAGACTCAACATTAATAATGGCACTGTTTGTTTCTTTTAGGGTATTCCTGGAGAGCTTGGTTCTGTAGGCCAAATTGGACCAAGGGTAGGTGAATTTCATTACGCTAAAATATTCAGGCGGGTGTTAAAGTTGAATACCTGAGACTGAAGCTGATGCTCTTTCTTCCCCAGGGAGAGCGTGGTATTCCAGGGGAGAGAGGAGAGCTGGGTTCAACCGGTCTGCAGGGACCTAAGGGTATCCCTGGTGCACCTGGTCCAGATGGGCCAAAGGTATTCTGCAGAGGCCTCAACTGCATGTACAACAAAACATTATTTTTGACCATGTGATAGTTCAGTGCAGAAACATTTAAATCATTGTCAGACAAATGAAGCAAATAAGGATATATATTTTAATGTATGTATATTTAAACTGTAAAGAGATATTAGCTAATTAAATGGCCCGATGTATGTGGATCTATTACTGTGAGGGGTTAAACTAAAAGGAGAGCAAGTCTCTAGTATTTGATACCTGTTATGGCAACAGCCTGGAGTGCAGAGCACTGAGTAAGAGGGAAAATACACTGTATATCAGATAGCTAGAACTGACAGCAAGATCGTCCTCATGCCAGTGTTTTATCAGCACACACAGAGACATACACTTCTGCACAGAAGGACCAATAAACAATTTTAAAGTTTACAATGGAAAACAGGAATGGCAGCGAGTATGTTACGTTGCACTGTTGATACATGTTTAATGCTGGTAAGCTGTAAGCCTGCTAACCTCAGTGTTTGGCACTAAAGGGCAGTCCTGGTCCCCCCGGTGCCCTTGGTGACGTGGGTCCTCCAGGTCTTCAGGGAATGCCAGGAGAGAGGGGCATCTCTGGCCCTCCTGGGCCTAAAGGTGACAGAGTAAGTTCTTCATTATCTTCATTCTTATGCTACCAGTTCTTTCATATGATGTCTGTTTCATAGTACATATAAATATATGTTGACAGCAAAATGGCTTTACTTATGTGGTTGGAAAAATCAGTTACAGTGGAAATGTGCTGTAGTGCTCTTTGTGAGATGCGGTAGCAGTATGTTCTTAAGTTACAATCAATGAATCTGAGTTGTCTGTCAAGTCAATGTCTGAGTTCAGTGAATGTCACTACAGAACCCATTGACAACTTGAGTGCTGATGTCTGCCAACAACAGTAAATAAAGGAGCCTTACCCCTTTTTTTCTTTTGTGTAGGGAGCAATTGGTGAGAAAGGATCAGAAGGTACACCTGGAAACGATGGTGCAAGAGTGAGTAAATTATCTTCCACTCAGCCAAGGAAGGAAGTTATATTTACACTTGTGAGACGACAAAGAAAAAAAGACACCAATCATGTATTAGTGTATATTTTAGACTTGTCACAGCTTGTTTAAAGAGATGTGTTCATTGACTTGACTGCACAAGTTATTGTAATGAGCGGAGATATCCAAACAGATCTGTTTTCTGTCAACAGGGAGCCCCAGGCCCTGTTGGCCCGCTAGGATCTGCTGGACCCAGTGGTGAGAAGGTAGAGTCTTCCTTTTCTTTCTAGAGAGGCTGCTATTCACATCACGGGGATTCAGGGTGATGACAAGTTCTGTTTTAGGAAAGCGTCAGTTCCCAGGATGCACACTACGCTGTTAATCCTTCTGCTTTTATTTTGTTGGCTGTGTCTGACAGCATCCTCCAGTGAAGGACAGTCTTTGGCTTGCATTGCCCCCTCAAACATAAAAATATACTGGATTTATGGGGCAGCATAGGCTCAGTGAGTGGTTTTAGAAATTGTTGTCAATAAACTTGTGACATCTTTGCAGGGAGAACCTGGACCCAAAGGACCAGCTGGACCCCCAGGATCCAGAGGAATGCCGGTGAGTATACCTGACCAGTCTTTTCAAACTTAAGTCTACTTAGGCCATGTTTACAGCGGTGATACAGGATGCGTGTGCGTTCAAAATAATAATATCTCTCCTATAACAGGGAGCAAGAGGTGACCCTGGCCCAATTGGTGCTGTTGGATTTGCTGGACCTCCTGTAAGTAGATATTCATGGTCACGTTGTTTTATTTTATTTTTCCTAAAAATGATTAGCAGTTCTTCGTAATGCTCCAGGAGGTGATGTCAAAATAAAAGACAGATTCGACTAGTTTTCATGTATTCTTTTTAATGTTACCAACATTTTACAGGGTCCCGATGGGCAACCTGGAGTCAAGGGAGAGCCTGGAGAGCCAGGCCAGAAAGGAGATGCTGGATCACCAGGACCTCAAGGCTTGTCCGGTGCTCATGGACCTCCTGTGAGTTGCTCATGAAAAGACACAAGATGAAAAATACTCAGGCGAAATTAGCTTAAAAGTAGTTGTTCTATGATATTTTTATGCTGACTACTAGTCAGTGTTGTAAACATTGTCATTGTCACATTTTATTTGGTCCACTTTGAAAGTTTTACTAAATTAATTTCTACAAATCAATGTATCGTCAATGTTCTGCATGTCTTCAAAGTTCCATAGGTCAGCTTTGTAAATAGGCTGCTGATAAATGCTAACCAAGTGTTGTTTTTGTAGGGGCCTGCTGGTGTTGCTGGACTGAAAGGTGGAAGAGGAACACAGGGTGCACCAGTAAGACCATTTTATTACCATAGAAAATTTATGATAAGAGGAAATTACATGGAATAGAAAATACCTAATGAGCACAGGAAGTGTGACAATCCTAAAAGTTTAATTGATATTTTGCAGAGTTTGATGCATTTGAGTAATAAGTTAAACATTATATTTATCTCAGGTCACTTTTTCAAACAGCAAATATTGCATTCTGTCCTCATATAGCAGTATCTGAGGTTTAGGTTTAATTTTCTGCTTCCAGGGCCCCACTGGTTTCCCTGGATCTGCAGGACGAGTCGGCCCACCAGGCCCAACTGTAAGTATGGCCCTGAGTTCGTATCAAAACAAAGTTAGGGTAACATATTTGTCATATAAGTTTAAAACTGTATACATCTTTATTATCTAAAATCAGAAGGAACAGTGAAGATGACTTGCTGAATTGTTTTACCTTTGATCACTGCAATGAGACTGTTTGGGAGGAAGACCTGCAGCTGACACACTGAAAATCTTTATAGTAAACCGCTTAGTAATATGTAGATGACTATTTGAGTTGAAAGAAAGATAAAGTCACGAAGACTCTTAGATGAAGCAGGACAGCATGTTTTACAACCTACTTTGTTAAAAACACACTGAGATCTCAATGCTATACAACTGCTTATCACCACTTCGATTCCTACCAGGGTCCAGTTGGAGAACCAGGACCTCTTGGACCTCCTGGAAAAGAGGGTCCTGGCGGTCTTCGTGGAGACCATGGAGCCCCTGGAAGACAAGGAGAGCGAGGACCAGCAGGACCACCTGGCAGCCCTGGAGACAAAGGGGACTCTGGAGAAGACGGACCCACGGTAAACTGATGTCATTGTTAGGATATTACATTTTAACTGGCAGTTTCAATCAATTATTAATATGCCTGCTTCTAAATATCAGGGTCTGCTGCATCTTCTTTAATAAAAATGCAGTCGGTCATTTATAGTAACAATATTTGAAATGATCAAACCCACACATTACTCTGTAGCTGTATAAAAGTTTTAATGAAAACAAGGAGAAAGTGCTTCAGTTAAACTTATATTGCTTTTTATTGTTCCCAGCACACTTTTAATTTGTAGGTGCCTCATGACTGTGGGGTTTATTGACTCCTCTTAAAAACAAATTGGTTTGAAATAAGCTGTGAGGTTCTTGGCTTGTGTGGTGCTATTGTCAAACAGACATATTACATCAAGTTTGGATACACAGGGACCTCTGCCAGTGTTTCATCTAAATTTTCTGTGGGGTGTTATGTGCTCCAGGGTCCTGATGGTCCTCCAGGCCCAGCTGGAACTACAGGACAGAGAGGCATTGTTGGACTTCCTGGTCAGAGAGGAGAGCGCGGCATGCCAGGCCTTCCAGGACCTGCGGTCTGTATTCTGCACATGCGTGTTTTTCTTCATGCCATAGTTTAAACGTGAATCATATTAATCCTGTAACTTCTACTTTATTTAGTATGTCATATTTCAGTGCTTCATCTGGTGTGTGGAATGGTCCTTTTAGTGCGACACTGTGAGTTGCCTGTTTCTTTTTTTTAGGGTCCACCAGGAAAACAGGGATCCACAGGATCAGCTGGCGATAAAGGCCCCCCAGGTCCAGTTGGTGTTCCTGGTGCTAACGGACCTCGTGGTGATCCTGGTCCTGATGTGAGTACAACTTGTTGTGGTTCTCAAATGATGTCCGTCACAAAGTGTGTCCGTCATGTTAACAGTTGCCCTAATGTTTCCTGTCTGGTCCTCAGGGCCCTGCAGGATCTGATGGCCCCCCAGGCAAAGATGGCCTTCTTGGACTAAGAGTAAGAGACAAAGAGACTGAAAATATGCCCTGTGTGTTGTTTTACATATCGCATAGTGACTGACATGTGTTACTTTCCAGGGAGACAGAGGAGATCCTGGTCCAGAAGGTTTGATTGGTCCTCTGGGACATCCTGGCACTCCAGGTCCTGTTGGTGCACCGGGTGATGCTGGAAGGAGAGGAGAGGCTGTAAGTGTCTCCTAGAATCTGTGTGTTAGGATGTCTGTCAGTTCATCAGGAAACAAGCATGTGATAACAGATTTACACATGATTACATTCTGGGAGTGGATCTGATGTAAGCCCTGAGGGCACGTTGGAACGTGTATGAACTTCATACTAAGTGATAGGAGTGATGTGTTTGGGTATAACAAGCAAGCAAGAGTTTTTCAGTGCTGGCAGAGGGCTGTGTTCCCTGAGGGACTCCTAATGATTTGACTCATTTGCAGGGCTCAAGAGGACCCGTTGGTCCACCTGGCTCAGCTGGAAAGAGAGGATTAGTGGTGAGTGTCAAACTAAGAACATCTTGTCGTTATACAGTACATTAACATGTGCTAGATGCATTGTAGATTTTTGTAAATGATAAATTTACATGAACATGACAGCTGATATAAGCCCAGAAACAGCATGAAAATGTCCCCAGTTCAAAACAGTCTTTGTGAAATGTGTTAAATCTTTCTAATTCAGGGACCCCAAGGACCAAGAGGAGATAAGGGTGACCTGGGAGATCACGGAGAGAGAGGGCAGAAGGGACATCGAGGCTTTACTGGTTTGCAGGGTCTTCCTGGACCTCCAGTAAGTTAAAATCCTGACTCACCTCACTGTGGATTCTTCTCTGTACTCGTCACCCACCTTGTGTGCACACTTTCTCTCCACTGTTCACACTGACTTTTGCCATCTGTGTTCTAAAACACAAATGTGGTGGGGCAGTGATTAAAAGTTCAAATGCATTCAGCTAACTTTTAATGGCTTTCAGAGCTTCCAACACAAGTGCAGGCACTGGGTGATTCCACCTGAGAGTCCTCTGTTGACACTGCAGTTCAGGAGAGGCTACAAAACCTTCAACATAGTCACCCTTTCTTTTTTATAGTACTGACAGTAAAGACAGTTTAGAAGCACAAATCTCATGTCTGACTGAGGACATGACGGCAGTCACACCAGGATTGGATTTATCAAAGTGTTTTGATCCGAGGTGTCTGACCATGGAGAATGTTAAAGCAGGTGTGATGTGGATAGCAATCTAAAGCCTAATATATATGGCAGACAATTGATAGAGCAGTAAACAGACTGCCTATTGTTTTGTTTTGTCATCATAAATGACTGCAGGGGGTGAGTTTATTTATTTTTTTATTTGCTGTTTGGAGTCATTTTTCATTTTTAAAGCCCCCTTAAATTAGCCCCTGAATTTAAACCCTAAGTATTTTTGTTTAAAATAAAATATTCTGGACTAAATAACAATTAAACTCAAAGTTAAAGGAGCAGTGTGAAGGATTCAGTGGTAGCTAGTGGTGAGGATTGCAGTTTGCAACAAGCTGAAACTTTTCCATTGTGCCAAGCATGAACTCCCAGTTAGCATTCCTTCAGTCAGTACGTTTACATGCGCGCAGTAGTTGAGCTAATCAGTCAAGTCGGACTTCTCATCTTGTCTGAGTATGAATGCAGAAGAGAAAATCTAATTTCTGACCAAGTACGTCTGACTCCGCCTTGATAGTGCGTATTGAACTAGTTCCAGCTCTTGTTCAGAAACTTTTTAAAATAAATCAGTATCAGAATCAGAATCAGAAATACTTTATTGATCCCCGAGGGGAAATTATTTATGTTACAGGTGCTCCTTGCAAGAGAGGAAAGATACGTGAAAATATAAGAAATTTAAACAGTAGTATTAACAAATATATAGTTAAATAAACAGGAATTATTAACAAACATAAATGTAAATAAATATATATATATATATATATATATATATATATATATTGTATACTGAACAAGATTATTTACACAAACAGAATATATACAGTCAGGGTGAATGGGGTTATTGCACAAGTTAAATTAAATTATTGCAGTGTGTGAAGAAGTCTCAGGGCCTCTCAGAGGGAGGAGTTGTACAGTTTGATGGCCACAGGCAGGAATGATTTCCTGTGGCACTCAGTGGTACATCTTGGTGGTATGAGTCTCCCACTGAAAGTACTCTTGTGCCTGACCAGCACATGGTGGAGTGGGTGTGAGACATTGTCCAAGATAGTTCGTAGTTTAGACAGCATCCTCCTCTCTGACACCACCATCAGAGAGTCACACTCCGTTCCCACAACATCACTGGCCTTGCAAAATAAATCCACGTTTCGCGTTTTCAGACCATCCATAAACTTCAAAATGTTTAGCTCCTTTAGCTGACGGAGCATGAATGTAGTTTCCTCATCTGTCCAGAAGCGCGTCCTCTGCTTCTCGGTCGCCATGGTGTTTGTTTGTTTTTCCAGGAGTTACTGCACTGCTGCTACGTCATCTCCTTCTTCTTCCGGGTGAGAGCCCACGAAAGAAAAAGTGGTGCACGCACAGAACACAGAGTCCGACTCCAGTCAATCTAAGTGGATACATGCAGCAATAGTTCAATGTTCAATTGAATAATCTAGGTGTGTTAGTCGATAGTCCAGATAGTCCAATTTCAGTCGGATTAAGCTCTTTACATGCATTGAAATGTCCGGTTTCAGTCAGACTAAGCCAATAATTCGATTTTCTCAAGCTGCGTGTAAACATACTGAGTGTTCATTGTTCAGGAGGTTTTTACTTGGAGCTAAATTATCCTCAGAGGTCTCAGACCTGGGGTGTTTACAAGTGGCAAAACACTGAATAAAGCAGTTTCACGTTACAAATCAGTGTTTCTCCTATGCTGCTCGGCTTGTCAGACCAGCGTCTGCTAATATGTGCTTACCTTTTTCTCTATTAACTTAAGACTCAGATGTTCAGCAGGTTTTTACCAGTAGCCGAATTATTGGCAGAGGTCTCTTCCACTCCAGAACAAATGGACCCAGTGATTTAAACCAGTAAAAACACTAAGTAAAGCAGTTTCACATTAAAAATCGGTGTTATTCCGATACTGTACGGTTCATTGTGGAGGGCGTGCTACAGTAGCCGATGCAAGAATGTGAATGGCCCCACCAGCACTTAAAATCCTTATTGGTGCAGAATCTGACTTAGAAAACTGGTCATAATATTGTTGATTGCCTGAAGAGTTTTAAACACACTTTTTTGAAGCATACATTTTCTGCAAACTACAACATGGGTGTTCACCTGTTTCCAAAACTGAACCTTTTGTTTCTCAAATGCATCAGAATGTACAAAAACTATATTATACACTGTATGATCTAGAATAGTAATATAAGCAGAAAACAGATTTTGTTGTATTTAGATTCAGAGTACTCTCCTTTTGTATGGTGCTGTTACAAACTTGGGACTTCTCCTGCTTGAGTATCATCCAACGGGTCATAGTCATCATGTGCAGGTCCACCTGTGCATTGTGTGATATCTAGGTAAACTTTTAAATCTAATGTGTGTAAATTCTATGCATGAAGAGACTAATGAATATTGACCTCTTTCCTTTAGGGTACAACAGGTGAGCAGGGAGCTCCAGGAATTGTTGGACCAAGTGGACCGAGGGTAAATGCTACACTTCCATCTGCTTTTTCCTTTGTCATACTGCTTTTTCTGTGATAATATAACAAGTTTGACATGGAGCAAACAGAATATATATTTTAGTTTTATTCCAGCTCTCATATTTGAATCAAACTCCTTATTTTAAGACTAAAGACTAACAGTGTTTTATATGAATATGATTCAGGGGCCTCCTGGACCTATTGGGCCTCCTGGAAAGGAAGGATACATTGGACAGCCTGGGCCGATGGGACCTCCTGGAACTCGTGGAATCAGTGGAGAAATTGGACCAGAGGTATTTACTCATTATACAGAGTTGAGTTGTAAGTTAGTTGAACTTGTAAAGAGATTACAGCAAATGTAGTTTATAAGCAGCCAGTTGTAGAGTCAGCTGTTAGGAAGGATCAGACTGTCATTAAAGTGTTGAACATCTTTTCAACAGATGTTCAGTAGGTAGGGAATAATAAGAGGCTTATTATTGTGTGTACGGAGTTCTGAGCAGTAAATAAAGACTATATATATGATTCTAAATAAAACATTCTACTATTCCTAAATCCACAGGGCCCTCCAGGAGAACCTGGACCCCCAGGCCCTCCTGGTCCCCCAGGACCTCCCATGGCTGCTGTGGATGACCTCTTTGACGGCCCTCTGGATTATGACTCCGGCCCCCCTCCTCCTCCTGAGTTCAGTGAGGATGAGGCTCTGCCCAACAGCAACTCCTCCACCATAGTGCCTGTGGATCCCGGCGTTCAGGCCACCCTGAAGGCCCTCAGCAGCCAGATCGATAGCATGAAGAGCCCCGACGGTAGCAGGAAGCATCCTGCCAGGACCTGCGATGACCTTAAGAGATGCTACCCAATGAAGAAGAGTGGTGAGTGTCAGTGAAAAGTCATTGAGTGAGAGGAGTGTTTGGGAAGATTTTACACTAAGGTAATAAGTGACAGGAAATCTATATTCTACACTTACTATGTAAAAAACAGAACTGAAATACAGTCTTTTGTCTTCTAGTTTATTACACTCTTCAGTGCTGTTTTGACTTTAACATGATAAATGTAGAAATACTGTCGGGACATGATGCCTCTAAACCTGCTTGTTTGCAATACAGCTGACTGATTTTACCATCACAGTGTTTGCAGCTGTAGAATAAATCAGCAATGTGGTCAAAAGCCACATGTCCATAATTCCTGCTCATTCTGTTGCGTAGGTGAGTACTGGGTGGATCCAAACCAAGGCAGTGTGGAGGATGCCATCAAAGTGCACTGCAACATGGACACCGGAGAGACCTGCATCTCTGCCAACCCATCCAGCATACCTCGTAAAGTGTGGTGGAGCTCTTCCAGGAACAAACCTGTTTGGTTCGGAGCTGACATCAACAGTGGAACACATGTGAGCAGTTACATTTTGATGATGGGAAAGAGAGGGAAGCAGGGCTTTGTACAGGGAAGACTTTATAGGGGGAAAAAATTGTAAAAAAAAATTAAAAAATCATCAATCAACCATGTCTGGGGGCAACAACCAGTGAAACTCATGCTGTATTTTTTATTAGTTCAACTCGACTTACTGGTGGATTTCTGTGAGGCTCTGTATTGATCGCTGTATTTCTTTCTCTAGTTCACGTATGGCAACAAGGATCAGCCGATAAACTCCGTCACAGTTCAGATGACATTCATCCGCCTGCTCTCCAAAGAAGCATCTCAGACCATCACCTACCACTGCAAGAACTCTGTGGGCTACAAGGACGAGAAGGCGGGCAACTTTAAGAAAGCTGTCATCCTCAAGGGCTCCAATGATCTGGAGCTCAAAGCAGAGGGAAACAACCGCTTCAGATACACAGTGGTGGAGGACACCTGCTCAGTAAGTTCACACATTTCAACAGTGGCTGTCTAGTCAATGTGAACATAAGCAAAGGACACTGTAAAGCAAATATTGCGTCTGTTCAACGGTTTGTTCCTCCCCAGTTTAGCAACTGTTTTGGTTCACTCTCATTGTTCTCATTTGCATTGTATCCAGTCACAGCAGTTCGCTGTTCTTAGCAAAAGATAATACCAGAGGGCAGAAAGACAGATTTAGTGACCAGCTGGGAACAAGTTGCAGCATTCAGCAGCTACAGAGCCGGATATTTCCCCCAAGAGTGCGTGGAGACCAAAAACAGAGCTTTAATAAGACTAAATGTTGTACTTGCATTTTTTTATTATTATTTTTTTTACATTGTTGTGCTGCCCCCTAGTGGCTGAAAATTGAAGCTAAGAATCTGTAAGCAGTATTAAATAGTGCATTTGCGGGGGACTCTTTACAGTCATAGATTATTACACATCTGGTGCTCCAGTGAGCATTTTGGCGACATGATGGTGTATGTGGCATTGAGTCAAAACAAACTACAGTGTGTGTGCGTTCATGATAACAATGGAAAATGTCATCCAGCGCCACAGTGTGTCTCAATGATGTGTTTTTAATAGTTTTTGGACAGCAGCGGAGCTCTGTGGCACAGAGGAATGAGATACATCAGATTGCTGCTACATAGGCAGTACTTGTTAGTTGGATTCATTAATGGTTGGTTTGGGTCTTTTATGTTATTTATGGACAATAAGAAAAATAGAAAACAAAGTTTAAACTTATTTGCACAGATGAAATAAATACAGTATGGCAGCACCCAGCTGCTCCTGAGCATTAAAATACAGTTTAGCTCTTCACTATAGAGAACTATTAAGTTAATCACTGAACTTCTGTTTGTCAATCTTTTACAGCAAGCAAATGGCAACTGGGGCAAGACAGTGTTTGAGTACAGGACACAGAAAACAGCAAGACTTCCTATTGTGGATATGGCCCCTGTGGACATTGGTGGCGCAGATCAAGAGTTCGGCATCGACATCGGGCCAGTGTGCTTCTTGTAAAATCATCAACAGGGAAGCGTCGAGGAGAATCCTGAGACTATTGAACTGACAGCTGACACGATCAGCCACGTTGTACATACGAGTACTGAGGACTATTCTGGCCCTGTGGCAAGATATTTATTGTGCCTTTCGACCCAGTTCAAGACATCGAAGATTTGTAAGTTAGAATGAATGTTTGGAATTTGCTTTAAAAAGAAAATTGCTAAAAATCAGAATCATTCCTCTGTCTTCTTGTGTGTTTGACTCCAAACGTGATGATGATCTGAGGCCCACTATTGTGTAGTTTGATCTAAAGATATTACCCTCTAATTTTATTTCAGAAAACATTGCCAAAGATTTATGAATATGAAAGCTTTAAAATGGTAATTGTAACTGCTGTTAATAGGCCCAGAAAAATCCCACTGAAGCTACGTCAAATGTCCCTCCACTACTATTTTATACAGATTTGTCTATTCATTTTTTGTTTAAATTGTGTGCATATACAACAACATTGTGGTGCTATTGAGGAAACAAATACAGCTTGTGATGCGTTCACAGGCGCAGGTATTTTCTCAAGACAGTTTTGATGAACAAATGTCTGTATCCAGTTATTTGAAACTCTGTACTGACCACGTAGAACATTAAAAGACACATTAAGACTGTCGATTCCTCAGTGTTAGCTACCTCGTCACCGAAACTGAGAAACGATGACAATACATGTAAATCTTTTTTTCACAGGTGCTGTTTTGTAAGTAGTGTGATCCTTGTGCACTTCTCCCGGCTGCGCGGTACAGGGCAGGGTGTGGGGGTACCAATAAAGATCTTTCTGTCAACGACGGAGAGACGAATGAGGTGTCGTGTGAGTGGTGTGTGGTGATTTGTAACATTTTTATTTTCCCTTCAGTTTCAATATCGTAAACGGTAGCACAGAATATTCTATTTTTTATGCATGTCAGTTCCCCCTTTTCAGTATCCTGGACTTTATATGCTCTTGAAATCCTTTTTATTATCAGTTTTATAGAATAAGGTGGCTGTGAGTGCCTGTTTGCTTTGTATTTCTTGCTATGCAACAAATTAAACAAACTGCTTGTTTATCCCCCCAAGCTCCTGTCATATTAATTCAGGTATAGTTAGGTCCTCTACGTTTGTCATTTTGCACACAAGCTCATTTTTAGACAAACTCTGTAGTTAAACGATGTATTTAACATAATGTTCACAGTTGTTTCTAATGTAAGCTGTTTGTTTTAATTTTTCATGAATGTGCCTTCAAGTAATTCTATTGTGACCATTTGGTTCGTATTTGAGTATATTTATTAGAGATTTGTAACTTTTGCGAGGCTAGACTGCCTGCTAACACCCCAGCGGCAGAGAGGAAGAGAACGAGGAGGAGGTGGAGGAGGAGGAGGAAGGGGCTTTCCACACTGGAAGCAGATGCATTTCATCTTTGAAAATAAATATTGAAAATACTTCTCTCTGCCTGTTCTTGTTTTAGAAGAGTTCATTTGGTCCTTTAAAAACTTTGTATCATTACAGAATCGTTTCAGCCTCAAGGGGCTGTGAAATCCTGAGGCGAAAAACCTGAAAAATAGAGATGAAGGTAAAATGTGATGTTGGACCACAAAATGAACACAGATGTAAATGAAGAAGTAGGACAATGGCAGAGGGAACTGCTCCTGAGACTTACTCACTATTGCAAGTCACACAAGTATCTACAGCAAGACTACGAATCTATAGCCATCAGACTGTATAAAATAATGGATGTAGACATCACTCACTGGTTTGTGGATTCCTAGTTTGAAGCCTCGAGTTTATCTTTTTGGCCGTCGCCATCTTGGATTTTTGGAGCCAGAATTGGACTGTGCTTGGACGAGAGGGTGGAGCTGTGGAGGAGCAAGGGGTGCATCTGACTCCAGACAGACACCCCCTTAATTATGCCTTACTTTAATCCTTGATAAAATGTAAACAGGTAAGTTATAAAAAAAAATGTTGAAATTAGCTATAGAGACCAAAACTGTTTTTGCACCAGGCTGTAAACATGTGTAATTCTGCTGTAAAGTTGGGTATTTTAACATGGGGGTCTATGGGGATTGACTTGCTCTTTAAGGCAGCCTCAAGTGGCCATTAGAGGAACTGCAGTTTATGGCACTTCGTGTCAGCTTTGTTTTATTTTTTCAGCCCTGGAGGTGCTGCTTGATAAACATGCTATGGACCTTTTCCACTGTGACTTTTCACTGCGCTGATTTGCCCTTCCATCATCAATTTAGACAAACCGTGCCACGCCAAGCCGTGCCAGAGATGGAACTTCTCCAGAGAAGGTCCAAACGTTGGGCTGCCTGCCCTCAAGCGGTTAGCGGTGACACTTCACTGACCACAGCCAACCTCTGACAGCCCTGCTTCTCCCCCCTCAAACAAGCTGTGTGTGTTGCAACCTCTGTCAGTGCAGGAGAGAAACAAAGACGTTTGTAGTAGTCTCTTTGTGTTCAGCTCTCAGTAGTTGCAGGTCCTGACTGAATCTCTAGCCCCTTTTTGAATAGGAATTGTGCAAATTTGCAGGAAAGCCCAGTCAGTTTTCTTTCAGCGTTGGCAGTATAAAAACACAATTGGGGAGTGCGGCAAAATGCGCCTACCTACTTTTGTTTATACAAAATGCGCCCTTTTCGGGGCAATGGGGGGCGTGAGCAAGTAACAAAACGTGTAGCTCAGCATGTGACGTAAACAGTGACGTGGGAGGGAAGCCGCAGCTGGTCAGTCTTAGGGTGATTCTCTTGTAAATCGGCCCGTTCTTCACCATCCCTGTCATCTGATGGTTAATGGCCTCTTCGTTTGCGAGGGCGTGCAATTCCTTGTCTCCCCAGTTGCTCATCTTTACAGTTTGCTACTAGCTGCTTGCTAATTCCTGCTATCAGCTGTTTCCTGTTTATCCACCGCCAGGGGGTCGCACATCAACATCTCCTCCCACAAGTCATCAACAGTTCCTCCTGTGTCGGTCTTTTCAAATTAAAACGGTTTCGCCAATATGACTACCTACGAGGCGGAAAATTGGGCACCTCGGATCAACTCGCCAATCCGGCTCTGTGTGTCTAAACGCATGCAGCTTGCCAGCAAAAGGCCCAACATTTGCCAAAAATCTGGCAGTGTAAAAGGGGCTTCTGTAGTTTGGAGTTTAGTTTCTCCCCTGCGTCCTGTTTTTACTTTAGATATCTGCTTCATTTCACTGTGTCATGTTCACTTTCGGCCATATTAGAAGTTCCAAGAAGTTGCTCCTTGAAAACTCAACATTTCCTTACTTTGCTGCCTCATAATAAAGGTTTAGCCATGGATCAGCCAAAGTCATCACTCAAGACAGTTAAAGACACACCGTCAAGCAGGTAGCCCTGTTGTAATGGAAATGCAAATCCCTGTCGCGCTGGGCTGACGGCCCAAAACAAACCAAGCCAAGCCAGGACATGACTGTCAAAAAGGGGTACTAGCATTGTGAGGTTGTGCTTACAGCAATGCTTTGAACTAATCATAATGTCAGCATGCTAACATGTTGTTTGTTAGGTAACATTTGCCCACGTAGCCATCTTAGTTTACTGATAGCTTGTAAACATTTGCTAATGAGCACTTAACAAAAGGTATTGGAGCGCAGAAATTTCATTAGTAGTAATGTTTACGATGGTCATCATCTTAATTAAGCATGTTAGCATGCTAACATTTTGTAATTTATCCGCAAACACAAAGTAGAGTCATTCACAGGGGACACAGAAAATATTCGACCTGTCCATGGCAAGTCAGGGGATATGAAAATTCATCTTGTGGGGAACAGACATAAATGTTAAATTCCATAGCAATGCATCCAATAGTTGTCAAGATAAATGTATCATCCTCATGGTATGTATTTTACAGAAGGAAGTAAAGCTCTGACCTGCTGGTGGTGCCAGAGGAAAAATAATGGGATCACCAACTTCAAGTTGGGTTCATCATCTGGGAACTATGAATTTCGTGCGTCGTAAAGGTACAGTGTGTAGGATTGATGGGGATCTATCAGTAGTAATTGAACATAATATTCATGACTATGTTTACATTAGTGTATAATCACCTGAAACATATTGTTGTTTTTGTTAGCAGAGAATGAGCCCTTCATATCTACATAGAGAGAGGGTCCTCTTGCACGAAGCCCGCCATGCTGAACCGACGTTTTTCTACAGTAGCCCACAACAGACAAAACAAACACTGACTGCAGATGGGGCTTTTCACATTTTCCATTCCCTGAAGGCCACCATAGATCCCTCCACAGGCCTGGAAAGGGAGGGGTGAGGGGAGGGGGCTCAGTTGGTTGCAGTCTGCAGCCTTATCACCAGATGCCACTAAATCCATAGCACACACTGCTCCTTTTAGATGTCTCAATCTTGACCAAAGTGGTGGACGGATCGACCACATCACCATGCTGGCAAAATCTTTGAATGGAAGGAAAACATTTAAAACACAAAAATACACAACATCTAAATAAAGTCATACAAATAACATTAAATGATAGAATCAGTGAGCAGCATTTGTTTTTCCAGTAAGATTTTCTTTAATATCTGTAACAGCGAAGTCAATGCAACCAAAAGTAAAATAATGGAAGAGTTACTGTATACGGACAGAGGCTGTCCAAAAAAGTGCCTTCTGGTGCAAGAAAAGAGATTAAAAAGATGAAAAAGTAAAAAAATATGACAAGTTAATACTGAAAGGGCAACTCATACTTATGAAATGCAAACAAAAAATAAACAAAAACAATTCATGTCCAAAACAAAAGATGGAAAGGTCAGTAAGCCAAAGAAACATCAGACTGGATTATTAGCTACATAATGTGTGATTTAAGGGTGTGTAAAGTAAGCTATGTGATGTTACGGGCAAGCTGATAGTTTGCATTAACGATACAGATTCCATTTAATTTCTTTGCCAGCTTGTGTTTGGCATACAAACAGGAATGTGTTAACAATACAGAATTCAAATGGTGCATACACACAAACGGTCTCATATGAAAATTCTGCCACAGAGTGTACCATTGGACATATTCCGATATTTACATCTCTCATTGCCTGTGCAAGCAAAAGTACTCTCTCTTTTTTTTTTTTTTTTACAAAAATAGTTCTTTTCTATAATGGATCTGAGTTTACCTTGAAATATCGAAAAACCAATCTAAATGCAAATGCATATAAACCTCAAGATGAAAACTGTGACATCTTGACTCAACCCTAGCAGTGGATTTTGGCACTTCTTCATACAAACGAGTTAAAAGTACGCAACAAAGAGCATCTTCTTGGCATCAGCAGCGGCTGTCGAGCGGGTCCAGAGAGAAGACGGTGCCCTCTAAGGTTAGTCCCATTTTGAACCCCTCCTGGAAGACAAGCCAGAGAATAGCTGTGACGCTCAGTGACCATGGATGCCGACACGCTCTCTGTGAGATTACATGTCCCAATTTAGTCAACAAACAGGAGGTTGGAGTCATGTTTAGATTAGGGCCAATGGGAGACAAGTTAATAAACCTCAGAGGGTGGAAGAAAATGAAATGCTAAACAAAACAGAGATTACAGCACTGTTGTTCCGTCATGCTTGGCCATGCTTGGCCATGCGTTATGTACAAGACCATAAACTCAAGCAGAAACAAAAAGACATGCAGCCAATGGGAGCAGCAGTGGTGAAACACTTTTTTTAATCACAGGAAAAAGTCAAAAGCTTTTTTTAAACTTTGCAAACTGCAAATGGTAAAATATACTTGTAACTGTTTTAATGTGCTCTTTATATCAATGCATTATTCTATATAAAACATGACATCTGTTCCAAAATCTATAGCACACTCCCGAGCAATTATTGGCAGAAAATCAACATCTTGGATGATAAAACGTGTTTGCTGGCAGTAATTAATAAGCCACAGTCTGACACAAGAGCAGCTCATTATCTACAGAGCAAGAGAGATGAGGAAACAAAGTGCTAATTAAAGACAATGGGGCCCGAGCACAATAAACTGAATCTCTACGGAGAGAATGATCAACATTTCAGGGAAGATGGAAGAGGTAAATTAAATCACACAGTGTGTGAGAGCATGCAGCATCCTCCAAAGCATGCAAGACACAACCACAGGCACAGCACAGAAGCAGAGCAAGGAGTACCAACCATCTCTGACGCTACAAGTGGAAAGGCGATGCATTCAGAAAGAGGTAGAAATGGAAAGAAAAGGTTAAACAAAACTGAAGTGTCAGTGCAATACCGCCTCCTACTGGCAACACCCTGCTAAAACGTAAAGCAGATTTTTTTTTGCAAACAGATAAACAGAAGTTGCAGCTGATCTTTAGTTCCATAAATCATTATTTTCCAGTCATACTGTTATCCAAAACCTTCACACACAGAATGACTGCCTGCTGTCAATGTGGCATAAACTCAATCTGCGCAGTGGCTCTCAAACTTCATCTCATCTAAACTTTGCAAGCACAAAAATGGCACACTCCCCAACACCACAGTAAAGCAGGTTAACTGTTTTCAACTATAACCATACTGTGGTATTAGCACGTTGTAGAAAGGAATCAATTTATTATTTTTTATTAATAACTTCATGTAAATTGTTTTAATTTAAGTCAACTTAAATGTTTTTTTTTCAGGCTGTTTTAGAACATGACATCATATGACTTTAAATGATGAGTTAAATGAAGGTACTGATGACTTAACTCAGGCATGTCCAAAGGCTGGCGCGGGGCCAATCGTGGCCCCAGAGCTGATTATAAATGGCCTGCTGCCACAAAGTTCACTTTGTGGCTTTTCTTCATTCACCTCACGCTGGCAGGACTGTCATACAGTTTGCTGACATGCACAAAGTGGGAGCTACGCAGGTGGAACTAATGTGTTTTCACAAACACTCAGTAAACAAGCAAAGGTATGATTACCAAACCATAGACACTTCCTGCTAGGTAGCAGACATGGCCACAGCAAAGAAGCGTTAAGTTGTCAGCAAGGGCTGCTGCTTTTAGGAGCGGTGGAAAGTTGAATACTTTTTTTTCACTGAAAGATGAGACAGTTGTGTTTGTCTCATTTGTGTGTTATTTTTTTCAATAACAAATATGATGCGAGAAGCAGCTGGCCCCTAGGTATTTTTACATTATCTAATCTGGCCCCTATTCAAAAAAAGCTTGGACACCTCTGACTTTGTGAGACGGAGTTTCTGAAGAGGAGTTAAGCCATCTTCAGCCATGCTTTATCTGTGTAGTTTGAAGAAAACAGACATGATGAAAACTTGCTGAGTTAAGTTTCTTCTCATAATGATGTAAACAATGCAAACCATGATGGGGGCTAGATCCAGTCTTTAACCTTATATATGATTTCACAAAGCTACTGAGAGTACACACATGTTGCCTTTGGATGAACTCTGGTACAAAGTTGCTCCAACAGGAGCAGCCAAAGCTATAAAGTCTTTATGTCCAGTGAAAAATGACTCTTAAAATGGACCGTACTGTATTAGTGTGACTAAACAGGTGCTTATTAAACAACGTGTTTTTTGTAGTTCAGTGAATTAACATCAGGTAATTTTACTTTATAAAAACAACTTTAGTGTAACTCAGTTAACTTTTGAAGGCAGCATGCGACTCTTGTTTTTCAGTTGGACTCATTTATAATGTTTTACAGCGTAACAAAGTGTGTCCAGTTTAAAGTTACTTCAGAAAAATAATATTACCAACTGGAATTACAGCCTCGTGGTCATATCCCTCGGCTAACGAGTCAGTCAAGTTGCAGTTAAAGTTTACATCCATGTCTGTGAAAACACGGCTGCTTCATAAACATCTTCCCCGCAGCAGCACAGAGGATCTATACAATCACCAATTCAGTCTCTGACCAAATGTCCGCCCTTCTGTCCTGAGTTATGATGCTGAATAATGGCCAGAAAAGTGTTTTTGTAGAAATCATGGTGTCACAGTGAAGTATCATTACTTCATCATTTTAGTCTATTAGACAATTGTGTAAAAAATTGTCATAATTAGTGTGCGAATTCTTGAGTTATGGTCAAAAAACATGTTTTGTGAGGACACAGTGATGTTTGACTACCAAAACTGAATCAGTTCATCTTTGAGTCCAAGTGGATGTTTGCGCCAAATTTTAAGACATGCCCTTAAGATTCTTGAGATATCACGTTCACAAGAATAACACAGATGCAAGATCACAGTGACTTTGACCTTTGACCACCAAAATCTGAGTATATTGCAAAATCCAAGTGGGCGTTTTTGCCTAATTTAAAGAAAGCTTTGAGATATTGCACTAACGAGAATGGGACTGATGTAAGTACGAACATACGTACATATGGAAGTACGGACAGCCCAAACACATAATGCCTCTGTCCACGACTATCACTGATGTGGAGGTATAAAAACGTGGCTTGCCTTCCTGCCTTATTATGTTAGTTTCCTTTGAGCAAATGAAGCCCAAGCTGCCAGAAGACAGAAAGCTTACACTCTTAGAGAACCTCAGAGCAAGGAGGAAACATTCGGTGTACTTTCTTGACTTCAACTTTGATGAATTTGCTCAATGCTGCATATTTTTGTGTGTCCAAATAGAAAGCCCTGAAAGTCTTGCTGGTGAACTCTTTGTTTGTTTTGACAGGATGATTTAGGTTATTCAATTTAAGTTCCTTCCTATGTTTTTCCTGCCCCCCTTGCAATGGCTCTGTGTTCCCCCGCTGAGAGCCACCCCACAGTTTGTGAACCACTGAGCCACAGTGTCAGCAGTACATGTGATGCCTCTGCAGACAGCAATAAAACATCAACAAGCCCCTAATGAAATACTGCTGATTGACTTTTTATTCAATCTTGCAGACAGTGGGGGCTAATTATGTGTATTTCGGAAGAAAAATTTCAGTTCAGCTGTTTATTTATTGCTCCACCAGCCCACAAACTCAGTTATCTATGATGTTCCACTGTAATATTATTCATTTTCACAGAAAACTGACATTTCACTCCACGAAACGCATCAAGGAACAAGAGAACAGAAATAAGTGATACACAAAAGACCTTCTATGAAAGCACTTCGAAATTAATGTGTAACTGGTTTCATATGCCTGATTCATCTAAATAAAGACGTCAGTCGTATTCAGCAGGATCTCATTCAGTTCTGACTGTGCTCAGCTTTTTTACAAAGACAAAAATGTAGAGTTAGGGACTCCCTTACATCAGCTTGTTTTACTCCTCTCTGAACAACAGTTTGTCACACTTAATCTACTCTAACATTATTCATTTGAATAAGTGGGGCCTTGCTTGCAGTCCATAACAAGCCAATTAGGACCAAACTGTCTTGAAATGATTCAGCAGTAATGTCCACCACTGAGGCATCACTCATGATGCTCAAAGCCTCTGTCCATATAAACAAAGGAACGTTTAAATATTTAATGTGCTGATAGTGATAATAAGACAATACTGTCTTCCAGAGACTGTACCTGGCTGGATTTTGACACTGGAATAAACACATTAAACTAGAAGACCTAAAGAATCCAGAGGTACCACACATGTCATGCTAGCTTGTTTGGTAGGGGTTAAATAACACTCCCAATTCAGACTACATTTTGGCATGAGAAAAAACTGACGTGGCCATTTTCACAGGGGTCAGTTAACTTCTCACCTCAAGATATCTGAATGAAAATGGTTTCTATGGGTACCCATGAGTCTCCCCTTCTCATTCTTCCCCACTTAATGCTGGCCACATGCAGTTTTGGGGCAAAAACCACTCAGTTTTTCAAACGCAGTACAGCTGTGTTATTTTGGATATGACTGGAAAGCTGAGACTCCTGTGGATGCAATGAGGCCAGTTTTATTCACATGTGATGATGTTAGTTCTCAAAGTCGCCATTTCATTTTAGTGAAACTGTTTTTTTGAAATTTGACCTCACTGTATAGAATGACCTATAGTGACCTCTAGGATTATCACAGCCTCATGGAACTTTACAGCTACAAACCTACAGTGGACGTATGGCTTTTATAGATATTCACAATAAGGGGATTTTTGAGCAGTTTCCAGAACAGAAGTGCTCGCCATGCAATCACTGAAAAATGCAATTCTTACAGAAATCTCCAAACGCCAAAAAGTTTTTAAGTTTTTCTAGTGTTCCTCGAGGCCTTGGTGCCTTAATGTCGTATTCTGGAAAGATTTTTGACATTTATTATTGGTCAAAAATGCAAATGCAAAAATGGTATTAATCCAAATATTGCTGCAACAACTTATGAGATATAATAGAGCACTGGAATAGCATCATATTCCTTGTACTTTCATTCATAATGGTCTAATTCACTACAGACTACACTTTCAACTGGTTTGAATCGACGCCTAACTCAAACACGTTTATTACATATGTATGACTAGAAAAACTTGACGCACAGTGCTGAGCTGCATCTTTAATTAATCTTCAGGTTTGCTGGTTTCAGATGATGTATAACACTTCTATATGACCTCTCCTGCTGACCTGTTCTCGCCCCATAAAGATTCCCTGTCCCCCCTAAAAAAAGGTAAAAATGGGTCTGTGGTGGACTTCAAAGGGTTAACCTGCCTTCATGCACTTAAAACACTAATGTTCACTCACCTGCATCTCATCCAGCTTTGACTGAATATCTGGTGGGAAATCAGCTGACCCACAGGTGAACGGATCAAACGGTTCAGCCCCAAACAGGTCTTTCCCTACAAATGCAGACAGCAGATAAACATCATACAGACAGAAAAGGAACAACAGCTTCAACAGACAGTCCAGTTATGTTTCCCAGGTATTATGCTACAGATATTTAAAGTGTATTTTTAAAAGCCCTAATCTTTCAGTTTTGCAGAATCAATCTTTCAGGAGCCAGACAAATAATGAAAACCTGTAAATCATACGATCAGAGAGTGACAAAGTAACTACTCACTTATGTCTGGTGGTAATGTGGTTGGTGGTGGTGGTGGGCAGCCATTACTGGCCAGTGTGGGCACCAGCGGTGTCACAGGTGAGAAGGGAACCATGTCGAAAACATCTGTGGACTGTGGTTTCATGGAGATGCTCCCTGCCTGTATATAAAGTCGGGGAGATGGTTAAGCCGAGGTCAGGCTTGTGTGAGCTTGCTCACTGTCAAACTACTCAGCTAGTTTCATACAAAAGCAAGAGAAGAATCAAAGAAAGCAGAAGCAGGAGACACTGAGGCCTCAGGGTTAGCAACAGAGCAGACAGAAAGAAAAAGCATAGGGTGTTTACACGAGGCCGCGGGATGCTGCATCCCTCAGTAGGCTTAGGAGGAAGTAGAGCAGGTTTGGCAGGAGGAGGAGTTAGTAGCCCACTGGACAAGTTGGACTCCGGCGAACTCATAGGAGTGAGTGTGACAGAGGAGATCTCCAGACAGGAGAGCGACTTGATGCTGTGACACCAGAAGAGAGCGGAGGGCCTCTGCAGCATGTACGCTTCATTAGCTGCGTTTATGTGCAGCGGCTGACAAAAGATGGCAGACAGACAATGAGCAGAGAGGGACAATATTATTCAGTCTCGTAGAGTGAGAGAGGTGTGGGTAATTGCATCCGCAGGAGGCTGTCAAAAGTACTGGCATTTGGCCTAATTACATGGTGAATGTATCACATTCCTCATCAGACCAATCAGGTGTGTAATTGCTTTGCCTCAGACACAGCTTAGACCCCCACAGTCTCCCTCCAGATAGCTGTGGTCATTCCAAACCTGAGTTTGAGGCAATGCATTTAATTACAGCAGCAGTATCTGAAAACCCAGCTGCCTCGAAGAACACTTTTAATACTTGCATGCTTAAATTTGATAAATGTCCATAATTAAAAGATGGTCGTGGTTGTGTACTTTTGGCTGATGTGGAACATTTGAATCTCAAATGATCTGAGAGTCACATTACAGTGATAAGTGTCAGTTTGTCTGCAGATTCTGCAGTTAATGTGAGACTATGTGGCATTAGAAATTTGAAATAACCCAATATTTATCTTAGAAATAACTATATTCATATGTAATTGCTTAGTTCAGTCCACTCAGCCGTTTTGCTGCTACAGCCTCACTTGGTCTGATACGATTACTAGCTCATGGTGGCTAATGTTAGCTGATGTTTAGGTAAATATTGTAGCAGACTCAGCTTGCTGACTTCATGACTCTACTCTACTTGTGTTACTGTTACATTAAGCATGTAACACTTTCATCTAACTGTGGCCACAGAGGCTGCCGTTAAGACGTTACCGAGACTTGCTTTGATATCTTAATATGTAGTGTTGGTGCAGTTTGTCCTTACTGGTGGCACGTGAGCGATCATCAGCTGCTCTTCAAGATCTTGAAGCTGTTGCTTCAGCTCAGAGTTTTCTGTTTCCAGTTCTTGAATCTGCATGAAAACAAAAGCAGTTCAGTCTTTTTAGAAGCCAGAGTACATTAACTGAAGTGTGGTATGGGGTCTGATATTGAAACATCAACTATAAAACCCAATTTAACTGCAGAGTTTTGAAGACATTCTCATATATATCTTATGAATTAGGTTGGGGTGGGCAACATCGCTGCATGATACTGTATACTGTCACAGTTCTGGGAAAACCCATAATGTCTAATAAAAACAGGCCTGTTTTCAGCTTTGTGGTTATGCATTTAATCTAATGGGTTATTAATTTTTTTCCTAACCCCACAAAATGAACACTTAATCCTCATGCAGCTTCTTCAAATTAAATATACCCACATAAAAATATGTGGTTGCAGATAGGAATTTCGGCTTTTTATAGAATGAAATACTGAAACAAATCTTCCCATTGATCCTGACATATTAAAGACAGAGATGGTATAAACAGTGTGACAGTTGAAAAATTACCTTGTCTCATCATATATATTCATCGTCAACCCTTCATAAAAAATTCAGTTTAAGAAATAAAACCCAACTCAGGGGCCATTTATCAGCTTTTCTAAGGTTCTTATTCACATTTGTTAGGACATGTTGGAAGTCTTAAGTGTCATGGATGAAACCATAACAACTACTGAGCTCACACGTTGATTGGTCCATCCCCAAGACAACTGAGCAATGCTCCTTATCCACTGACAAAGACCGTGTGATACAGTTGAAAGCTTCATAAATCCAAGTAAGTGAACCTTTGGTTGAGATTGTTTCGTCAAAGTACTATTTCCAAGGACAACAATGAACTTTGTTTAAATACCAAGTTGTTAAGGGGGAACTATGCCTATTTTCAAAACGTATACATGTTGTTCATATAGTATGATAGTCCAAAAACTGACTCCCTCCCAAATCCCAAAGCTAGAGTGTTGAAACTCAAATTTGTGAGGTCATAAGGTAATAGGTCTGAAGCTGCTCCACAGACAATGAATTGGGGAAGATGTTTTGACATCCTACATGTGGACATTTTTACAACAGTTTTCAACACCACAAAAGAATAAAACTCATTAGGGTATGAAAAAAAGAAAACAAAAATTGTGTGGGTCCACAGAAACAGGCTCCCATTCATTGTCTTTGGAGCAGCTCCAGACTTTATACCCTAAAGGCCAAAACACACTGGCGGTGAACCCTTTTATTTTTAAAGTACCACCCAACGGCTAGATGCGCATTGCCATTCCTGGACACACTGTTCCACAGCACTTCATGCCACTGTGCTATTTCCAGCCTCCTGGAGCAGCTCCCTTTCTCTGCTCCTATGGCAGCTCAACCTCTCTCCTCACCATGGATATATAGAACTCTGTAGCTGTTGCTGTGACTCTTGAGTGACAAAGAATGGATAAGGAGAGACTTGTTAAGGTTGAGAAATACCCCCAGCTAAACGACTCGTAATGCCGTCATTATAAAAACAGTGACCAAAAAGAAAATGCCTGGCGAGTCATAACTCTGGAGAACGGCTCTTCAGGCAAGAAATCAACTTTAATTAGTGGGTGTCCACGCGTGATTTTCAGCTCATACAGAGGTGGAAGAGGTTACGATCTTTCAGTAACAGTAGTAACAACATTGTGTGGTTGTCTGTTAACAAGCTGTAGCGCAACGTGTGTGTGCTATGGGTGGCCCACATGTTACTTGACACGCTGCACCGCAGTGGCACTGGTGTGTTTTCAGCTTAAGACATCACAAGTTTAAGCCCATGTTTACATGAAAACGATGCACTGAAAACAGAACTGTTTCTCATTTTCATTTTGAAAAAAGTTCTGCGTTTAGATGACTACATTTTGATAACAATCGCTGTGCACACAGATCCGCAAAAATGACCAAAAACACTGCAGTATACATGCCAGGCCAGTAGTTGGCGGTGTGACGCTTACGCTTCCTTCTACAGAGCGGCGATGTATAAACAAACAAAATGGCAACCGCACAAACGTCTGGATGGACAACGAGGTGGAGTTGCTACAGTAAAACTACACTATGATGGCGAAGCGTTGATAAATTCAACAGGGTGAGCAGCACAAACAGAGCTCGGGAGTCCGGCATTGTTGTTGTGATGGTCGACTTTCTCGTGCATGCCTAGTGACTGGAAGCGTAATGCGCATGTGCGGAAAGTCTCCGTTTTCAGAGGAACTGCATATTGCAAGTTCACATGACAACAATGATGGTGCCGTTTCCAAAAAATTGCACTCTGAAACCCATATTCAAAACGTTGCATATTCAGGCAGCCAAAACGCCACTGTCGTGTGAACGATTGGCTAAAACGCAACTAAAGTTTACCGTTTTCAGTTGAAATCGTTGTCGTATAAACGGGACCTTAGGTTAAGACTTCTCTGGTTTCTGGCTTTGAGAGAGAGTAGCTCATGTTCACAAATATTGACTGAACTTTGTCAGGCCATGGAAATAACATACTGGAATTCCTAATTTAGTTGGTGTTCCCCTTTAATACATTCATCTTTTTTTAAAGCTTTTTCCAGGTAGCCAAAACACCAAATAGATAGTCTAATAAATGACTGCAAATTAACTTTCAAATACATGTCCTGCTGGTGTTTAGCCACACACCCTGTCCCTTATTTAATCACGTTCAAACAAATGTTTTAATAAATCACCATTTAACCAAATGCACTGGGAAAGCTCAACAGTTTCAGCAGGGTGTTGGGTCTGTAACAACAGAGCTCATTGATATTCATTACTGATATCCTCATCAACACAGCTTAATTGTCCACACTGCATGATTGAAACCTGTCGATAGAAACAAGCCTTGCATTAATTAATAAAAATAGCAATGTGTCAGCATGGTGGTACAAGTTTTCAAAGTATATTAAAGACCATGTGAGGGTAAACAAGCTGACTCAATGTAACGTGAGACGCACTCTTTTCTGTAGGGATCCGATCTGTTTCCTGGTTTCCACATCTTTGCCTCCAGACTCCAGGAACTTCTTGTAGGCCAAGTCGAAGGCCTGACCAATGGTGAGAGTTATCTCTTCCGCCTGCAGCAGGGGAGCAACAAAGACTTGCTCATGATATTTGTCTAAATGTCACCGTGGCGTATGATGATGAAAGATGTAAAAATACCAAAGACATGAAGGCGCAGCATCAAATATAGGACATGTACAATAACTCTAACATTCTGTATAATGTGTTCTACACTTGTTTCACTTAAAAGACGAGGAAGCAGGAGGCACTTACACACTTTTCACTGTCAAACACATAGCAGAGGTGTTTGTTGGACTCTGAGTCTTTGCAGATGAAAGTAAATATCCTTTTATCGGTTTTGTCATCTGCACAGAAGGATATCCTGTGTAACTGACAGTTATGCTGCACATCCTGGAAAACAAACACAACACATTCATTATTTATTCTCTTTGTGTTGACTACAACTCCCTTCTTTTTCTACATGGTGTTTGTTGTCAGTGTAACTTCAGGTGATAAAACACTGAAAAAACAACAAATCTTATTTTTGGACTCACTTTTGTCTTGGGATCTAGTATCTTCACGCCATAAATGGAGATCTGTAATTCCACTTTGGGGATCTTCTGACCCTCTGACTTCTTGATATGTCTCTGAAACTGCCAATGAGACAAATAAAAAGGTAACATTGGATTAATACACATTATTAATGCAACATTATCTCTAAGGAACACAACTGTACAACAGTACAACTGGATGCCTAGTAACGAATCCTGTCAGAACGTACACATCCACATACACACCTTTAAAGCTGCCAACGTCTTTGGCCACTAGGGAGGAGCAGAACAAGCTGAAAACACAACATTGTCACCCAACGTTGCTAACTTAGCAACTTTCTTTTAAGACAGCTTTAGCAACTTAAAAAGGAAAACAAAAAGTGGCTAGCGTCATGTCTAGCGACTTTTTGGAAAGATCTCCACTCTCCGTAAAGGAAGTCACCAGTATTTCTCAGTGAATGTGCACTTAAGTGTCTCCCTGGACTGACTGTGTTCAGGGCGGGACAGAGCAGCAGCACGTTCAGTCAACCAATCATCAGTCAGACAGAGATGTGAATGAGCTGTGAATGTACGTAATTAATGACCAATCACTGATCCCCACTGTTTGTATTCTAAATGCTTTAACTATCTAAAAAGTTTGATTTTGTTTTGTCTAAATAGACAAAGTTAACAACAGTGAAATTTTCCTGTGCATGATCATCTCTCTGTTCATACTTAACGGAGTCGCTACAACAGTCTGCATAAAACCTTTTTTTTTACTAATACAGGTAGAGTTTGATGCAAATTTAGGAGATGTTTAAAAAAAGCTAATGATATAGCTAATTGTAATTAGTTTAGGTTTAACTTAATTTTCTTTAGATTCTTTTAAATCTTGCATGTATGTATACATATTCGGGGTGTAACAACACATGTAGGCTATTTCACTATATAAAGCTTTGAGTTCTGTACACATTACAAACCAAACGATATTCTTTACATTTGGAAATGAAAATATACATCTTACAATACGTTTAATATAATGTTCTTGGTGCCACTGCGCTCAACAAGACAGTCCACATGACGGAACAGACAATATGCTGTCTGCCCCTCCCACCCCCAAAACAAAACATTTTAGGCAAGTCAAACACACTAAGAGGCACGCTACACTAAGCTAACTGTTAGCTTGTTGCAGTGTGGTTAGTAACGCCATTACCAGACCAAACAGAAGATCCTCCAGTAACCTAAAGGTCTGGTGTTTGAAGCCACTTTGGTTTTGGTGTGAATCATGAAGCCGATGGTGAGAGAGTTTGCTACACAACACAAGGTCACATCAGTGGGAATACCTCAAACATGTCCACTCATTTACACCAACATCGACCCAATATGGCAACTGGCAGAACCACAGAGGAAAAAAAGGGGCAACAAAGACGCTACATGCTACTGTTGGTATTGTTACATTTATAGCCGCAGATCAGAGACTCAGCTCTTAAAATGCAGGGTCTACAAGCATGCTTAATGTATTCAAGCCCTGTTACAGTATTCCTTCACAAACCCATTTCCACAAGGCAGTAATTCCTGCTTTGTACTAAAAAACGAAAGCCCAAATGTCAATGTCAATTTTAATACATTTAAAAATTTAAATATCAAGGAAATGTCTCTGGCATTTCACGAACAGATTGCTTCTTTTATTTGTATTTGTTAATAACTACAGTACTATATTTGGTATTTTATAAGGAGCTGTTTTCCTTTTATTTGCTGCTAAGAACACACCCCGAGAAGATGGGTCACTCAGGTGTAGCTACATCACTGTTAAAAAAAAAAAAACCAAAACACATTTATGATGTTAGTTTTAATAAATACATGAAATAAAAGAAGATTTAAAAAAAAATAAATAAATAAAATTCAATAAATTTCCCTGGCATTTGAACTTTTTTTGCTGTATGGAAAACGCACCGCACTGTGGCACTACTGTATCGTATTGAACCAAATCTTGAATTTTTAAAACCTTAAGACCTCTGATAAATATGTAATTACATTGTGTTGTCATAGGCATGCAAATAAAAATGTGACATCATCTAGCGGTATCTAGCAATTTTTAATGCAAGATTTTACTTCTTTCACTTCCAAGGTTGTAATGACAAACTTGCTAGCTCTAAATTTTTGATTTTCCATTCAACAGACACAGAGCAACATCCATCTAAAGTTGCATTTATGGCCATCTGGCATATTCAAGTCCAATATTAAGTCTCCTTTTAGCTCTGTTTGGGTGTCCACCAGCTCCTGAGAAAAATATTGGGCTCTTGAGCTCCTGAATGCTCCTCCAGCTTTGTCTATCTATCTGCTGTTTGGTGCTGAGCAGGTAATGTGCAGTGGATTCATGAAAAACAGCTTCAGTTGCTGCCGCTGGAAATGATCACCAATCACAGCAGTGAGACTGAACCAAAACATTTTAGTTGAGTGCTGTAACACCTAAACAATGAGTTAAAAGAGCCTGTGACATTCGGTAGCGCTGAAAGGAATTGAGTGGGGTGATAATTCTCTGTTATTGGTCACCATGAGTGAATACTTTCAATATACAAACAGTCATTTGATCCATTGTTAATTAAAAATTATTGATTGGTGCAGCTTTAAAAGTACCACTTACATTTTGCACATCTTGAAGGTACATTTACTTAAATCCATTTGAAAAAAAAAAAGCCCCAAACAACAGAAAGTTGCTTGGGGAATAAAACTGCAGCATGTTCTTTTTTAAAGGGCAATGAGGAAATTATCATTAAGGTTAAGTGTTTTACAGAAGACTCGAGAGGATATTAAACAGATCTGAGATTCATTCAGTGGGTCACTCTTTCAAGCACTGCCAAAAAACGATTTAAGTCTTTCACGGTTATGTTGCCAACTGACATAAATACCAACAGGACTTGGCAGTGAGTTTAGGTCAATAACCAATAAAAACGTCTGTTAAAAGGGAAGTGAACACTGTCAGTTAAGGAGACCCTGTATCACTACACTTGAGGAAACTTGCAGGAAGCTGATAATACCCTACAATTATTTCCATTTTTTATATATCCATAAATATTAATGTTTAGGAAGTATCCACTATAATCATGAAAATGTAAGAAGATTAAATCTGTAGCTTTAACATTTGCTTGATTTCATTTTTCAATGCTGTGTGTGTGTGTGTGTGTGTGTGTGTGTGTGTGTGTGTGTGTGTGTGTGTGTGCCAATAAGATACTGCAGTATTTTCACAGCCTTTAACACGCTGGCACTTTAATGCTTACAGTAAAGTGATGCTGTAATCCAGCCCTTGTAAGGCCTTGAGTTAAGCTTCTATAATTTAAAACATTTACTTTTCAGGGCCTGCAGACACAAATGTGAACAGACAAAGAGAGGGAACAGGATTTTAAGTGTGTGTGTTAAAGATATTTATCTTGCTTAAGTAAAAACACACATGACCTTATATTCTAACTGATATGAGACTACAGTATTTGACCTAAACTGTGGACACATGCCTTCCAGGGCTGTCTCTCAATTCTCCTCACATGGTCTTTGGAACAATAACCAAGCCTGTCCTGACTGCCAGTGTATCTGGGAGAGTAACCATGGAGCCTTGGTCTCCAAACAGGCTTTCAAGATCAAATGTAATGTAACAATAGAGGTATGGGTTTGGGAAAACAGTTCTCCCCTAAAAGCGGCCTCACAGATTCAACTCTTGGCAGGAGAAGACAGAGGCGAGGCCAGCAGGCAGCGAGTGGAGCCACATTACCAAGAAGCTGTGAGAAAGGAGAGTCTTAGCTGCACTTTAACCTTAACCCTTCAACACATGCCTCGGCTCTTCAGCGACCAGGGACTACACACCCTGTCTAATTTCATTTAATTGAAAACTTAACTATATAGAATTACTCAAACTATTTGCTTTTAAACTATGTTCTGGTATCAGATGTTTTGGTAAAAGAATCTCATATTTTTTCTCTAAAAAGTTTATTATTCAGGGTATGCTGGATGGAAGTGATACAAGTTTTAAAGTTTTTTCCTGTTTAGCCACATGGTAGCACTGTTGTCTCACTGTTACTATGAATAAACATTTAAATGATGACTTTATATTAGCTTGCTTTCAACAGTTTGATATTGCAGGGATCTATTAACAGTTGTTCTGAAATGAAATGCGGATGATGAGGAATGTACTCTACTTGTCCAGCACCAAACAGCAGAGAGACAAGGTTAGTGACTAGCTCACACAATGGAACATTTAGCAGCTAATAAGACAGACCTTTCTCTAGAGCTGGTGGAGACCAAAATCAGAGCTAAAGCTGAAGTTGGCTAAGGGCCCTGACACACCAAAGTGATGGCTGGCCATTAGTAAGTGTCCGTCACCCTAGTTTTGCAGTGTGTCCTGCACTGTTGCCACCGTTTTACAGCTGATTCAGCACATTGAATCAGCGTCAAATCCCACTGAACTTGTCAGTGAATGAAATCACTGTGATAAACAAACTACTAAAGTCAAGAGGGCGTGAGATCGAAATAAACGTGTTATATTAGGTAGGGTAAGGTAGGCTGCCATTGAGCTCTTTTGCAGAAATGATTTGCAATTGTTTTTTTTATTATACACTGGTAAAGATGGTAAATATACGTTGTTTTTTTTCCAATACCGGGTTGTGCTGTGTGTGCTAACCGGCTAACTAGCATCTTGAATCCTGTCAGTCTTCTGGTTTCCCTTTTTGAATGACGAACACAGACTACCACTTCTTGCTGGTATGGAGAGTTTCGTCCACTCACACAGGCATAGAACATACATGCTAGTTGGCTGTTGGCTGTAGCCATTGCGGTGGGTTCAAGTGCAACCTCTTGGCCAACACACAGAAACGTGAGGCGACACAACAGTCGCCCTTGGTCGCCACTAGTTCCTTGATGTCGGTTTGATGTATCTGGGCCTCACCACATTTGCCATATCAAATTTAATATATGTTTACATGTCAATGTTGTGCTTACAGCTTGTTATACTGCCCCCAAGTGGCCATAAAAAATGACTGCAGGTTTGAAGCAAAGTTTATAGTGCAACCATTATATGTTGTTACAGCAAACAGATGCCTATTTCAATATAGAGCCAACAATCAATGCATAAATTCGCAAATAATATAGCACACTTGTATTTACACAGGTGGTATGAACTCTATAAACACGGTGTAACTTAATATTTTGGGATTATATGGATCTAAAAAAAGATGTATTTTTCACCATAAATATGCAAATATAGGCTCTAGCGTCTAATTAGATAATTTAATTCACACTCAAAACCAGCGGTCGGGAACATTAAGTGTCAAGAGTTTTTATGAAGTGTCACTGAGTTCTGTAAGTGTGTTTTAAAGTACCTGTGCTTTACTGAAGTGGCTTATTAAGTCAAACCGGTATGTTGGTATTTCAAGGGGAAAAAAAGTTATGGTTGAAGGATTCAAGCTCAGAGTAAGAAACAACAGGCTCCATGGCAGATAAATATCCCTTTTATTGAATTCTGCATCTACCCGGGGAAGGTTGACTGAGCAAACTGCTGTGCTTATCCAGCAGTTATAGGCATCCACACTTGGGAGCTGAAAAACTCCAAGGGCACCTTGCTGCCGGTAACTGATGAGGGAGGGGAGCATTTGTCACTCACTCCCACCTCCCCTGCTCCGAGTCTCATATCCAATCTGGTCACTCAAGAACACGCTCCTATCCTTCAGGCTATGGCTCACTTTGAGGAGTGGCTTTACCTTTAGCTTTCTGACTGCATCCTTCACAACTTCTGTGCCTTTCGGGGCTTCAACCTCTGTGTTTCCAAGGAACTGGAATGAGAACAAAAAGACATATTATGATAAGACAGCGACTCAACAAAGACATATGCATTAAATGGCACATAAAGGCCACAAAGAGAAGCTAGAAGTTATTTTGAAGTATGCTTTCATTGGAACTGATGAATAATTATTTCATAAATCAGGCCAGTAGGAGTAAATTGTGGAATAGTCATTTGGCAATAAAATTTATGAGAGCGGATTCTATCTGCATAAAGAAAGAACTCCTCTACATTTGCATACCAATCACAGGTGACATTTCAGTCGATATCGTCTGGTATTTCCTATTCTAGCTTCAAATTAATGTACATTTTTATCAAATTATCCACACTCACATCCTGCAGAGACCTCAAATTACCATCTTAGACAGATGTGAGGAATGCGTGTATGGAAATGCACAAACACACAGACACACAAAGACAGACATACACATACACCGGAGCAGCACTTCTGCCACTCTCCAACAGATGGAGCCATTAACCTTTGCGCCTGAACATGGTGTTTTCCATCTGGCGGCAGCAGCAGTAATTGTTCCAGTCACACACACTGCTTCAGTGCCTCCTGAGCTTAATGTGTGTAGCCTGTTCCAATATCAGACTTCATAAACACTGGTGTCAGCCCCTTAAAGATTGGGAAAAACAAAATAACAACACCTCCCACTGGGACTCAGCATAGAGAACTCAGACAGACATGGATTGCCTCGATGACACAACAGAGTCCGTGTGAAGCTCTCCATGACTTGGCTTTGCTAATGTCCAGTTAATCTTACCGCTTGGCTTGACAAATTGTTCTTGTATATAATTTGTATATATATAATTTCTATAACGGATTGTCTGTTTCGCATTTGATAAACTTTGACATCAGTAACTTAAAGTCTGACATTTTGTGAAGCACCGTCTTGATGAAATATACAGAAAATAAATAATTAAAGGAGCTTTTCTTATGTTTGACTAATTAAACCTGCATTACATTTCTTTTATAAATAACAGCCAGTGTCTAGACAGAACCTTCAGCTTCTTTCCACATGTCTAAATGCAATGAGGCAGGGGCAACAATACAAAAATGGCAGTTATCAATAGAGCCAGAAGAAAGATTGAGGCTGTATACAAAAGTGTCAGCACTCTGTACCGGTGTGACAAATGTACTCCGCACACTTAAGGACATGTCTGAGAGCCCTGCTGACAGATGCCCGGAATAGAATGAAGAAGCACTTGTTCCTGACCAGTGCATTCTGGGATTCGACTGGGGAGGTTTCACGAGGTAGACCAAGCTCGGAGGCTCATCCATCAACCAGTGCGTGCAACTGAAAGACGAGCCACCCCTGACCCTCATTCCCCACAGTGAAGATTCACACGTTAGCTAAAAGGGGACTGTGCACCCTCAAATCCAACAAAATATGCACACCCAGATGTTTCGACCCCGTCGCAGGTCTGAAAAGTTAATCGAGATGACACAACGAGGACTGAAAACTGCACTCAGTTCCACCTCATTGTCTATGCACAGCTCACTCCTGAGTGAAAGGTTCAATCATTTTTTTGGACACAGTTTTAGAAAGTGCAGGATCTGTGTCATATGCAATTTAAATGACTTCTGGATGTGATATGACTGTTGATGCCAGACTCACTGAGTCCACCAGCTTAGGAAGTCATTTCTCAATATCTTCTCTCCTCCTGCAGTCTAGAGGTCAGCCCTGATTACAGAGGTCAGCAGAATCTCATCAAAAAGCACCAATAGCTGCTTTGCACCATAAATGCATGTGGACATCTTTGAAGAGAGATGCGGCAGAGTATTGAATCAGATGAGCTGTAGAAGTACATGTCGACAGTCTCTTATGTAATCTCACCTCATATGAACATAACACTAGTTAAATTCAAAACAGGTAAATGATATCTGGACTGACAAATCCTTGTTGCTGCTATTGTAGGGGTAAATGTTTGGCATAAATAAGAAAGTGCAGATCTGTGTGTGGAGGCTGGTGGTGTTGGAGGGTTTCTTAATACTTATGTGACCCTCTAGCAATTTAAGATGCAACTGGCGATTATTTTCATTCATTACTCAGATGGATTATTTTCTTGATTAATCACTTTGTTGATAAAAACAGTGGGAAACGCTTATAACAATCCCCCACAACCCGAAGAAATGTATTCATGTAGCTTGTTTGATTCAACCAGCAGTCAAAACCCAAAGATATTCAGTTTCGTATTGTACATGACAAAGAAAAGCAGCAAACTTTTATATCTAAGAAGCTGGCACCAGAGAATATTTGGCATTTGTGCTTAATTAATAGCTAGAATGCTTGTCAATTATCAAAAGATAGCAATTAATTTCCTGTTACTCGCCTTATCAATGAATCAACTAATCACTGCAGCTCTAGTATCAGTGTAGCATAAAAGAAACACAGCAGCAAATCTGGGTAATCTTTTCACTGTGAAAGAGATAAGGGCTGGGAGATAAAAAAAAAAATAATGAGAATTATCTCAATATCATGTTCCTTGATAGATATAATAAATCTTTGATACAATGAAACCACCCATTTGTCCGTTGAGAGGGGCGGTAATGTACCTTTAACGTCAGTGTCCACCTGTCATTTAACAGAAGAAGTTGCAGTAGTAGTGGTAGTTGTACTTGTAGTAGTTATAGTAGAAAAACAAGAGGAAGAGGACACCGGCCACTTATGCATAATGTTCATGTTTGAACAGCATTCAACACATTCATGATTATGATGATTGTTTTGATCACAGATAACCACACTGGGCTGCCCCACATCACACAACACTGGCTACAACGGCTGTGGGCTGTGGTGTCAATTCATCTAATGCTAATGGTAAGTTAGCAAGTTAATCGTAAGTGCGATATCGTAGGCAACTGGACTTGCTTCCGTTTCTTGAAGACGTTTCGCCTCTCATACATGAACTGAAGAAGCTTCTTGGATGAGAGGCGAAACCTCTTCAAGAAACGCAAGCAAGTCCAGTTGCCTACGATATAGCACTTACGATTACCATGACCTGGATGACTGAGAATCTTCACTGACAAATTAGCAAGTTAACATGACTGACTAACCTGCTATTATCATTCCACTGAGATGACACAACATGAATGAAAGGTAACATGAATAAAACTTTTCTTCTTTCATAAACGTGATCTCTACCTCAGTCATGTCAGATAGATTTTCACCTGCAATATCTGACCCCATGCTACTTCTCCATGCCATCAAAGTCTGTTTTTGTTATTGACTTGATTGAGAAACAGCAGAAATTACAAACCGTGGGTGTTAAATATGTACAGAAAATACTGACCACAGCCGAAATTTTTCTTTTGTTAACACTAACCAAGCAGAATTAAGATTTCTTTGTCTATTTATTGTTTTATTATAATTGATTACAATTGTTTTGAAGCTACCTCAGATTTGTGAAATGTCATGTTCTGACAGTAATGAATAGTTCAAACCACAATTAAACATTTAGTTTCTTCTACTTTGACTGTGGAGCAAAAATCAGACTTTAACCTTGAAAGAAATAATGATTTGGCTTTGTTTGTGTGATAATTACAGATATCAACTGATATAACATTTTTGACATATTGCCCAGCCCTAAAATATTCTTTTTGGCTTTCAAGCAGGGCCGAAGCAAGCAGCAAGAAGCACTGGGGTTGTGTCAGTCCCCAAATCCCACTGCTTCCAATCTTTAATTTATCTTTAACTCTAAGTTTTTTCTTTTTTAATGGAGCAGTTTGAGGGGTTCTCCTGTCAAGGTTATTCCTCTGTAAAGCAACAACTGCTTCTAAACTGAGAAGCTGAGGATTTGCTTCTTTTGTAAGTTTTATAAGATTAAAAATTAAATATTTTGAACTTTGGGTAAACAAAATCATTTCCAGAAGTCACCTTGGGCTTTTTCTGAGTCTTTTCACTATTTTCTGACATTTTAAAATGAACAATTAATTTATTCAGTGAAAAAATAAACAGCGATTTAACTGTAATAAAAATAAGTAATTAGTTGCAGTCCTAAAAGCAAAACTGTTATTACACAATATGTGGATCTTAATGCTGTTTATATGACTGAAATTGTGGTTTTAAAATACTGAATAATTTTGTGTCTTTTTCTTGTTGGCCTGGAAGTAGTCAGAGGTAAACAAACAAGTCTAAAGGTACTAAAATTAATTTTAGGAGAAAAAAAGTATATGTTTCTAACTGCAGGCTGTAAAATAGAGAGAACATGACCCTGGTGTTCTCATTAGTAGCTACAGCCCTGCTTTCTATGAGTCATGTCACAGATGATGCTGCATCTGAAATCCATAAAGCCCTGAGGAAAACCTTCAGGATCAAGAGAAAAATAAAGAAAATGCAGGTTAGTTGCGCCATCAAAGTCAAAATTGATTTAAGACACAGTATTTTTACGACCTCTTTGAATCGTTGAATCAAATAATTTAAAAAATTCAGGCTTTTCTTGGGGATCCTTCTCTGTTCTAACTAGCTGGAAGATTGTGCAGTAAATTACTAACTGAGCTTATATTTTCAACTATTCGGAGTGCTTTAAACCAGGGGGGGAACAGGCCAAGCAGTCTCAGCACTTTGGCTGACTCATTCCCTCCAATTCCTTCAGTGATGAGTGGTGTACTCAGATCTCAGCAAATTTAGCCAGACAGGCAACTCATCAGTGAAAGCCGACAATATGCAGACAGTAAGGGAACTGACAATACTGCTTTGATTTTAGAGACGTGTCCTCTGCCAGTTCCGCCTGCTTCTTTGCTGCATACAGTAACGGAGCTCCAGCAGTTCGGGGATGCGGTAGTTCCATCATAACATTTCTGAAGCTCAGGATGCAGGCTGACAGATTCAGTGGCTCACAGGGGAGAAACTCTTTGTGGAAATGAAGCAGAAAACCCATCTGACAGGGAGGGAAGTGCTCCCCAAGTTAGACAGTCCTCCTTCAAGATGTGTTTGTTGGATATTGTGGAAAAAAAAAATCTTTTTAAAAAGTGTTTTGTCACAGGCCACGTTTGGAGTGTGCTGTTAAAATTCGAGTTCTTCTGTTGTCAGGACCAGTTTGGGCTGGATTTGACAGAAGCGTGAGTTACTTCACATAAACACCGCACGCTCACACACTCATTAATAAATAAACAAATCAAGCGGGCTAGAAAACAGAGAAACTCTTTCAAATTAAAGTTTGACAAGTGCGACTTCTCCCATCACAGCAGCGAGGGAAAAACAGCTGCTCCAGAAGATAAATACTACAATATACATCAAAAACAGTTCGTACTGAAGGTGTGGTGGCATCCAAAGAAAATCATCCATCATTAAATACCCCAAAATTCACAGAATTTATAAATGAGGTAATTTTGAAATGGATGATGTAGTGCTTGTTTGGCTTCATCAGGTGCCCTGCTAATTAGCCAAACTAATTTGACGGACTTTCTGACAGACTTTGAGCTACTGCCCTAAATGAAAGACCTTGTTGTCTCTAGAGAAATGCATCATGGAACACCTGGACTGAGAAGCGTGGGTTTGTTAGGCCTGACAGAGAGCTGGAAGCAAATGTACAGGACCTTGGAAGCCAAAAATGGAGGGATTCTGTTTTGTTTCTGTATTTCAGTTTGGGCATTTCAACAACAAAATGTCTCTCTGCTCTTTTTGTGTTGAATTATTTAACAGTCACAAAGCTCTGTGTCAGTCTGATGGAGAAACATACCTTGGCATTGTAGGGTATGTAATGCTTGGCCAGAGCTTCCGGGGTGTGCATCCATGATTTATCTGAAATGATACAAACAGCTCACTAAATACAGCAGTCTGAATCAACAGTCTCATTTAATAGGATATGGCAGAGGTACAATCAAATACATGACTGGTTAAATCTCACACAGGCAAACGTGTGAGGAATATTAAACAACAAAGCACATATACACAACTTTAACATCACAGAAAAAGGAAGAGCTGAAGTAAACAAGAAAAATATGTAGAAGGTAGGCAGCTTCCAGAACCAAAGAGCAACATCAAAACTTGGCCTGATCAAAGCTCCTTATTTTTTTCCAGTCTTTATTTTGCAACTTTAGTTTCACTGAGAGCAACTTTCTTGTTCAGGGACTGCTTCACTCTCACACAGTTACACACAGTCACACCTGAAGGTTGCCCACAGTCTGATTTGTTGGTCACTGAGCAGCTTCACTGCACAGTTGGGGGTTATGGGACATTCTCAAGGGCACATTAAGAGCGGCAATTAAGCAAGGGGGAATGCTGCTTTTACTCCCTCGACCTCATTTGTCCTGCAGATATGGTAATTGAAGTCCACTTCTCATAAATGTATTAAGTCAATTTCTTGGATTAATAGAGTACCTGGGCCTCGTTACAGAAACGTGTGAAATCCTATCTCATCTCAGTTTAAGATGACGTTTAGAATTTTTGGTATTACAGAAGCATTCCAAACTGCATTTAGGGAAAAAATCATATCATATGATAGGAATCAAGGTATTACAGAACCATCCTAACTTCCTAAGTGAGAAATCCTAAATTAGGATGGCAAAATGAACTGACATCTAGAATTACTGCCTTGTGGTTGTATGTCTCTGTCTAAGTTTCAGTTTCCATCCATGTCTGTCCAGACTCATATGTCGCCATGACGGTAGACGATGCTTCAAATATGGATGTTGCTGCAAAGAAGCTACAAATTTTAAAATGTAAAGCTTGCAGCACAGAAGATCTATACAATCACCACAGTTTAGACACCCAAGATTAGTGTCATCAATTTAGTATCTGACCAAATGTCTCCTCTTCTGTTCCTGAGATATGATGCTGAATACTGGCCAAAAAAGTGTTTTTGAAAGACACTATGAGGTCACAGTGACCTTTGACCACCAAAATCTAGCCAGATCATCCTTGTGTCCAAGTGAACGTTCGTGCTAAATTTGAAGAAATTCCCTTAATGGGAATAGGAAGGACAGATGGGCGCATGGATAGACGAATGAACCCAAAAAATGAATGCCTTTGGCCATAGCCGTTGCTGGCAGAGAGTCATAAAAATGGCAGCAACACTGTTATTATATCTTTATGACAGTGAAGATGGGGAACAACAAGTACACAGAAATGTCATGATCGAAAGCCTACTCAAACCGTATAATGATGCTTTAAATTTCTCGGACCATGTATTAATGGGTGTCTATCAACTGTCAAAACGATTACTTTTGATTTCATATTAATTTTGTACATTTTCAAATATTAATGAAAGCCTCTGTCTGTCTTTTTTTGTCCACTGACAGGAAGTGAGAGCAGTCGATATCATGGCTTGTCCATTTTGAGTAGTCAACCGGTACGTTCTAATCAAAGATACAGGTATGACAGGACGGGTGCAGACTGAAGAATGAACATCACAGTTACAGTTTGGATTTCCTCAGTGAAGATAAGAAAGGAGGTCTGAGAAAGGATAGGACACAGCCATGAGTTTTAGAATTGCTTCTGTAATAGGAAGATAGGATTCTTCCTATCTTTGAAATTTAAGTTAAGATAGGAAAAGCAGTTACAATATCTCTCTGTATTGAGGCCCCTGCATTCTAAAATAATGGAAAGATGTGCATGGATGCAAACAGATGTGACTGTGCGCCACATGGTGCAAATTAAAGGTACCCTGTGGAGACCACTAGTAGTGCTACTGAGTAATAATTTTATTGTGCACACGCACAATGACAACACAAATTCCTGCCAACTGCTGATCGACAGCCAGTGAGAGTAACATGTAAAAAAGTGTAGTAATGATACGACAGAGGCAGCGAACAAGTAGACTGCTAGCTAAGAAACATTAATGTAAATAATGTGCAATTTAGAATATTAAAAAAAAATCAGCTTTGCATGTTTTGTAAGGAAGGAAATATGTTTGACATGTTTTCCAATGATGCGTTTCTGTGAAAGGCTGAACATAAACATTTTAATGAAAAATTTGTGCTTGTAACCAAGGCTGTCATAAGGAGAAAGAAAAGACACTTTGAAGATCACATCAATGCTAAATGAGCAGTGGGTCAGGGGTCGTTTCAGGTCATTGATGGTTTTCAGCATTTCTTAATCATCCCCTGATTGAGCATCCCTCTCTCACTTCATTTCCTTTTTCATAAACGGCTTATCGCCCTGTTAATGAATCCTGTGACAAAAGACGCATGACTGTGACCTTGGGGGCACTCAACTCCTGTAGGTTGATTGCGTTAATCAAGACTTTGCAAGGTGCAAACGATGTGAATCAACTTCAGCGTGTCCTCTGCGCAAGTATGCTAATGACTTTGTTTACATTGATGTTGTTGGCTAAGTGGCTTGATGAATTCAAAGTCTATTCTAATTAGTGTTCATTTGGTGCTCCACATTTGCTTAATTGTGATTGCTTATGTTTGCTAATCTCCCATATTACTTACAAGGAAACCAACAGGCTTAGTCTTGACTTGCAAAGGAAGTCGTGTTTAGTTCTTCCGGAAATCAGTTTGGTGGCAGGAAATAAGGAGACAGGGAAGGCAACCTCTAACACAGAGAACTTTGTTTTAGTTTTCAGACACTGCATGGTCAACTGGGAGCCTTTTCCTCTACTTACATTGTCCTCCTTTTAAGTTTACTTAACAGCTGTGCAATGAGATTATCCCCGCCTGCACCTTGCAACAGTCTCCTCCAAAGTGCAATCAATTTCCTAGTGGGACTCTTGAATGAGAGTTGATAGAAGGATGAAGTATCTCCTCCTTTCTTGTGCAGCTAAGGAGGCTTATAAACTGTAAATTCCAAGAAAGAGGATAGAGGAAGGAAGGAGGAGAGTGGTGAGGGCTGACACAGCGGCATGGCAGGTAGGCTGACATTTTTTCAAGGCGTCAGCACACACTGTTCTGATTAAAAGGAGGGAGGGGGTGGGGGAGGGAGTACATACTTCTTTCTCTCACTTTGCCGCATAAAATGGCAACTATGTGAGCACACCGAGAGCGGGAAAAGTTACAAGCGCTGTTCCGGGTTGCCAAAATGGAAGATGAACTGTTGGGGCGTGAGGATGAGCCGTGGCATCTGAAGGTCACTGTGTGTGGTTGACTTGTCAGGTGTTGGATGAAGATGAGGAAAAATTGAAGGGATGACAGTCTGAAAAGTGTCCATGCCTCTGTGTCACACTGTGACGTGCTGCATACATGTCTCTGGAGACAGGGGTTGCATTGCTTCTCAGAGCTCTCCTGTTTCCTGCAGGACTAGTTAGGATGTGTGACAGCATAAAGGTCACATGTCCTTCATGCGTGTTACACTCCAGCGACGAGTAATAGCTGCCTTCACCGTTCCCCTGTCACATCATGGGCTTGGCTTTCTCTGAAAATGGGTATTTTATCATTTCCCATCCATTGATTACAAATAAGGGAGGTTATGACCATATACGGCTCACTGTTCTTCTCTCTCTCCCTCTTTATTTATCTTGTTTAAAATTCTACCTGATCTATTGGCAGTCCGAGGACTACAGCCTACAGTGCTTCCCACAGATACCCGCTCTAATTAAACAGAGCAGACAGATATAAATGGTTAGCCGTTTGGCATGGCAGAAGGAAAACAAAAGAAACAATGTGTACCTTTAGTTAACAAGGGAGCCTCATTCCTTAGCAATGCAAATAAAAAAGGCTCTGGTGGCTCTTATCTGCCTCCGCTGCAGATTACACAAATGCTTCAAAACATTACTGTATTCACATGTTGTGGTGAGCAGCTCACATGAGCAGCCAATTACAATAATGACATTTTACCACACTATGACTCAGACAGTAGTATTCCTTTTAAACTTACAATACATTTTATATTGCAAAAATCTAAACTGCAGGGCTAACAAGCATTTGTACAGTGGTACATGCAAGGAAAAGAGACCACAAGTCCAGCACACTGTGAAATTTGTGGATGTATTGATGGTCTGATCTATTAGACCTTTATCTCAAACCATCTCTCCTTATCTACCAGCTAACAGCTGTTCTTCCCTTTATCTCACATTCTCCTGTGAATCCAGGCAAAGAGTCTCCACAGCCAATGAGCTACACATCCAAAGAAAACAAGTACTTCAAAGTCCTCCACAAAAAGAAATATAAAAATTAATATGTATTATAACATATCATTCTTCACTTTTGAAGATACTGTAAGTGAGATAATATTTTACTGACAAAAAAACATGTACCAAAGATCAACAAAGAAACTTTCAAAGACCTGATATGCTTCAGGAACTTTTCTCTCATAGCTGCTACATTTTGCAAATTACTGTCTTGAGAAAATGGGTTTGGCATCTTATTAACTGACGATCAAATTAACTAAATTAACTAACTTTTTTGTCTGTCCTCTTACGTCTGTTCCATTTGCGTGGTTACTTTGTTTGTAGCACATTATGATTTGTCACCTCACTATGTGCATGACTTTTGAAAACAGGTAGTATACTAATAAAGTATCTATTATTAGCAATAACTGATTGATTTATTTTCGTATGACACACACAAACAGGTGCCCAACCTTCATGTGTTTACAAGATACCATTACAGTACTGTTGCAGTGATCAATTCAAACTACATGTTTTATAACTGCTCGATATACCAGTTTTTAAGGTATACCGTGTTATAAAAGTTGATGGTTGTCATATTGTTTGTTCAATCAAAAATAACCCTTCCATTTTCATTCCTTTAAGGGTCATTCTAACTGATAATAAATAACATATTGTATTATTGTATCATGAAATTGTCATACCGTTGCAATCCTACTGCTCAGTTCCAAACAAAACACTTGTATCCCAGGCCCGGCAAATAAAATCTGCCCCCAAAAATGTTCCTCTTCTCAAACGCAGCTAAAAATTTTCATGGTCATCAAATCAAGACATATCAACATAAATGGAGGTCATTTTACCAAAACTTACATCTCTCATGTCTTAGCAGACTCATTCTCCATTTTACCCATCTCACACAACAAACAAAAGTCTGTCCTCCTCTAGAGTGGCGTTAAACCTTCTTGTCTCTACTGTTAACGGTTATGTTCCTGAGCATAACTGTACCCACAGGGATCTTTATCTTTTGTTTAAATTATACTTCACATTACCTTCTACACTGTAGCTGTTCTGTATGAGACAAGAAGTTCATACATTTTGCTCCTTAATCTTCTGAATATCACAAAGTAATCTGTTTCGGAAGATGAATGACAAATTGTTTAAATAAAATAAGAATTTCCACTCATTAGCCCAGGGATGACCATGCATAATGTACCAATTAAACATCTTTTTAGTGAGTCTCTGATCAAACATCTTTCCAGTCTATTCTGAATTAGTTATAGAGTTGGGAATAATAACAGAATGCTATTACCACATTGTTTAACTTGGTTCAGTACAGATCCCAGTGCTCTACTTGCTGACTATCAGTATTAATATATTACTTCTATTACTACTACTGCTGATAAAAACTTTAACAGCCCTCTGTAAAACAATACCTTCTCTAGCTCATATTATTAAGTGTTGTGGTCACCCCTCTTTAACATTCCCTGAGCTCAGCTTTTACCTTTTAGAGCTTGAGTGCTGCGCTGTTAGTACACAATTTTTCTATAGGGCCTCAAGAAGTGGGCAGGCAATAGCCTAATTCACTGCAGCGCTCAATCAATGACACTGAATGAATTTGCTGGGTATGCACAGTTCTCCATCATGCAGAAGACAACTTCAAAGGGGCTCCAAGCAGAAAGGACCTGAACCACTCTTTACTGAGGCCCAACAGGACAGTGTTGCTGTGAGATAAAGCATTTGAAACTGAGCATAAACATCCATCTTGTTCCATACATCAAATACTGTTTGACTCAAAGGGGAAAATGCAAAATGTTGCAATGGCATAAGAAACAGTGACAGTGAGTCCTTTGAGAGAATCTCACTTGAGGTTTTGTCTGCACCATATACAATACATTTGGGAAATATCACACAAGCTCCCTGCAATTGAATTCAAAACAACAACACTGCAATCTACTCTCCTGAAAAATTGAACCTCTCTGACAGGGAAAACTCACAATGGTAGTACTTATTGCAGGGTTACTGTATTGGATCAAATTATTCAGTGTGAATGTTCATGCTTTGTGTCAAGCTCCTGTAAGTTATTTTAATGCCACTTCTCTGTTACGTTGATAAGCTCTTGATAGTGTTCACTCAATTTAATGTGAAGATCAAATGCAGGACATATTGCTGCTAGGAAGAAATTCAGGAACCATTCAGGGCTAATACGGATTACTTGGAGTCAAAAAGGGAAATGCTTAAGGATCATGGACATGGTCATATGGCTTTATAAGCCAGCATGGTAAGAGGAGACATTCAGGGGATGACACATGCTCTAAAGCTCTGGACTTTCCTCTTACATAATAGGGTCCTTCCAATCAGACATGAGTTAATTACATGGGGGGGGGGGGAGAGAGTACAAGACCATCAGGATATCTGGTCTCCAATCATTTACAAACAATTAATTATGGCTTGTGTAATAGTTGCAGGGTACATTTCTGAAGTGGTATTTATATTGTCCGGCCCAGCCATGAGGAAATTAAAAACCTTGTTTATCCTCAGCATCTAATTTTCTGTGTGAGTGCTTCTTGTTGATTCGATCATAATGATGGATAGAGGACATCTGCCATTAATAATTGGGAAAAAAAAAACAGCTTTAAAATGATGTGGATGTCACAATTCAGATAAATAAGTACCTGTGACCATAGCAGAATGATCCATCTAATCACTTTGGTTGGCTTGGATTGACGCTACGTTCAACAGTGAGCAAATAAACATGGGAAATACAATCTTTCTTCCAAAAGTTGAGCAACACACTATAAAAACAGATTCATCATGACTGTACGTATAATTAAAAGTAAACTTTAGTAAATTAGTGTTACAAAAATACCCAAGTCGCTCTGGCTCCACTGCAGGAAGAGAATCCAGGGCAAACAGTGCCCTGTCCTCGTCTACTGTATAATCACAGCACAGTAGGCCATTATATTTAGGCTATTCTTCTGCACCGACGTGACTTATCTTCAGCTGCCATCTGTTGGTGTGACAGAATTGTAAAATATGTATTACTGCAGTCAATCAGTTTAGATATGATGCTGCACATTACAGTGACCTGCAGAGAAATTAAACCAGTTTTCTGCACTTCAATAACTAAATACACACTGTGGATTCAGTGTGTGCTTCCAACCACTGAATAAATAAGTCCGGGAGTTTCTTAATACACAACTGGAAAGTCAACAATTTTTCATCATCTTAACTGTTACAGTCCAGGTTTTACAGCTACTCTGTAACCTTTGCTATGGCACAGGGGGGCTATTCTCTATACTAAGATTATACATTGTATTACTGACATATATTGAAGGCTCCCTTCACTCAGAAATATGTTTTGCGTATTGTTCCTTCTCTTTGACCTTCACTGCGCAGAATGATGCATGGGCAGAGTTTGTTTTCACATTTATCTGCTGAAAGAGGAAAGTTCCTCTGCGCTCAGCTTAAATCTCAGTTCATCTGAACGTACTAGATTATTTTGTGATATCTCAACTAGTTTGGCAGCCAATCCTTCAATATGCAATACGTGATTCGGAAACTTGAAACATCCTGTTCATATGCTGAGGATTGTCATTTCAGTGAAATAAAAAACATTTTGTTTGAATGAATTGAACAATTGTTGTGCATTCATGAAATGGGGATTGTTTAATGAGGGAAAAGAGTAGGTGTAATTCTAAGATACTGTTAACACTTTTTTCCTGAAAAGCAATAGCAGACACAAATAAGCTTTTCCATCTGTCTTGAAATGTCTGAAATTTACATTTCACAGAGGCTAATTGTTGTTCAGGTTTACTAAAAGCAAGGCGATATTAATACTTGTTTGAAAAATGTCCATTTAAACATCTTAATTGACTAAGGTAAAATTTGACTTGTGTCTCAAAGTTAGCAAATCAAGACCATACAAAGACATAAACATAATGCTGTAAATTATTATTTAGTATTCATGGCAAAGTAATTACAACATGGCGAGTCAGTCAGAGACAATGAAATATTCTCAGTTGCCAGTTCATTGGGTAGCTGACAGAAATGCAACCTTATATTTTTGATAATTCTTACTTTATGAAAGTTATAGGGTCCCCACTTATATCAATAAGACTAATTAGAGACACTTGTCAGTACAACTCAACACAGTTTAACAGCACTACAAACTAAAGCCTCCAAAAACATTGTAAAGTTGAATCAACACCTTAAAGTGGAAACAGACAACTGTTTTTTTCTTCATCAGTATGTGTTTCCCCCTCTCTAAGTCTGACCCTATCACAGAGCACGGTGCTTTGAACAGGACATTAACACTATTCAGAGGAGGAACAGACTTCTGCCTTAATCGAATGTGGATGGTGTCATTCTCTTGGATGGATATACCTGGGCAGCCCGCTGTCTATGTGTGGGAATCACTGATATCCTCTTCCTTTTTTTGGTTGCACAATGGTTGATGCATTTCTTTTGTGTCATAAATCGAGCCTTCATTTTCCCTGGAGACTGTACACAGTGGCAACCAAAATTGCCTTGTGAAACAAAGTTTATAGGGAACCAATCTAAATGGTGATGCTGTCATTACTTTATAGCCTTTAGATTGTGCAATCAACATTTACTTCATAATGATAAGTTACAGGTAAAAAAAAAAAAAAATCTCTGTACTTCCACTTTACACAACAAAAATGGAACATAACCTTTATGAAGGTGGGATTTATACAAGGCAGTTGTATAAGACTGTAGCTGTTTCAGCTAAATGTACCTAATAAATGGACTGTAAATAATATACAGTACAGTAAATACTATACAGTACTCACAAGGTCATCAGCTGCCAAGACATGAAATCACTTTAAGAGGTCAGAGTAGGTTACGTGACCGTTACGGTGCATGGTATAATAGATGAGTGCTGTTTTCTTAACTACTGCTCTGTGGCTGGCCAAAAAGGTGCACACGAACTCTCTACAACTATTCAGTGCAAGTCACGTCCAAGAGCATGGGGCAATAAACATAGGATATAAAAATGATCAAGATCCCCACTGGCATTACCTGCTAGACGTGATCAAGTCCACAAAACACAGCCAGACACAGAGATAAAGGGGGAGCTAAATCAGTGGGGTGGGCCTGTTGTCAGTGCCAGCCTTCACTCTCACAGCCAAGAGAGCAGAGGCAGTCAGCACGGGTGCAAAACATCAGAAATTTATAAGCCTTTTCTACAGATGTTGTACTTTTGTTTGACTGTTTCAGATTTAGGAGTAACTTACAAACTAACAAGTGAAGGAAAACAATGAAAAACAATCTGGAACCATCCTGTAGCCTTTGTCCAAACTAGGGACGGGCATGAGTACTCAAGTACTTGTTTGGACGTCAGTATCCATTCAACATATAGAGTAATCGTCGCCCAACCTCCATCACATGACCATGACGTTCATATCATCTTTAACTGTTTAAAAAAGGCAAACTCTTATTTCATTGTAGACTTCTGTGCAGTGCATTGCTTGGGTCAGCGCAGTGCCTCCTTGCCCTGCTGTCGCTCTCTTTTTCTTTATCATGAGACTACTGCTGTCAGAAGGTGAGCTCCGTGCTGGGGACAGATGGAGAGCGATAGGACTAAATGTTAGCATTATACTGTTGATGTTACCTTACGTTTATTTATGGGACAGAGTGGAGCCGTTTTGGTGTGAGTTTGTTGGGAATGTTAACCGGCTCAGTGACAGATGTTCGCCGCTACTGCTGTGTTAGTGTGTGCTAACTAGGCAGATGTTAAGCTGACAGGGAGGAGAGCAGCTCAGTGGCTGTCAGTGCTGCATCTAACCTACGTATGTAATGTTAACAGCTAACCTGGAAATCCAGATGCCCTCCCCTAGCAAATTTGAATTTGCTCTGTACGAGGATCTGGCCCCGACGAGCAGAGCCCGGTGAATCACCGTCGGACCAATCAGATCAGTCTATCTGACAGAGGCGGGCTCTGGGCGGGCGTAACATGATGACGACAACGCTGCGCCGTAGACGTTGAAAAGTAAACAGCCAAGATGGCAGCTGCCAAAGGACCGCATCCATTCAGTTTAGCTTTGGAAGAAACGCTAAGCCAACTTATCTTTTTCCTTGAGAGAGGAACTGAAGACTGCCCTAGAAGCCTTTGTTTCCAGGAAGGATTGCCATTTTGCTGACAGGATACAGCAGAAGCACAGTATATCAGTTAGCTCCACTAGTCTGCAAATAAATAGGGCTTAGTGCAAAGAATACGCCACCTTGTTTTTTGCTCTGATTGGCCATCGTGCTATCCAGTTGCATGCGGTGGCATTTGAAATGCCTCAGTTAGTGCTGCCCCTTGGGTAGGAAGAGTGTATTGGTGAGGGCCAGACTCAAAATCTTTCCAGATTTGAGTCTGGATTTCCAGGCTAGTTAACAGCAGCATCAGAAAGTTTGCTGATTTTTCTGATGTGAATTTTGAATTTATGGTTTAAAAACACTGAATAAAGCAGGTTAAGGTTACAAATCCATGTTTCTCCAAAGCTGTTTGGTATCTTGGAGACAGGCTGCTCGCACACACCATGCTGCTGTGTGCTCACCCATTTTCTGATCCATATGTTCAGGGGATTTTTACCGTGAGCAAAACTATCCATAAAAGGTCTCCTTCTTTCCAAAACAAACAGAGCTTGTGAAGTAAACTGGTAAACACACCAAATAATGCTGCTTCCCATTAAAAATCTTTATATTTCCCATGCAGTTTGGCATGTCACTGTTGGCGACTAGTCCAACACATGCTAATGTGTGGTCATCTTTTTTCTCTGATGACATAAGATTTAGACATTCAGGAGGTTTTCACTGGAAGCCCAAGGTCTCTCCCTCTCCAAAACAAACAGACTAGGTCATTTAAACCACGAGAAGCACTGAATAAAACAGTGTGACGTTAAACATCAGTGTACCTCAGGTGCTGTTCATTGCAGTTGGACTTCTTGGCCCTGTCTGGAGCCCGTGACTGGTTTGTCCATACTGAGCTACTGTAGAAACAGGGCAGTGCAACATGGTGATCTCTATAAATGAAAACCTGCTCCCTATGTAGATATAAATGGCTCATTCTAAGGTAAGGAGACTGCAACAGTTCTTATTTTTTAAATCGTGTCCACTAAAGAAAACATACTTTTTATATTGTGTTTCATTTCTGACAATATTTTTTAACACATTATTTTTTAATTTTAAATTCCCCGTACATCCTACACACTGGACCTTTAAATGCCCATCCTCAGTCAAAACCACCCTTTTGTATTAATAAATAAATCAAAAACAGTGCCAATGATAATGGAGGGGAGCAATGTTAACTGCATCAACAACACGAGGCAATTATCCTCTTTCAGACCTATTAAGAGTTCAGCAGAGACTGAATCATTTACTCTAATGTGAAATCACTAGCGAGTAAACCTTTGTTCAGCCTGTGTGGGAGGTTGTCAGCTGCAAAGTTGCATATCAAATGATATTTCCAATGATGTCTCATCCACAACTGAAGTCAAATTTGGGAAGAAGATGAAAAAGTTTTCTAAGGAATCAAATCATTGCATAATGAGACAAGAAACAATCTAAGAGGCCGGTCTAAATCTATTCTAACACAATTCAAAATCCTACCCAGACGAGTAATTGCACTGTGCATCTTCTTATCGTCCTCAATATAGGATTTTCATTAAGAACAGTTCAAGATACCAGCTAATTCAAACACCAATTCAAACCTCACATAAAAGGCCTTCGTTCAGATTTCTGTATCAAAGTCTTTGGAGGATAAACTTTGAAATGACATTTAATCTGTTCATCAACATTCACTTTGTTTTGCAACAGGAAACTTGGAATACTGAGGTCCAAGGAGCGTGCATGCCATGGGCTAAATATACCACACACACCAATGCCTCCAGATATTTTTGTATATTATGGTTCATGCTCTCAAATGAAAAACGTTTTATCTTTTAGGGAGGGAAAAGGCTTTTGTTATGCTATCTGTTGTGGACCTTTTGGCACCATTTGCTACAGACTGACTGTGACAACTGTTGCAGAAATTAAATCTAGAGAGAAGCCTAAGGGTCAGGCATCTGTTGGTGTTTAGATATAATAGTGCATGATGGAGGTCGGCAAACTGTTGTGGGTCTCTGGATGAAAAGGCTTTAACACGCTTTTATGGCACACGGGTGAATGGGTGCAGCCTTTGCAGCTCCTCGCCGTTGCAAAAAGAAGGACAGTGTGTGCTAGCCTGTCTGGAAGAATTTGTTGAGAAAACTGTTTACGGTCTGTTTAACTGTCCTTCCTTTTTGAAGAGGCCCTCATTATCTGTCTGCTGCCAAAGCCAACTTTAAGATTGTGCCTTGTTTCAGCTATAATTTACTTTTTTTTCTCCAACATGCCCCCACAATATAGGCACAGGCTTGTGTACAAATGTGCAGCCTAGGTATCAGCTGAAATTCACAGAAATGAAATGCCAGTTAAAATGGAAGGAATGGAGCCATTTCCGTTAAACACAGTCAAAGGGGAATCTAATGTGAGGTGAGAAGGGATTATCCGCCCTCCCTGATCACCATCTTTAGCTCCCGAAAAGAGGACTTAATGGGAAAAAGTGAATTATAACACCCAAACATCATTAAAGCCCGACGCAACACCTGGGCCCCGGACACTTTCCCCAACACTGTCCAAGGCTCCTCCAGGTCTGTTCATACACACCAGAGGGAGTGGGACAGATGGTGGTAAACACATCAAGCTGTTACGCAAACTGCACTCACAAATATCCTTTCCTCCGCATTTGGGCAGGGTCACCTCAAGACTCTGCAGTGTTGCACAACCACCTTAACTGTATAACACTTACCTGAATGCATGGCAGGATGCATTATGTTGTAATTGCTTTTTTATGCTTGTACTGGCATTTCCGTTGTCTTTTATGGCTTGATGGGAATGAATATTTTTATGTTTTGGCTGTTTCATCGCAACCAGTGTTGCTCAAACAGCCTTTGAAGTCGCACAGTACATGATTTTTATCTAAATAATTAAATCATTTCATCCGACAAAGCAATAAACAACATAGTTTTGTTTTTCATTTGATGCTTTCAAATGTGTGAAGACTTTATAGAGTGGCCAAATTAATGATCTGTATATCACTAAAATTAAAGATTAAAGACCACTGAAGTCCTTTAGTTCAGACACGGTAGATTCATTTAACAGTTTGCAGTGGAGTGTACAGAAATGTCATTCTATTTTTTTTTTTAGAAGTCTGTGAACAGACATACTGAAAAAATGCTTAGAAAAAAGCAAACAAGGCAGCCCAGTCACCAGAAGAAAATGCTGGCATTGTACATTTCTGCAAACCACAAATATGTTTCATACGTGTCGTATCAATGTTTCCAAAGTGACGTAGTTTATGAGTTGACTTTGTTATCAGGAGGTGGTGGTGGATGGCGTGGCATCTCGGTGAGACGCCTGCCCAGCTGCAGAGTTCAAGGCCAGCAAAGGGGTCATTACGGTTTTTTCAGCAGCCTTTTACCCACCAAACATGGTTGTTTTTTAGTAACCAAGTGCTGTTTTTTCACCACTAAATAGTACCCCAAAAAGCTGTTGTTTTTCACTGAGACATTGATGGCTTCTCCAGCTGTGACTGTGCCACCAAACTGGGTTTTTACTACGCCTAAACATGATCTTTTTCTAACCATTTCTTGCCTAAACCTAGCCACATGTTAAACCACAATACTGTTGAAATGTAGAGTTTCAAAATATCTGCTACAAAATGACATGAAAATGTAATGTATTTTTGGCTTGTAGAAATATACGATGCCATCTGCATTCCTATGACTGGGTTGCACAGATTAAAGTGGTAAAAATCGAGGCAACATTAATCCAGATTTCTGGTATCTAGTACGGATCCTACATTTACCACAATTGAAGGCCACCCCCCCATAGACTTTCTTTTCTTTCTTCATGGCTTCAGAAGACATTATAAAAACTGTTTTTACAAGCTGAGTCGTCCCCTCGTGACAACTACACCAAACTCAATGTGTTTAATTGGTGGTGGGCCATTTTAAAGTGCGCAATGTCCACTAACAATTAGGTGGCAGAGCCCTATTGTAAAAATGTCCATCACTGTCCATGCCTAGCAAAGAGTAGCCTAATTAATTAAATAAAATGGAGCTAACAAAGGGAGATCTGCATTTGTCCAACACAGCGGCGTTTCTCTCTCACACACGTCTAAAGGACTCCTGTGCAGCCTGTGACACTGTTGTAGCTAAAACAGGCCATGCTAAATTCCACCACCTAAATGAGCATTGGTTATTTCTGCTCACCTTTTTTCCTGTTGAAGGCGCGGTTCATAGTGGAAAATGTGCGTCTCCGAGGTCCCTCCGGAGTATCTGCCTATATTCCACCTGGAAAAGCAGCAGGGAAAGGGGAGTTAAAAATGGCTATGACCTCAAGCCTTCATGAAAAGGCAGAAAGTCTGAAAACAAACCGTCTGAAGTTTTTTTTTTTTTTCTGCAAAAACTCCCCACCCTCTGAGAGTGAGGGAATGTTTAGCTGTCAGAATGTGTTCCCATTAAACTCCCAGACCATCTGCATTACAGTTGTTTACCGCTGGGCCACATCATACTCATCATCTGTGAAGGCTTGTGATTTTAATCTTGTGGTGGGGATAATAAAGTACTCACTGTCATTACTGTTCTACAGCACAGAACATGTAGTACGCTATTGCATGGCAAAATATAATGTTGTTTACTATTATTTTCTAATCTTCACAACAGAACTGGGTCATATTTTTCTGTCTAAGTGAGACGTGTTCAACGGCATCACCACTTCACATCTAAGTACACACACAGTAACAGGGCACAAAACCTGAAACTAAACCCATGAAGTTTAATCATCAAAAGAGATCCTAATGTTGACCTTCTGTGTTTTGTTACTAATCATCATCCACAGATTTGTGTCAGTATTAAAATGATCTCACAAAAAACAACTTGGGCATATACTATTTTCTACTTGTACTGACATTGTCTGGATCAAGTACAAGGTGCTACACTACAGAGGAGCTACTTCTTTAACAAATGCAAAACATCCACCTCCACAGCACCTCTAAAGTGTGACACCTTGCTGTTGACTGCTTTCAGGCCTTGCATCAATTCCTCACGAGAGTTCAGCAATCAAGAAGACTGCAAGGGCGAACTGTCCAGGACTAAGGTAGCTGTCAGCATGCTCCACAATCAATATTCTTTACTGTGGAAGAATATGCAAAGCCTTGCTGCATAACAGCTATTTCAATCTATGCCTTTGCAAACAAATTAACTTGTGCTCAGGCAATTTAGAAAATGAATTGAATTTTTCCATCTTTGGCATTTTCCATTTATCAAGGGAAGTCTGAGCTGTTACAAGTTTTTAGTGAACGGAGAAACAAATCCTGCTCAAGCCTTGGAACCAAACGGCTAACATGCTGTATCCTGTGACAAAGTGCTGCAAATTTTGTCATGAAATTTGATGTATGAAAACTGTGATAGCTCTGTGATAGATCCACTGGATGTGCTGTCATGTTAAAACAAACTTATGGCAAAAGACCATGTTGTAAGTACGTTTTTCTGCCTTATTAACTTTACCTTCAAATTAACAGTTGAAGGTTTTAAAACTCAAATCAAATTGAAATTGAGAACCGTTCTAGTACACAGGTAGGTTTAAAACCTTAAGTTGTTGAGGAAGATTCATTTTGCATTCTGGTGTTTATCTTGAATGATAGCCTCACATAAAGGCATACATGGATTAGAAGTCCTAATGAGTCCAAGATTTTTGACCTGATCTGGAACACAACTCCAGAAAACCAACCAAAACTTTTTGTGCATAAATTCATTGTCTTATAGACATAAATAAATCTTACTATATAATGACGAAAACTCTGTCTGTGTGGGTGTGTCTGTCTGTGTCTCTGTTCCACATTTTTGTACTCACTGACGTGGTCAATCTATGTGAAACTGCACATAGGCACTGAGGACTGGCATAGGTAGAAGGTGACAAAGCTACCAATGGGTATGGACGAGTTAATAATAATGAAAATAATAAAAATAGAATAAAGGCTGGTCCAAAGGGGACCCAGGACCAGTCAGACCTGATTTAAACACACCTGAGGATAATGAGACTCGGTCCAACATGCAGTGAAGCTAAACAGACCCAGATATACAGAAAACATCAGTTCATGCTCTCCATAGTGCAACAATAAAAAAAACAACACACAATTTGAATTTAGTGATGACTTTTTAACACCACTTGATCACAGCTCAGATTTACTTTGGGGATTATATAGATTGATGCACACACCCAGTGCAATACAACCTGACCAGACTGAACCAAATAGACTTTGGACCCAAGCCAACTGGGATACCAGGTCAGGTCCCAGTCACTGGGTGAACCTGAAAAGACCTTTACAGTGGATTACTTCTATTACCTAATCTGTACTTTAAGACCGGAGCTGAACATTTAACTTATATTCATTAACTGAGTGGGTATTTGGTTTTGGAATTTTTTTTACTATATATAAATGAAGTGTTTCCCCACACATTAATTTATTTGTGGCAGCCCACCACAATATCAACATTACTATTTAAAATGGGTAAGACCTTATGTCATTGTAGAGCTGCACACA